>NC_091137.1:34187074-34527491 GCF_041381155.1 Argopecten irradians
AATTCAGAAACAGATGCCGATAATTTCCGAAGAAGTCAATTTAGTCTTATAGACTGGTATTTGGTCAATGAAATTCAAAATAAGTCCATGCTACATACTCATGCTTTCACATCTTTATCCGTTTTGGAAAAGATGGTTCTACCTAATAAAGTCCTCTACGCTTTACAAAATAAATATCTTGCAAAGCTTCGTGGAAATGGACACGTTTCACGGATCAAAATGGCGACGTATTTTTATTATAGAAGACGACTGGGTTATTGTATCCCTATCTTGTCGTTGGTGATAAAATCAATGGAGTCCAGTCAGGAATTCGAGTTGTGCACTGAGGACGAGGCTAGTGCGAGTGACGTTACGGAAATAGAAGGAGTCGAGTGCATTTATCTCACACAAAATAAGAAAGGATTCAAGGTGTCAGAAATAGTGTTTAATCCGTGTGACAAGCGTCTTATCCCGCCCGACCTCCAAGACGAGATGGGGAGGCCAAAAACTGTAAATGGTATCCACTATGAAGGCTGGGTGTTTGTCGACTCCATAGTATACGCGTACTACCTGCTGATTGTGACGCTACATGACATGCGTAGATACAGTGGTATCGTGTCATTGTTCAGACGGTTCCGCAAAGTCGTTACCCAACAATCTGGCACCATCCGTATTTTCAGGAGAGACATGGCGGAACGTCTATACGACCACGCCTCCATGTTGGTGTGGGTTGCCACCAAAGGTTTCACTAAACTGTCTGAGTGATTTAGATAGGGACTATAAACATTAGGAAATCCTTGACTATTTCATGGAGCCAATATAACTGATAAAATGAAAACAACAAGAACACTACAAAGAAGTGATACCGGGTTATTTCAAGTTAACAAACAAGCTACCTTATTTAGATCAACTATAACTTCATAATAGGAAAATATAGCATTAGTTGTATCGAGTTGACTTCTTGGGTCATTGAAGGATTTGATATGTGCGTATATTACTGCATTAACTCTTTTTTTTTTTGTTCTCTGTTTCTAAAAGTTGAATTAATTTTTAAATACTAGGCCCTATGAAATAGTATTTCTTAATAAAACGCTTTTTAAAAGTTAGATAGCATTCACATTTTAAAATAAAATGCTATTCATCTTCAATGTACTCACTGCTACAGTACATGCATGTTCTATGATATCTTTCTAAATTGTTAAACCTGCCCGTTTCAATATTACATTGTGAGATGACAATCTTATTTTTGTTATTCCTTTTAAATCATTGATTTTGTTAAATAAGATTGTAAACAGAAAGTTTGACAAATAAACTTGTACAATGAACATTTTGAAGACAAATCAATTTTTCTTTGCATTCCCGCTGGAACATGTCGCATATTTTAATTTGATAACATTATGTAGTCAGACGTATAAAAATCCCCCAACTAACAAAACAATTCCCTACATCTATCCTAAATAATAAATTTCTCACTTGTTGTACGCTACATACGTATTAAGCATATTTAAAAAAATGCAGCACAACTACTTATCACATGACTTTAAATGAATGCGTTTTAATCACTTTCTTCTACGAAAAAGTAACATGTATTGAAGAAGACAATATTTTCTAACATCTCAAGATCTGACCTAGATTTTATGTTTCGACGACTTAGTTATAACGTCCACTTTATAGAAATGTCTCTTCTCTCATTATCATATTGCATTATCTGTTAAGTTATTTATAAACAAAAAGAAAGGAAAAGGATCAAGTACTGAACCTTGTGGTACTCTACCATATATCGGTTTTTTGGATTGATATTCGTTTATATCATAACTCGTTGTTTCCTTTCAGGAAATATCTTGACTAATTAAAGAAACCCTCCCCTTAGTGTTTAAAAGGTTCATATTACGATATTTCAGATCATGTCTGACATTATCTGTCAGTCTCCTAAATATTTCCAGTGAGGGGAAAACCTCTGAATTAAAGAGGAAGAATCTACTGATTTACCTGAAATTTATCAGTTATCTTGTATTAAGAGCAATTCTGAGTTAGACTATAACTCCACATCAACACACCTGAACCCCTATGAAAACATCCCATCCTATCCCATACTACCGAAGATTTTACAAAAAAATGTGACCCCGAGGGTAGAATATCCAAATTCTTTATATCCACATATGAAAGAAAAGTTTTTCTCGTACCTCGACATTTTTATCACAATTTTATATTTATGATATCCCGCCTTTTTAAAAACTGTGCGAAGAAAACTGCGATTGCTTTTCAATTCATTATATATTCAAATTACATGATATCCATGATAATAAAACTAGCATTGTTTCTAACAGTAACGTTGAGAGGTAGTAATTTTGCTGACGCAGTGACGTCACGAAAGTGTAATACATGAGATAAACAAGCATATTTATTAAATATATAAGTCAAATATCCTTAATTATAACAACAAATTTCAAAAAATAATTATCGAAAGTATTGAATACTGAATTATTACTCCGAACATACATTTAGTACTGTAAACGCTATAGTAACAGACAATTTTAGTTTCATTACAATGATAATAAATATTTGCTATTGTTTGTTCCGACAGTTATAATAGTCACAGCACCGATAACCATAGAATACCCCTTCAATGGCCTCATCTGTGTTCTACTTTCGGTTTATATATATCATAGTCGGGATTTCCAACGGAACACGCCATCGTCAACACGTAAACACGAAAATGTATAACAGACAGGAGAACGCATTTATATTGTAAGTTTTAAATAGCTTTGTATTCTAAAATTGTTCTTCACTTATTTCGTTTAACAATCAAAATATTACGTTTTCTTCAAATCTTTTAGATAGAAAATGAAACTGCTTAGTCCACTATGGGGTCAGTATTTTGAAGGAGAGACACGTTGTAAGCCTTATACGCTGATATTCTATATTTAGCACAAATTTTGTCTTCATATTAACATATCAATGCTGTTGGCATGGCCTATATATTGTGTATTTTGATGTTTCAGTGTATACACGACACGCCTAAGTGTTTGAAAGACATATATTATCTGTGTCACAGGAACGTTTGTGGCTTATTGGTGGGGCCCACAAGGGGAAGGTTAGTAGAACTTTCGTAAACGATATGGTTTATATATATATAATTTGATAATGAAAGTAGATCTGACAAGGCTATTTTTATACAGAAATAGTTTTCTTTTTCTGATTAAAGAGTTTACATTTGTTAATGATACACGTATTATAAGGGGATCAATATTTTATTGTTTATGGAGTTCTTCAATATTATATATCAAATTACATTATCTTATGAAAAAGTTTTAATTTTCATTTAATACAAATACAATAATTTCCTAATTAAATGCCCACTATAACACGACTTTTGATTGCTAAAATTGAAATGTTAAACGAGATTGATAATTTTGTTGAGTCGCAAAAGTTATTCGCGTACCATTAATACTACAATTGTCAAAACATTCTGAATAATTAAATTAAAATAAATCAAATGTAAATTTTCATAACGCTGTCGTCCTAATTACTAAGCGTCAGTTGACTATCACTCCGCCAAACGGCAAAAAAAGCGAAATGAATCTTTACTGTTGAACATCGATTACGTTGGAAATCTTGCATATTTTGTTTGGTGTTGTAGCTTCATCTTAGATCATCGATATATTTCTTTTGTTATTAATGTTTATATAACACATTATTTTATTGCTTCAGAAAGGTATTGAACCTTTCAATAACTGTCACATTGAATGATACATTTGGTACAGAGACAAACAACCGAATATTTTAGCCCACTAACAACAGATGGTGGGCTATTCAAATCACTTTTCATCCGTGGTACGTCATTCGTTCTTCCGAACATCAGTCCGTCTTTCCGTCCGTTAACAATTCTTGTTATCGCTATTTCTCAGACAGTAGTGACCTGTTCCTTCTCAAATTATGTATTGTTCCCCAGGGCCTTATTGGTGCATATTGCATTTTGAGACCAAACAGTGAACAAGATGGTCGCCAGGCAGCCATCTTGGATTTTGATAGTTAAAGGTTGTTACCGCTGTATTTCTAAGAAAGTACAGAAGAAATCGTTCTCAAATTTCACTTGTAAGTTCTCCTTGGGCCCTTGTCGTGCATGTTGCATTTTGGGACCGATCAGTCAACAAGATGACCGCCAAGCAGCCATCTTGGACTTTGAATGTTGATGATTGTTACCACTATTTCTCAGAAAGAGCAGAAGGGATCTCTCTCAAATGTAATACGTTGGTTTACCTTGGCCCCTAGTTGTGTATAATGCATTTTGGGACCGATCGGTCAACAAGATGGCCGCCAGGCAGCCATCTTGGGTTTTTATAGTTAAAATTTGTTACCACTATTTCTCAGAAAGTATTCAATAAATGTCTCTAAAATTTAATATGTAGGTTCCTTTTGAGCCCTAGTTGAGCATATTGGATTTAAAATGCTCCAATGCTGACAAATGATAATTTTTCTCTTTCAAAAACCGGACTAGACAATTTAGTATTTTTCTTCAGTTACAAAAGTTACCTTCTTTATACCATTACCACCATTGAAAAGTCTGAGCTTCTTATTTTACTTCATCATAAAAATATCAAAACTAATTAATTGCATCCCGAAGAAATTCCGTGGCACCATGTTCTATATGGAATGTAGTACTAATTGCGCATGCCCCGAAAGCAATATAAATTATATTATACTATTTTTGGAGTTAATTAGACATATATATATACACGATTAAACACCAGTTATTATTCAAATGATGGGTACCATTTATGCTCTCTCGGCGGTGGAGCATCTTTAAGGAACTGATTGGTAAACAATATTGCCGATAGGCCTCCATCTTGGATTTTGATTATTAAAGTTTAAAAAGCAGAGAAAATATGCCTCTTTCAATTGTCAGACATAGATTAATCTTTGGTGGGCACCAAAATCCCTCCGGGATCTCTTGTTATTCTCTTTTACCTACACGTGTAATACTGGCTTGTCTAGGGCAATGCACTCATGTCGTTTGAGACTGTATTGCATGGCTACCCATTCAATAAAGCCTCTTACGTCACAGTGTCATCAAAATTCATATTTTCTATGTATAATTTTAACACTTTATTCAGAATTTAGTCTGGATTTACTATAAAAGATACAAACAACGGGATTTACGTTGAAAATATCACGCTATTTTTAATTCAACATCATCAAATGTTGGGCTATTCAAATCGCTTTTCGTCCGTGGTCCGTCATGCGTCCTTCTGTCTGTCCGTCCGTCCGTCGGTCCTTCTGTCCGTTAACATTCCTTGTTATTGTTATTTCTTAGTAAGTGCTGAAGATATTCATATTTTATAACTATAGGTTCCCTATGGCCCTAGTTGAGTATATTTCATTTGGGACTGATCGGTCGACAAGATGGCCGCCATGCCGCCATATTTGGAATTTCATGGTTAGTGTTTGAAAAGCTGAGAAAAGATGCCTCTTTCATTTGTTAGGCATATATTAAGCATTGGTGGACGCCAAAATCCTTCTGGGATCTCTTGTTTCGAATTTATTTCAAAATGGCAGGATATGGATATTATACGCTCGGGATCACAAATTGTTGTAAAACCCTCGGCAAGCAACGGTTTTACAACAATTTGTGACCCTCGGGTAGAATATCCCTATCCTTCATATCCACATATGGAAGAGTTTTATAACATATCACATTATCACATGTAAAAGTATATTATTATTATATTGTTATAGAGTGGAAACTTTCCAGAGCTGGCTAGGTACTAGTGTAAGTATTATTTCCCAATACTTCACAGGGATATTCCATGGTTGCTAGGGAAAATAACACTATCTTACACAGGTTTTGTTTTTACATGTGTCATTACTGCAGTGCATGAATTGTCAATGACGTCATCAATATTGATACATAGAGACGTGCCTGTGATAATGGTACGATGGAAAGCTGGAAAGCAACTGTAATTCCATTTTTCTATTATGAAGTACGGGAGAAAATACTCAAAAATGGATTTGCCAAGTGGACAGGAATATCTTAACCCTCGTGAACGATTTAGGCCGTCGACCTCGGTAAGCCTCGGTTCGCAATCCAAAATTTTTCATTTAGGTTGATATATCCCTGTCAACCAGACAGACCCATTTATGATTATATTAATCTCGTTCGTAACCCCAAATAGTGTACAAATCTAAGTGATTGAGAAGCACAACATATCTTGATAAAAGCGACTAATTCATGTACCACGTGATACCCGATAACGTTTGTGCGGGACTGATATCTTCTAGCGGTGATGGAACGTATAACGCTTTGCAATCTTCCTGCTGAAATGATGTTATCGCGGGAAAATATCTTTTAGTGTCATTCCATCACCAATAGAAAAATAGTCCCGCACAAAAGTTATTAGATATCACATGGCAAGTGAAATAGTTCCGATGTGATCTTTATTGTAGTGAAGATGGCTCACTCTAAGCCATGGCAAAGCGGGAAGCCTATACTCCAGTGTATTGAGCACATGCTTGTAAACAAAGTTGCCACAGACGTTACGCTTCTTGTTGATGGTAGTAAAGTAGAAGCACACAAATTCATCCTCACCAGCAGGAGTCCTGTGTTCCAGGCCAATTTTGATAGCCCTGTGTCAGACCAAGGAGAAATCCGTATCAAGGATGTGTCCAAGGAAACTTTCGACATATTTCTTAGGTAATTGATAAGGTTATGGTAATGGTAAGGATAAAATTAAGTACATCAAAGAAGGTGTTCTGTCATATTAGAATGTTTGCGACTCTGTCATTTCGCTGTTTATTTCGAGTCGCAAATAAAATATTTTGCGATTTCAACCTATGACAATGTTTACCGGAAAAAAAAGAAAAAAAAAAGATATCCAGATCGACAATTATTCATGTGTACATCCCGTATGTTTATTTTTTCTTTTTATACAGATACCTATATACGGACAATATTGAACTGGATATAGACAATGTGGCGGATATTTTGAAGGTTGCTGACAAATATCTAGTTGACATATTGATAAAAAAGTGTCACGATTTTATCGAAGACAATCTAAATCCCGATAATGTTTGCCGTATGCAGGAGAGGTGGCATGACTTCCCAAATGATAAGTTAGTATCAGAATGTCGTCGCATTTGGGACGAATCAGCTTGTGATATTCTTAACTCAGAGGGATTCAGAGACCTCTGTGATGACTGTGCTTACAATTTTATTTCTTCAGACTTAATACCTGTAGATGAACACTTGATTTTTGAAGCAGTGATTCGATGGGCGGACGCGGAGTGCAGAAGACAAGACATTGAGATAACAGACGCAAGCAGACGCAAGCATTCGGGAAAGCTATTCAGCTGCATCCGATTCCCCATTATGGATGCCGAGTACTTTTGCAACACAGTTTTCAATATGTCAGTTCTGAGCAATGACGAACTGGTAGAAATACACAGACATATTCATAAACGTAAGTCATCCGACCGTTGTCAGTCAAGGAAAGGTCAGAAAACACTGAAACCTTCAACCGTTACGGCATCTGGTGTTCATGGGTTGTTCAACTTTGCGACGGCACTAACCACCCAACCAGTAAGCCCAGGGGCTGAATGTAAACAGGACTTTCATTTTTTTCCGTTAAGCCCAGAAGATGGCACCACAAATAACAGTCTAAACCATGAGGTGTGTGCCTTCAACTGCAATTATCGTGTGGCTTATCGGAAGGGAGCGTACGAGTCCGTAATAAGGTATAAAATGGCTAGAGGCATGAGAGTCACCAACCAAATCATTTCCACAAGCGAACACTTCTCTTGTTCATCTTCTGTTTACCTTCATGGAATCATGACTGCTTTCAAATGCGAGAAAATCAATGTCAAATTCAATGGCGAGGATATGCGAATTCAAAGAGAGGAGAATGATTCAAATAATATAAGGTTTCGAAGAATTGTCACAGTTGAACCTCACAAGGAAAACGTTATATGTATAGAAGTAAAGGGGCAGACAGATGTGTTTAAACCTACCAGCATTGTTTCTCAGCTGTCTTATAAAGAGGTTATCATTAACTTCACGGATAAGAATGGTCCAGGAAACGGGTTCGTGACTGGCTTATTATTGTCAAAATGAAAAAAAAATTTCGGCATCCTAGAATCTGAAGTGCTACAATTACTTTCGTTTTATCCACAATTGGAACATGCCGTAGCAAAACCGAAGGTCCTTTGTGCGACAACATTAGACACGGTAGTATGTCAGTGTAGTTATTTTATATAACATACACGATCACTTGTAAGAAGAGTATCAAATAACAATAATAATTTTCTTTGTTTTCATACTTAATCCGACTTTCTGATTGACGCATTCTTTTTCGTCATATAGTCTACTAAGAAGAAAAAAGTCCGCGAATGGCGTGAAAACCCGACGTTATCATGACGTCACAATAGAGACGTCGAAGTTGCGTATTGATTTAGAAAAAAAAACAATCCTTGAGAAAAATCAGTGGAATCGTACGTTTTAACGTATGTATTATAAAGTAGTGTGAAAAAAGATATTATAAGTATAGATACAATTATTTTTTTAGCTTCATAAGAGTATGAAAGAAATTTTGTTTGCAAACTTTTGTGGGAATCAGCTACGCGGATAGACACAGTTTTCAAACAGCATTTCTTTAATGAAAATTCCATTGTGACGTCATGGCAGAAACAATATAATGACGCCAGGAAATATTTACATAACGTCAGGTTTACTAAGATGGCGGAACAAAATGGCTGCTAGCTTTAAACATCACATTTTTGCATTGAAGTTCTTTGAAGGCTTGTTTCATAAATTCTCATAGGAAATAAGTACTTTTTTAAGATCTTATATTTATTCATTCAGATTTTGTGCATTTTTGTTCAGTTCTTTGTACTTCTCCGTATGCTAGGTTTAAAATAGTTTAGCTCTATTTTGATAATTAGTTGATAAAATTACAGCCAGGTCGTAAGAGAATAAGAACAAAGTGTACTCGGCTTTAAATACATTAACCCTGGTTAACAGCATCTGTCCATGACTTTAATTTGTTTAGAAGAAACATTAACAGGCAGTGGAGGTAATAATCAAACCCTGGACAGGTGACTTTAATTAGATTGCATGTTTACTTGAAGAAAGTGGCATTGTTTTAAAACTTTTGGGAGTTATGACATGTTACTGTTTGACAATTTATATTTTCTTTTTAACCCATCCGATGTCCCTCTTTTGATCCTCCCGAAGCTCTCTTTGATGTCAAGCTGTATTCTCTTTGATACTCATTCACAGGAACAATTGTTCACACATTTGTTGATTTCTAACAGTAATATGCTTTCTATTTATCCCGTGAGTATTTAAATTCATGGAAATTACCTGAACTAGGAATATAGCGAAATGTAACGCCCGCGAATAAAGGTAATTATGCAGTATATATTGGTAAATATGTACCCTGAAATTATGACATATCAATGACTATTGACTATGACTATGTTCTACATTAATAAATTAAAAATCTTTTATTGAACATATGAGGTTGACATAGGTATGCGTAAATAATGAAACCTGACTTTACCGACGAGTAAATATGTCGGATAAGACAGTGGTCGGTAACGTCAGTGTTAGTACATCCTCGATACTCCAGGGCTTCCAATCACTTACGATCTCTACACCCCTGGACTATCTCATAGTAAAACTGGAGGCAACAGAATAGAACAGGTAATTTAGTCATTTGATGTACATCAAAAGAGCCGTATAACGGTACACTGTGGTTGACTGTGTGGCTTTGATGTTAGGCGTCGCTCTCTCTGCAGTCTTCAAAGTAGTCTTTGCTAACCTGTGATTGGTCAAATGTTTTCCGCTGAGCTGCCTTCAATTTCACTATGAGATAGTCCAGGGGTGTAGAGATCGTAAGTGATCGGAAGCCCTGGAGTATCGAGGATGGTGTTAGTAATGCCCGAAAAAAATTATAGGAACAAGGAATCATGAATATAGTCAAAATATATATCGGATCTTTTGCTGTAATCTAGATTTAGATATTTCTTATAAGTTTCTTGATTGATTAATGATATGTGACTTGATTTTAAATCGCTAACATGAATAATTTACATATGACGTTTTATTTATCATTTTTAACTGTACCGAGTCTTTCATTGTTGAAATTAATCTAATTCAATCAATCAATCTAATTTAATTTACCATATATCTCCTTACACTCATATTTTGTTGGTTCCTATTTAATATCTTATCGACAATGTCGTACATTCCAAATTTATGAATGAGAGTTAACTCCCTTGTATCAAAAATTCGGTGTTAGAATACATATATATGTACATTAAAACTTGCATATATATCGGAAACATCTCAGTTCTATTGGAAGTCAGATTAATTGGTTTTACCGTGATGTGCCAGAAAACCCCACTGTTGTGAAATGTTCAAACTCGCTCACTATGACATTACACATTGTTGGTAGTAGGACGTCTTGTATGCTAAACTCTGACCCTTGCTAGCGGAGTAAAGCAACTCTAGTCTGCAACTACTCCAGTCGTTTTTAAATTAGTATATTTACCGTATTATATGCATGCTCTTTCTAAAAACTTCGACCAGTTGCCTTCTAGTCTTTTTGAAAGCCAGCGAAACAGCTTCGAGGTAGACGGGACTTCCGGTCACTCAGTTAGTTGCCAAGCGAGGCGAAAGTTGGGCGGATCTAAATCCCGATCACGCCATCTCCGTTGATGTAACCAAACGACGTTAATATCGTTTGGAAACTCGCCGTCGTCGTGATAGGTTTGTGGAAAATACAATGCGGCCATGACCAGTAGCCTGTTGCATCGAACGATCTTTGTTTTTTATTTATGCCAAATTGTTTTTATGAGTTTTTGATATATGATGTTTTTAATCTTCGTGTAGTTTCGTAGGTTGTTGTGGTGTGTATAGATGTAGAACTCCAACGCAGATTCAGTGAATGGTACGATACGTTTATTGGAGTCTTAGGAATCGACCCTGTACAGAGATTATTGGCGAGTTAATATAGCAGTACATCAGGATAACATAGTCAATATTTGGGTATGAAAGCCAATACCTGGAACAGTTGACCCAACGTAGATGCTGTATTACGTAGGGAAACATGTTTACTCATTAGAACTTATCATGTAACATAATTAATAACATGGCTATGTAATTAATAGCAATACAATGACCCTAACAGAGGTTGGTTTCCAATAGACTTTACATGTACGTACATATACTATTGTAAATAAGAAACACATGTGCTTGACCTACACAATGTAATATACTTGAAAGATATATGTAAATAATTATATATTAGTCCAACTTTCAAACTCTAAAATTCTTATCATTTATATGTATTATACCACATTCGTCGCCTTGTTATACATTATATCAAATTAGATATAATTTGATATAATAAATTATAAAATTTCTAAAATTCTTATCATTGATCATTATTATATTATCATTATGACCATTATATTCTAAATTACTGAATCTAGAACTGTAGTACGAACTGCATGTATATAGATATAAATAATACAATGAAAATTTATAGTTAAGTTAAAATGAAAGTAAGACACTTTCAAATAATTTTCAATATTTTGATTGAAAATGAAATATATATAAAGAAAGTGATATTATTGATATGAATGTTGCTTGAAAAAATATATATTAAGCATGATAAGTATAGTATGTAAAACGTAGAGTTCCAAATAGATTATTAAAAACACAGTATTCAAAAGATAACTTTAAAATGTCCAACGTAGATATAGAAATGTTTATAAATATGCCGTCGCGTGATGAAAAGTTAATGAGTGTTGAAAACGATGTACAACCATCTTGAATCCAACGGTGATTTCTTGCACAACAAGGCTAAGAATTATTTAAGATGAGAGTTCCGTGTAAAAATTGTAGAATATAAGTTAAACTAAGTGTAATGAGTCCTCTCCGGAGATGAAAATATAAAACACGTTTTCCCTGGCATTAGACTGCATCAGGTATTTCCAAATCCGTTGAGCACTTCGAAGAGATATGTTGACGTGGAAGGTGTTGTGTTGACTTCATCGGAAAAGGAGATTCATACAATTTTCCCGGCATTAGACTGCTTCGGGTATTTCCAAATCCGTTGATGATAATTGTGTTGACGTGGAAAGGTGTAGTGTTGACTTCTTTGGATAAGGAGACTTTAGACAAACATTCCGGCATTAGACTGCATCGGCTCCTCTCTATCCGTTGATCTAGCATACATGCGTAATTTTTAACATTGTGGGTTTTTCTTTTTTTATTTGTATTTATAGTTTTTTTCCCCCGGTAACTAAGTGAATTGTGTGAAATAAAATGTCTATGTGTGGTGTATGAGTAAGACATTAATAATGCTTGATAATTTGATGAAGATATAAAATGAATATGTGTAATTTAATGTAACTAGATTGATACAAATAGCTTAAACTTGTAGAAAATTTGATTGAAATACTTGAGAGAAAAAACTACAAAATAATATATAAGCTAATTTGCACTAATTCCGACCTCGAGGACATGTTCACGATATGCTGTTGCCATAGAGTGAATGACAATCAATGAGAGAGTCTGATCAACGTACGTACGTCTTAAACTCAGACATGACGCTTCGTCTCTTATTAGATTGAGACTTAAATGAAACTAGATGATAAGTGAAAGAAAGTTCCGTAAGTTTGTAAATTGTATGTACAAAATATGTAATGTAGGAGAAAATTAACAAGTGTTAACCTTGCATTCAAATGCATCAGGTAGTAATTTCCTCCAATAATGAAATAAATAATATAATCATAATGTGTGTTATGTTGTATATTTTATGTATATAAAAGTATAATGTGCGGAATATGTTATATGAGGATTAGAGCAACTAAAAATAAACGTGTGTGTTTAATCACATCACTACTCTGCCTCTAACATAACAATAGACGAGTTTCCATGTACATATTTTAACCTCCGTGCATTATCACGTGAGAGAAACTTGTCAAAAGTATATAAGATGTAAAAAATGTTTTTTTGTGGAATAGTAAATATTATATGTAAATAAACACTAAGGAACTTCTAAGATTTATGATACAAACAATCAACTAATTTCATGAACATGTCACAGGAGAGGAATCATAAAATAATTGAACATTTTTTAACCTGTGATTTGAAATATTGTAGCTTATTGTAATTAGAAATAATTAGCAAGGTTATTGAAAAAAATATTCCCTCAAATATTTCCATAACGAAATTGTTTTAACTTATAAATTGTTTATTTTTATGTCTATATGCGTGCGTTATGTGTATTGATGTGGTCGACTCCTTGTGGTGCATGTCTGTGTTTTAGTGTAAGTTTTATGTGTGTACTTCAAAGTGAAACTACATACTGGTAGTCTATTTTAGTTCATAAGATGTATATGTGTATAAAGTCAAACGATAATTCTCACTAAGAATAAGATCGGTTCTCAGTGATGATAAAGCCATGATAAACAATAATATTAATTGTGCGAGAAAAATAAAATAAGTGGTACAAATATTTACTTGTAAAAGAGCTAATAGGCCAAATCTACGTACCTGTGAAACCAATGATCGATAGTGGTAGTCGACGCAAAGTGTCCAAACCCAGGTTCTTTTCAGCACGGCGCCAATATGATGTTTTTATCTTCGTGTAGTTTCGTAGGTTGTTGTGGTGTGTATAGATGTAGAACTCCAACGCAGATTCAGTGAATGGTACGATACGTTTATTGGAGTCTTAGGAATCGACCCTGTACAGAGATTATTGGCGAGTTAATATAGCAGTACATCAGGATAACATATGTCAATATTTGGGTATGAAAGCCAATACCTGGAACAGTTGACCCAACGTAGATGCTGTATTACATAGGGAAACATGTTTACTCATTAGAACTTATCATGTAACATAATTAATAACATGGCTATATAATTAATAGCAATACAATGACCCTAACAGAGGTTGGTTTCCAATAGACTTTACATGTACGTACATATACTATTGTAAATAAGAAACACATGTGCTTGACCTACACAATGTAATATACTTGAAAGATATATGTAAATAATTATATATTAGTCCAACTTTCAAACTCTAAAATTCTTATCATTTATATGTATTATACCACAGATAAAAAATTGTATTCTTGAATGACGGAACAACATGAATGTCAAGGCCTTTATGAAATGGCCTCAATCGTACATGTAACAATCATTTTGATTTTTATGGTGTGGTTTTACAAAGTTGTCATATACATTCCAGGTTTTAATGCGGTTCTTCCAATTTATATATTATACGAAAAATATATTATATCGCGGACATTTAACTATTTGCTGTTTAGGTTAGGTCAAAGATTGGCGGAATAAATTATTAAATTATTAGAAATTATAGCAGAGTTATTTTTAACCTGGAAGTATAGTTTTGAATAGAAAAAAAACCCAAAACGGTCACGAAATCGCTATCGCCATCGCAAACTAATTTAAAATGTCAAATTTAAGTTTCTACTTAAATGCTAAAAATAGATCACCATAAACTGCTTTTTATTTCATTCTGTAACAACAACTGCCATTAAATTTGTAGTAAAATCATATCTTTTGTATGTATTAGTATATTAAAACAATTAAAGTATGTAGTTGATGGAGATATCAAGTTTCTGGTTTCCCTCCAACTTGTCTTTTTCCCTTGGCGAACTGTATATTACAACAATATACCTCTAAATTAGATCGTGCTATTTTCATTTTATATGTACATAGGTTCATGTTTATCATACTGAATTTTTTTCTGTCTCTCTTCATTCTTTTTTCTTCATTTTTTCCTCTCCTTTCTCTAAATTCGCGTTTGTTGATTTACAAGATTTTGAGAAGACTCGAGCGTTAGCGAATATCATTTCAAAATTTGAGAATTACATTACGAGAGTAAACAGTCACTTGGGAAACTTGTTTAACTTTGACCTTTATTTAGTGATTATTTGACGGGTAGTTAATAGCACTTTGCCGTAAACAAGCCAGTATTTAGTTTGAGAACGGGTAGTTATTTTGTTCAGATATCGCAAATAAGGTTCAAAGTGTGGAAATGTATTGCATCTTCATATTAATTATGATTTGCTATCAATAATTTCTTTATGCAATTAAGGGTTTTTTTTTATAATAAGGAATGCCTTATTGCTACTAAAGACATCGCTACACTTTATTTTGCTTATAACATTAATGTAGGTCTAATGTCTGGCTGTTTATTGATAGTTTAACTGTAGTAAAAACTGGTCATACTAATCAAGGTTATCGGATATGATAAAACTATTGTCTTTTGTAACTTTTAAAACATAGCTCAACTCGTGTGAAATAAAGAGACAGCCGCTCGATATGCATACAATTAAATATAATTATTTGAATGTATATATTTTTTATTTAAACAAGAACAATTTTAAGGTTTGCATGAAATGTGTAAGTTCTGATTTGCTTGAAGACAAATCGGTTTCTCTTTTTAATCAGATAATAGATACAGAACTTTGCATAGTTTAGAATACATCCATAACGAATTTGTTTCTTCAATAAAATGAATCACAGTTTTAAGCGAAATGTTTACTTTATATAATATTTCTCTGTATAAGATTTCTGTGTCTGATTTGTAAGTGTTGACCTATTATATCCCGTTCTTGCATATTAAAGAGTTACATCCCTTGTGTGTGTGCAGTGATTGTGACGTCATCACTTTGAATGTTAAACATCACGTCGTATTCTCTGAAAAATATGACGTTACACTTATAAACCAATGACGTAACAATCAGTACCTACCCGTTAGGGGAGACAGTTATGTACAATTCCAGAAGAAAAAATAAAACCTATATTTATGCAAAGCCTTGTACTGAATATGAAAGTAAGGATGCATGTCAAAGGCAACTTGTCTAGTGAAACACTCTTAAGCTTATGAAATGATCGATTTTATTACATATTCTATGTTGCATAATCTTAGCAGAGTCACATCGACATCAGTGCTAAAAACATCTTTGTAATTTACCATAACGACGGCTATTCCCGCGGGGGTAAAATTTGTTTTCCGATTTTATACTAAAAATAAGAAATTTACAATATAGCAATATGGCTTTTAATAAATACAGTGAAACTTGCTTTAGCGACCAATGCCGTATAACGACCACTTGCTTTATTAAGACCACTTTCTTATGGTCTGAAATGGACAATTGTTACACAATATGACCTTTAACTTGTCTATAGAGGTAATTTTCCCCTTGTCCATTGGTTGGTCAGGTAGACAGATGTGTTTGAACATGACTAATGTTTTCTCAGTATTTTGTTAATCAAAATTTCGCGATCGTATGATATCAAGCGAAATCGCGAAAATATCATCCCCGCGGAAATAACCAAATGTACAGTAATTTTCTTATGTGTAATCTATTTCCCAATTTCTGTATTATCAAAAAAGGAATACACACGTATGAACATCAAAAACACAAAATCTAATGTAATTTGTCCATTTTAATTTTGAAATCCCGTTATAAACAAATAATTGGTGATAAACATCACCTACAATCCTAGAAGCTGTATGTTGAGACAAAAGTTCATTTGTATATTAAAACCCATACATGTTTTAAATCTATGAAAGTTTTGCTAAAAAATGTATGCAATTATATCACAATTTTTCAACGGTAATTATTTAGGTTTCGTTTTTCAACCCCTCACTAAAACCACTGTTGCATGTTTCAAAGTGTTCTAACGAATCGTATTCATTTATTGATTTACATCATAACATTAATTATAAGTCATATGAAATTATTTGATTTGAAATTACACATACTGTATAACCGATTATTTTCGCTGGCGTAAAATTTAGACTAAAATAAGAAAATTAAATTTTAGTGGTTTTAAATTTTTTGCGGTCTGGCTCTCAGGGAATATAAATTATTTCTCAAAAGCTTGAGGATTTCATTTTCACGATAAAAGCGATGACTGCGAAATCGTGAAAATACTATCTCGGCGAAAATAATCGGCTAGACGATTATTTGAATAAATTATTTGTCTTAAAAGAGCTTTTGGAAAGTTATATTGTCACCATTATAACCCAAAGAGAAGAACTTCTCTAAAAAAACAACTTGTACAGTATATAGGATTATAAGACTTGATACCAATGTATACATCTATGTTAGTCATAGGTAACAAGTCATATAACAATGAATATATTTGTGTATGATTTTGTGTTACAAAAAAAAATCACAAATGATAACATATGTGTGCGGCATTCCTCGGTGTAGATGTTTTACGTTCTCTTCGATATTTAGCAAATTAAATCCGATGTCCTTCGATTTCAATTGCTTCCTCCGTCTCTAAATCTGCAATGACAAATCATAGTTTGGTTTTAATTTACATTAAAGCTGAAAATGCAAGTTAAAAACATGCATTTGAAATTTAAAAAAAATATATAACGAAATATTTTTTTCGAAAATTGTTTCTGAGACATCCCCTAGTTATGACAGTGTGGTATCTAAGGAAGCGGCAGCCACAAAGTTTCTTTGCCGATGGAATGTAACTGAGTCTTGCAATCGCTGCTAGTCATATGCGTGAAAAACAATTATAACCAAATGTGGATATATACATTATGGTTGTGTTAATGTTGTCTCCTTGGGCCCAGGGACAAGGCACGAATTCGTAACAAACAGTATATGTATACAATATATAGATACTAATATAATAATATATATGTGTACCTCACAGGGTCAACTTAACGAAAACGATCACGTAATTAGTCAGTCGGTATTGTTTTTATTTCTTATTGATTTCGTCCGTAAGGATTTTTCTTCAATTTTTTTATATATTATATAATATATATATATTAGTGTTTGATAAACAAAACTGGCCAAGTATTAACCATGATATGGTCTGATAAACAGAGCTAGATACCAAAACTTGGCAAGTATTCATTTCCCTGTCCGCTCTAAATGTCCCTTCGTCTCTGATGGGTACCCCAATTACCAAGCCGAACGCTCGTGGCGGTACACAGTATCCGTAGCGTGAATCCCAGTACATGATGTGAAGAGCAGCACTCAGGCGGTCTTTACTTACCCATTAGAAGACTGTGTGGACCTTTTTCTGTATCGATGACCACATGCTTTCGTACATCCCTGGTACATGGAAACCATTTTCATCACAGCACTGCGAAATGATCTTAACTTATTGCGTCGTTCTGAGGCGAAAACCAGCGACTTTAGAAATGACTCAAATGATACACCTGGAAATGGATTGTTACTACATTGTAGCACGCAATATTTGTACGATGTAAGTGGTTGCATGATCTCTTTTACCAAAAGATTTTTGCGACAAGATATATATAGAAGGAGTAGAATATCACATAAAATTAAAATTTAATTCTAATATGGCTTATTTAGGCTATTTTATAAATACAATGTACTCGCATTTTCAATCTCAATAAGGCTGGCTGGAAGATCCGTTATTTCCGCTAAATATTCATTAAACAAAGTTTAAAATTTTGAAATTTCTCTGGGTGAAAGTTAAGTGTTTATAATCAGAATTATTTCGAATTCATAAAGAATACTTTTAAAATAATTAACAGTTTGATATTTATGTTACATCTTCCATTACAAATGTATTATATTACGAAAAAGTACTCCAATATCATGAGGTAACCGAATTTACACCACTCGTTTTTTTCAAGTTCTCATATGGCTCATTTTCTCACAAAATAACGCAAGTACCGTAACTACTAATGCTGAGGTTGTGAGTTGTTAAGATCTTCCGACATATTACCACAAGCTAGCCTTCCCACCTCTTGGTCGCAAGTGTGAATCTCATGCCGGACGGTAAACAGGTACTGAACGCTGGACGGTGGTTTTTTCTCCGTGTGCATTAAACTAATCAAACTTAGCAACTTACGTGGTTTGCCTAATGTCCTTAGCTGTATAGATAGTCGGTACCAGAGTGTTCTGAAATTCTGTAGTTGAGGAATAGAAGCCTCACATCTTCTTTCACACAATGTGCTGCTGGCAGTAACTGATGATGCACAGGTGATAATAACGAGGACGGCGATGGAAAAGTAGATATGTCGTACTAGCTGTTTAGGCATCACCTGGGGAAGATAAAATTATACTGTACCCATTGTCTACATGACGAGTTTATGATAGCTTTGATGTGCATCCAAGGGAGACAAAGAGACACAGAGCCAATGAGTGAGAGAGAGAGCCAGAGAGCCCGAAAGAGAGAGAGCCCTAAAGAGCCAGAGAAAGAGCCAAAGAGAGCCAGAGACAGAGAGAGAGAGCCAGAGAGAGAGCCAAATATATATATAGAGAGAGAGAGAGCCTGAGATACATTATGTAGCGCCAGAGAGCAACAGAGAGAGAGAGCAACAGAGAGAGAGATAGCGCCAGAGAGAGAGAGACATATAGAAAGAGAGAGAGAGAGAGAGAGAGAGCACGAGAGAGCCAAAGATAAAGACAGAATCATTAAATTTGACAAATCAAACATATACATATGGACATGCATCTTACTATTTGTAACACACATGAACCGATCTATATTTTAATTTGCAACATCTGCAATGTCAAACATATTCTATATTAATAATGAAGTGATAATTCTGAAGGCCTACGTAATACTTGAGTGCTTACGTAAAAGCGTAGTCATGTGACGTCAATAATATAATATCATTGAGAGATACAACAGTATACTGACTGTTAAACTCATGTATGTCATATTTTGAAGAAGAAACGCAATGAAAGAGAATACAAGCTAGAAAGGTTGTTATGGTAATAAATATAAGTCTCTTTCTTACGAGAGTATAAAGAATGGAGATATTCCACTTGCCTGTATGTTTTACTTTTCAAAAGAAATTGAAGATATTAGGCGAAGTGTTTTGATCGAATAATTAAGGTTTCTGGATTCCACAGAAGATAAAGGAGGATAAACACATCAGTCTATCTACCGTTATAAAAGTAAAAGTTGCTAAATTGTTAGACGAATTTGACCTCCATATAAGTGGAAAAGAGTTACGGTTATAGGAGGGTGGTGGTTGATGTTTTCTTGTTGTTTTGTTTTGTTTTGGTTATTTTTGTTGTTTTTTTCTGGTTGTAACTGTTCATAAAATGTGTATTATCTTAATTAAAATCAATTCTCTGAGATATATCGCGGTGTATATAAGAATCTTTCACTTGAAACCGAAAGTAAATGTTTAAAATGTTCCAAATATAAGATTGCAAACACTAACACCATAATTTCCAAACACACTTAGGGGTAGTTTAGTGTGTTAATAAACAACCCATGTAAATCAGTTTTGCAGTTAAATCTTTTGAATTAGAATTCCGGTCTTAGACTAATATCAATGTACATTATGATTTTTAAGAAATCATAAATCTATATTTTAAACCAAAACCAATCTCTCATGCTTATGGATGCTAATTGTTATATCGATTTGAATAATTTATGATAATTATGAATGATTACAATCTTATTAAAATTGTCCATTATCTACTCCGTAAAGTCGTTCATACGGAATTTACGGTGTAGATAAAGAACATCTTTATTGAAATTTTTAGAGTAAATCTTTAGTATTCAATTATAAAGTTGATACACATGATTATATCTATATAATATAAGGATTTATATTTGTTCATTTTTTTTAAAATTTTCTCGGCATACAAATTTCGCGATTTTCTCTCTGATACTAAATCGCATGGAGAAATGTTCGCGCATCTGTTAATACCATATTTCGCTTTTTTTTACATGTTTTCCCAGAGTAGATTTTTATTGTTTATATAAGAGATACATTTAACAGTCTAAATGAAAGGTTCCTCATATTTCTAATTACTCACAAAAATATGAATATTATATTTTTTGTATGAATAGGGCTACTATTCATACCGATTTCAGGTACCATTTTCCCGTAGGGGGTGCATATTTCGCCATTTGTGGTAAATAAAGACGGTTTAAGTGTAGATATAAAATTATTTTTAATAAATTTATGTCCATGCACTGTTATTTGATTATTAGATAACCCATTAATCCAACACTGTGTCGAATTCGAAATAATAAGCAACATTTAAATGACACTTTCTATCAAATAAATCTCTTTGATACCCCCACAGGAAGTTGTCACCCTGCTTAATCCGTACTAGAAAAAGGGTCTGACTACCGATGTGGAATGAAATTTTATTGTTTAAATGTCATGATTACCAAATTATCACTTGTTGTCATAAAAATGGTGAAATTTGGACCCAGCTGAATTATGGACACCCGCTATACAGGTTTTCATTCCTACCATGTTGTTTACGGGTAAAAATTTCGCGGAAATACTATATTTTGATTTTTTGTTTATTATGGCACCAGAGGAACTTTACTAGCATAATTGACATTTTACAAAATTAGGTCACTTTAACCTATTTTTGACATAAAGTCATATTTTACGAATTGCTTTATTTTCAACATATCATGGCTTATAATTCATGAAAAATCTTTCAAAAATATAATTTGGTTCCATCATAACTGGATAACTTAGAAAATTGACCCTCCTGTTAAATTCCCTATAACTCACAAGTGACTCAGGAATCGCGAAAATCAATAGACGTTAAAATATTGTTAGCACAGGTCAAGAGTGACTCTAACTCGAGAAATTAAATTACCGCGAAATGGTCGTTTGACATTAAAACGCGACATTTTGACACCGCCAAAAAAAACTTGATTTACAGTATCTAATATACCTCTACTTTATTTACGCTATATAATAGTTTCTTGGTTAAATTGACTAGCTCCCTACTTTTTTCCAACACCCTCGCTCAGCTGTGTGTTAGTCTTTCGAACTAACACACCCCTGGAAGCTAGCACACACCCGGACTTGGTTATTATACAGTTAAAGTACGGGATATAGCAAGTTTCTGGTTTCCCGAGACTTGTCTATTTCCCGAGGCGGAGCCGAGGGAAATAGGCTTCAACTGTTTTAATATACCGATACATAAAAATAGCTATGATTAGACTAAAAATATATTTCTCTCATACGCTATATTCCTGTCGCGAACGGCAATGGTTATTAGAGATTGAGAGACTTTTACATTGTAATCGATCTACGTAATCTTATCTTCAAACATACAATTATTCCGAGATTATAATTGTGATTCCATGTCCGTTTTGTTTTTGCTTCTATTCAAACCGCAGGTTAAAATTTGATTCCGCTATATTTCAATGCCTCCCACAGGGGGCCAACTCAATGAAAATGGATATTGTCATACATTTTTTTGTATTTGGTGGATGGGCTGATGAGTATATATGACAGTCATGTGATTTTTTTCCCAAAAATACCAGATTTGAAAAATTGTTAAAAAATCGGGATATTTACTATAAAACAGAGAAAGGGACGACAGTCGCCATATTGGATTTTTTACCCCCACCTCGATTAAAGTTATTTTTTTTCACAATAGTATACCTTTTTTCCTAGAGTCATAGTCACGCATCAGTCCTCCGATAATCCATAATTACACACATACCATGCAAAAGCATATAAACGATGTCTATATAGTCAAACGCAATATTTTAATCCAAAATTACCGGCGCTTTCTGACTTGTGACATCGAAAGCAACGTTCTAGTGAAGAGCGATTAGAGTGACTTCCCCTGCAATGTCATTCAATGGGTTTAGTCAGAGGTATTCCGATACGTTTTAATATTCAAATTTTCCGCGAAAACAAACGTATCGGAATATCTCTGATTAAACCCATTGAATTACACTGCAGGGGAAGTCACTCTAGTCGCTCTTTACTAGGACGTTGCTTTCGATGTCACAAGTCAGAAAGCGCCGGTAATTTTGGATTAAAATATTGCGTTTGACTATATAGACATCGTTTATATGCTTTTGCATGGTATGTGTGTGATTATGGATTATCGGAGGACTGATGCGTGACTATGACTCTAGGAAAAAAGGTATACTATTGTGAAAAAATTAACTTTAATCGAGGTGGGGGTAAAAAATCCAATATGGCGACTGTCGTCCCTTTCTCTGTTTTATAGTAAATATCCCGATTTTTTAATAATTTTTCAAATCTGGTATTTTTGGAAAAAAAAATCACATGACTGTCATATATACTCATCAGTCCATCCACAAAATACAAAAATGAATGACAACATTCATTTTCATTGAGTTGGCCCCCTGTTAAAATTTGATTCCGCTATATTTCAACATTTATACCACTAGGCACAATACTAAATTTATATTAAAAGTATTGTTAAAATACCTAGTGGTATAAAATGTTGAAATACTAAGAAATCACAGCTATATCAAATTATAAACCGCGGTTTGAATAGAAGCAAAACAAGACGGACATGGAGTCACAATTATCATCTTGGAATAATTTAGATCTATTACAATGTAAAATTCTCTCAATCTCTAATGAAAATGGCCGTACGCGACAGGAATATAGCGTGTGAGAGAAATACATTTTTAGCCTAATCATAACTTTTGTATGTATTGGTATATTAAAACAGTAAAAGTATGGGGCTGAGTGATATAGCAAGTTTGTAGTTTCCCTCGAACTTGCCTATTTCCCTCGGCCTCGCCTCGGGAAATAGACAAGTCTCGGGAAATCAGAAATTTGCTATATCCCTTAACCCCATACTTTAACTGTGAATTATCACATAATCCGCCTGATATCTAGTGATTTTTGCGCATGAAATATTTTTGCGTATGTCACTAGTGTAATATGACCTGGAGCGATTTTCATTGGCTGGAAAGTCATTGTGATGTGTAGACAGAAACAATAAAATGACGTCAGGAAAATAACTTGACTTCAGGATTACTATGACGGTGGAACAAAATGGCGGCCTCTGCTGGCTTTTTGGAAAACATTTTGACGTGAAATTCTTTGTTATGTGTGTATTTGTTGTTATGTGATATAAAGTATCTTAAATTTGTGTTCATTTCATATGAGATTTTATGAAACTCATCTGGAAGTTTTAATTTTTGCTTGCCAAGGTTCGCAGAAATAAAAAAAAAAATCTTAGACTCGTTTCATAAAATCTCATATGAAATGAACACTCATGTAAGATCCTATATATAGGCTTACTATATAAAAAAAATATGTTTATTTTGCAATATTCTGCATGCCGTAATGATCGTATTGGATAATATTGATAGATATAGTAAAACCTCTTTAACTCGATAGAATAGGTTAGGACTTCAATCAAACGTATAAGTATGTTTCCTCTAAAATTTGATTTTCAATACATATATCGATAAATTATTCCTCTGATATTGTAACAGATTAGGAGTTGTTGATAACATTTTTATTACATTTTAAATTGTGAAAAACAAATTATTGAAGAACATTTTATATTGTATTCCTTCCTTTTTTGTTAAGTATCACTACTGTCCATTAAGTCTACTCTTTCTACACTGGTAGTTTATACTGCGCCCTCAAAAAAATGATTTATCTCTGGGGAAAAACCATCATGTCTCCCTCACACTAGGGCAATATATATATATAATGTTTAATAAATTTGTGCAAAGATGGACTGAATTTGACATATATTTATTCGTGCTTCTATAGAGAAATAGTTTTATAGTAAGATATAAACAATTTACGTATATCGAATATGAATCAGCAAGTGTTTCATACGAATGAAGTAGTCTAGTTAGATAAATAAAATCCTTCTTTATGGTGTTTTGATTACAATATGTAGGTGTACTATTGTCATATTTGATATGTTTTTGAAGTATATTTTCGAAAATGTCAGAAAATATCGACTCCAGTCATATATGGTATAAGCAAAAAAATCATGTTAATGAATCAATTATCATAAAAAATAGGGCATATCATCTTAAGTGCGTGAGACCTTTCCTTGAGAAAAATGTGATTTGGTCTCAAACCCTATTGAAAAGAGTGCCGAAATTAACTACATGACAGTTATATAGCTAACTAAAGATATGTATGTTACATTTTGTCATGAGTCGAGCTTGTGGATATCAAAACTCGGGAACTGTTCTCTCATAGCGGGCTAAGAATTATAAGGCCTTTATATGTGCTTGTAGGAAAATGATGCTCGTGAAAGATTCTTCATATCGGAATGACGTTAAAACATCTATAAAAATAGGTAAGAATCCATTAAATCAAATGCCAATTCTTTACGATTGTCACAGTAGGATTTGTCGTTCAACAAAAATGACAAATTAAATATCAAACAAATCAATAAAGCTTACTGAATGCTCTGGAATTTTTTATTTGCAGACGAAAGACCCAGAATCGTATATTAACGTGTCTTTTAACATACGATTAATAGAAATATGGTTTTATAAATTAGTCTGATATTCGAGAGAATGTTTAGTATGTTCGATTTTATTATTATTTTGTTTGTTTTTTTTCCGGATTTTATCAATAATCGATCATTAATGACCAAAACCATTGCCCAAACCATTTTATATTTTTTATGAAATAGTTAAATGTTGTCTTCACATAATCTATTGATTTATTTTTTGTTTGTTTGTTTATTTGTTACACTTCCTTAAAACAAACAAGATAACTTGAAGACGAAACAGGTTTAGAAGGAAGAGGAAAACCGGCGTATTTGGAGAAAAAGACACCTACCTACAAAGGTGAATAGTTAGTGACACAAACGGAGTACTGATTGGCAACTCAGGGATATGAGAGATGGATATCGATGATTACAAACTGTCGGTCAGTTTTACGGTCTTAGCATAGGCTGTTACGTGGGCATTCTATCATATTGGTCGTCAATTAAAAAAAACCGCTTACTACTCCGAGCACCTGGTTCGGAAGTGATTGAATAAACCTACTTTTATCTAATACTGTCCTCTTTGAATCGTCTAAGAGTTAAGACCATCTCCTTGTGATAATGCTTTGTATGTTTCGTTCATTTAATATTCATTGTCTAGTATTAGTTTTTAAAAGAGGAATAAAGGTAAACATTGACTGTTTTGACTTTTTTAGAATTCCATAGCTTTTCCAGAAAAAAACACTGCAGCATGTAATTTTCATTTTTATAGATATATCTTGATATTTGATGTATTCAGAGCTGTTTTAAATCATTGGTGAATAATAGAAATTAATGTAGTATTTTTTGTCTTGCTATCGCTTTTCTTTCAAGTATTGAACAATACTATAGTAAGTATGCAATACTCAGAGTTTGATCATTATAGACTCTTTTTAATTTGTAAATTTCATAAAAAGATGAAATTTATTATTGAAGGAATGCATATCAGGGTTTGGCGTCTAATGCCAACAGATTAATTATACATTGTATTCACTAGATATTGTGTAGTATTCGAAATTCAAATGTATATAGTCAAGAATAAACAGATGGAGGTGTCAGAAGTCAGGATAAATACAATTTGGAATGACCACGGTACATGTACAACTATGATACGTTTTAATCATTTAAAGATAAAACATAATTATTATAATATTAAAAAGATAGTAGATATATATATCTAATATTTTAAATAAGCGTGTGTTTTTATATTAAAGTCCACTATAAAAGCTGGTACTATTTGTGTTGGCATAGTCGATAAAATTACTATCAAAACCTTCAAAGTCACTTACGAAACAGGAAAATATTTTTCTTCAGTTAAACAAACCATTGTATTGAAAGATCTGAATAAAATTGTGACAGCATGTGCTTTTTGTATTGTATTACTGTTACAATGCATAACAACAACCCAACCATTTTCTACAAGTAAAAAGACATTAACACTGTCAAGAAAAAGAAGGTAGAAAAAGAATGACTAATATTAATATTTAATAATCATTATTGAATAAGCATTGTTTTATTTCTGATATGGCATTGAGATAAAAGTATACCTCAAAATTCATATTACGTACTGCAATACACATTTGATAATTAATTCGTTCACATAAATTGTAATTTATCATGACTTTTAATCTTACCTTCGTTTTCATTGCGTTTCTTCTTCAAATTATCGCAAGCGATATAAATAATTTTCAGATGCAGCCCCCTTTAAATCATCTCCGTCTTTCTTATTTGTATGACAGCTTCAAAGACGTCAATAGACGTCACTGGGCTGTGATGTCTACAACACTTGCTGCCTGCCTCGCAATTACTTTAACATTCTCATAATCATAGGTATGATTTCCTACGTTCTATTGGGCAGGTATTAAATTCCCATTCGTTATTCTATTGCACAACTAAAGCATAGCAAATGGCTTAGACTTGCCTAATGTGTATTCTTATTGGCTTACACATTTTTGTCAATGAAGATCGCTGAAATTAAAATGAATAGAAAAAATGAAATATTCTACACTGTTGTGCTGTTTTCTCATCCACATATTCCAAAGCGATAACTACTATTCCATACCAGTACACACACCCATCGATACACTTTCTAGTGGTAGATTCTTAACATCATTCACAAACTATCGAAATATTATTCAGCGATAAAATGATAAACAAGATGACAGAAGACACCGTTCAATATGATAAGGACCAACATCATCATTTTTCACTGCTGCTGTAGAAATAAAATGGGACAAAGATGACAGTTGACAATGATTAACCAGTCAGTTCTGTTATATTCCTAAGAGAATAAAAATATAATTCGATTTCGTTCTCCTGATGTAATGAGTGAAACATTATATCATGTGGAGGAGCATTCATTTGGGTAAAGTTATCGCCTTTAGCAATCGGGAGAATTCTGTCGTCCGCCTGGACATTCGAAACTTATTGTTTATTGAATAAAACAAACCGTTATAACCATTACTTAATGCTTAAAATCGTATTGCTATAGCTGACAATAAATGATAGTGAAATATTTAAAAAGAGAGATTGTGATATATAAATCGTTTGATATAATAACTGGTTGCAATGGCTTTGAGATCATCATATCTAAATCAAGAATTCTGTATGGTATCGGAAATTTGAATGGGCATAAGTGTATTTTTTTAATTTTTTTTTCGACAAATGTATGAGGGGGCATTTAAATATTCATTGCAGTTGGTTTTTTTTTTTATTTTGTATGTTTTAGAATTTCTTGTGAACACATGAAATATGGATAAATAGAAACAAGCATGTAATTTCTTCTCATCTTCATTTTATTTTAGATGCTTAATATCCATAATAAATTGTAACTAAATTTAGAAATGTCAAACATTTGTACTATAAATATTCTCGAAAGTAAAGCAAGAGGAACATAAAAAAAACACCCAGTCAATGTTATTGTAATAATTTTTTGGCTATTTTTTTAGCTCCCACAGAGGTAGTGTTCCCTAAGTGACGTATCAAGCCCCAATTAGGTAGCCTAACCTTAGTGACGTAATCTAGCCTCCCCCTGATGTAGTCCAGCCTTAATGACATACTCTAGCCCCACTGAGGTAGTCCAGCCTCAGTGATTGTCTAGTCCCACTGAGATGATCCGGCCTTAGTGACGTAGTCTAGTCCCACTGAGGTAGTACAGCCTTAGTGACGTAGTCTAGTCCCACAGAGATAGTTCAGCCTCAGTGACAGTCTAGTCCCACTGAGATGGTCCGGCCTTAGTGACGTAGTCTAGCCCCCCTTATGTAGTCCAGTCTTAATGACGTACTCTAGCCCCACTGAGATAGTCCAGCTCTAGTGACGTAATCTAGTCCCACAGAGATAGTCCAGCCTTAGTGACGTAGGCTAGACCCACTGAGGTAGTGTACCCTTAGTGACGTATCTAGCCCCATGAAGTAGTCTAACCTAAGTGACGTAGTATAGCCCCCTTCCTGATGTAGTCCAGCCTTAATGACGTAGGCTAGAACCACTGAGATAGTCCAACCTTGGTCACGAAGACCAGCCTCGGTGAGATAGTCGATCCTTATTGACGTAGTCTAGTCCCCCTGAGGTAGTCCAGTATTAGTTTGTAGTCTAGACCCACTGAGATAGTGTACCCTAAGTGACGTATAAAGCCTCATGAGGTAGTCTAACCTTAGTGACGTAGTCTAGCCCCCTTATATAGTCCAGTCCTAGTGACGTCGTCTAGTCCCACAGAGGTAGTCCAGCCTTAGTGACGTAGGCTAGACCAAATGAGGTAGTCCAGCATTAGTGTGTAGTCTAATCCTAATGAGGTAGTCCAGTCTGAGTGACGTAGTCTAACCCCACTGAGGTATTCCAACCTTGGTAACGAAGTCAAGACTCGGTAAGATATTCCAGCCTTATTGACGTAGTCTAGTCCCCCTGAGGTAGTCCAGCATTAGGTTGTAGTCTAATCCCACAGAGGTAGTGTATCCTAAGTGACGTATAAAGCCTCATGAGGTAGTCTAACCTTAGTGACGAAGTCTAGCACCCGTATGTAGTCCAGCCCTAGTGACGTAGTCTAGTCCCGCAGAGATAGTCAAGCCCTAGTGACGTAGATTAGACCAACTGAGGTAGTGTACCCTTAGTAACGTATCTAGCCCCATGAAGTAGTCTAACCTAAGTGACGTAGTATAGCCCCCTTCCTGATGTAGTCCAGCCTTAATGACGTAGGCTAGAACCACTGAGATAGTCCAACCTTGGTTACGAAGACCAGCCTCGGTGAGATAGTCCATCCTTATTGACGTAGTCTAGTCCCCCTGAGGTAGTCCAGCATTAGGTTGTAGTCTAATCCCACAGAGGTAGTGTACCCTAAGTGACGTATAAAGCCTCATGAGGTAGTCTAACCTTAGTGACGAAGTCTAGCACCCGTATGTAGTCCAGCCCTAGTGACGTAGTCTAGTCCCGCAGAGATAGTCAAGCCCTAGTGACGTAGATTAGACCAACTGAGGTAGTCCAACATTAGTTTGTAGTCTAGTCCCACAGAGGTAGTGTACCCTTAGTGACGTATCAATCCCCAATAAGGTAGTCTAACCTTAGTGACGTAGTCTAGCCCGACTAAGTTAGTCTAGCCTTAGTGGCGTAGGCTAGACCCACTGAGGAAGTCCGGCCCTAGTAACGTAGTCTAGTCCCACAGAGATAGTCCAGCCTCAGTGACGTAGTCTAGTCTCACTGAGATGGTCCGGCCTCAGTGACGTCGTCTAGTCCCACAGAGGTAGTTCAGCCTCAGTGACGTCGTCTAGTCTCACTGAGATGGTCCGGCCTCAGTGACGTCGTCTAGTCCCACAGAGGTAGTTCAGCCTCAGTGACGTCGTCTAGTCCCACAGAAGTAGTTCAGCCTCAGTAACGTAGTCTAATTCCACTGAGGTAGTCTAGCCCTAGTGACGAAGTCTAGTCCCACTGAGGAAGTCCAGCCTCAGTGACGTAATCTAGTCCCACTGAGATGGTCCGGCCTTTGTGACGTAGTCTAGTCTCACTAAGGTAGTCCAACCTTGGTGACGTAGTCCAGCCTCGTTGAGATAGTCCAGTCTTATTGACGTAGTCTAGCCTCCCTGAGGTAGTCCAGCATTAGTGTGTAGTCTAGTCCCACAGAGGTAGTGTACCCTAAGTGACGTATTAAGCCCCAATTAGGTAGTCTAACCTTAGTGACGTAGTCTAGCCCGACTGAGGTAGTCCAGCCTTCGTGACGTAGTCTAGTCCCACTGAGATGGTCCGGCCTTAGTGACGTAGTCTTGTCCCACAGAGTTAGTTAAGCCTCAGTGACGTCGTCTAGTCCCACAGAAGTAGTTCAGCCTCAGTGACGTAGTCTGATCCCACTGAGGTAGTCTAGCCCTAGTGACGAAGTCAGGTCCCATTCAGGTAGTCCAGCCTTAGCGACGTAGTCTAGTCCCACTGGTTAGTCCAGCCCTAGTGACGTAGTATAATCCCACTGAGGTAGTCTAGCCCTAGTACCGAAGGTAGTCCAACATTAGTTTGTAGTCTAGTCCCACAGAGGTATTGTACCATTAGTGACGTATCTAGCCCCAATAAGGTAGTCTAACCTTAGTGACGTAGTCTAGCCCGACTAAGTTAGTCTAGCCTTAGTGGCGTAGGCTAGACCCACTGAGGAAGTCCGGCCCTAGTAACGTAGTCTAGTCCCACAGAGATAGTCCAGCCTCAGTGACGTAGTCTAGTCTCACTGAGATGGTCCGGCCTTAGTGATGTAGTCTTGTTCCATAGAAGTAATTCAGCCTCAGTGACAGTCTAGTCCCACTGAGATGGTCCGGCCTTAGTGACGAAGTCTAGTCCCACAGAGGTAGTCCAGCGTCAGTGACGTCGTCTAGTCCCACAGAAGTAGTTCAGCCTCAGTAACGTAATCTAATTCCACTGAGGTAGTCTAGCCCTAGTGACGAAGTCTAGTCCCACTGAGGTAGTCCAGCGTCAGTGACGTAATCTAGTCCCACTGAGATGGTCCGGCCTTTGTGACGTAGTCTAGTCTCACTAAGGTAGTCCAACCTTGGTGACGTAGTCCAGCCTCGTTGAGATAGTCCAGTCTTATTGACGTAGTCTAGCCTCCCTGAGGTAGTCCAGCATTAGTGTGTAGTCTAGTCCCACAGAGGTAGTGTACCCTAAGTGACGTATCAAGCCCCAATTAGGTAGTCTAACCTTAGTGACGTAGTCTAGCCCGACTGAGGTAGTCCAGCCTTCGTGACGTAGTCTAGTCCCACTGAGATGGTCCGGCCTTAGTGACGTAGTCTTGTCCCACAGAGTTAGTTAAGCCTCAGTGACGTCGTCTAGTCCCACAGAAGTAGTTCAGCCTCAGTGACGTAGTCTGATCCCACTGAGGTAGTCTAGCCCTAGTGACGAAGTCAGGTCCCATTGAGGTAGTCCAGCCTTAGCGACGTAGTCTAGTCCCACTGGTTAGTCCAGCCCTAGTGACGTAGTATAATCCCACTGAGGTAGTCTAGCCCTAGTACCGAAGTCTAGTCCCACTGAGGTAGTCCAGCCTCAGTGACGTATTCTAGTCCCACTGAGATGGTCCGGCCTTAGTGACGTAGTCTAGTCCCACTTAGGTAGTCCAACCTTGGTAACGTAGTCCAACCTCGTTGAGATAGTCCAGCATTAGTTTGTAGTCTAATCCCACAGAGGTAATGTACCATTAGTGACGTATCTAGCCTCATGAGGTAGTCTAACCTAAGTGACGTAGTCTAGCCCCCCTTATGTTGTCCAGCCTTAATGACGTACTCTAGCCCCACTGAGATAGTCCAGCCTTATTGACGTAATCTGATTGGCTGGCTATATAAAGGTTTCCTCACCCTCCGATCCGACGGTCTTACTTTGCACACTTGTATATGTTGATCAATTATCTTGAAGAGTTTATCGACAAAGTAATCCCAAGCATCGTATGTGTTCAAACCTTGAAGTTCATGCTCCCATCGAATTGAGCTGAGTTCTTCGTTCATGGTATTGTAGTTTCCTCTATAGTAGCAATATCTTATTAAATCGGTTTTCGATGTTGATGTTACCGTATAAACATTTAGTTTAAATACTATCACAGCGTGATCACTTTTACCTAGAGTAGTTCCAACATTGAGATCTTGTATCATATGTTCTTCATTTGTAAATACCAAATCTAGAGTAGATGGATTCTGTCCATGTCTGTGTCGAGTAGCCTCAAGAATATGTTGAAATAAAAAGTTTTCTTTAATGCACTCTAAAAAATCATAAGCTAAAGAACCAATTGTTTCGGTTGTACTTTCCAGTTCCCAGTTGATATTTTTGATATTGAAATCCCCAAGAATAAGTAAATGGCTGGAATAGTCCATAAGAGAATTGATAAGAAGGATTAGTTTGTCCGTTTTCCCTGGGGCTATTTGGGCTCCTATAAATACAACCGACAACTAGGCTGTTATTGCCTTTCAATTTGATATTGCACCAGATCATTTCCGAAAAATCCAATTCCATAATTTCTTCATTCACGTCGGCTTTAAGTTGTTGGTCGATGTACAAGACAACAATATGTTTGTCATAATGGGGTTTATAGCGTTTTAATGGCGGCACTTTGTATAGATGTGTAGGATGATTTTGAAAGGAAAATTATTGCTCTTTCCAACGGTAGTAACCGTTTTTATGACAATGTACTAGAAATGTGTTTTTATAGCCGCTAAAGGTAGGCGGGTTAGATATTTGAGTCTAAAAGCTTGCCACCCTTCTAGTGTATAGTACCATGTAGAGTATGGTTTTTACCGGGTTTTTTTATCTAGACCTCTAAAACGTCTAAAATGGTCTTAGGGCACTCTGGTGGGTCCATGAATATATGATCTGTAACTAATTCTCAGATCTCTGTGTATTCGCCAACAGACCCCGGCATTGTGAAGACAGTTTTATGCCGTACATTCCATTTGCAGATTCGTACCAGTTGTATCGATACGAATCTGTTGTATCTGAAATGGAACGCGCCGTACCAGCAGAACTGTACCGATACAAGTGGTTCGTTTTCAGAAGCGTACCACTTGGATCCAAGATGGCGGACCCGAGATTTTTCATTTGGGATCGGAATGTTTTCTTTATTGGAAACAAGACAGAGATTATTTATATTCGATAAAACTAAATGGATTATTTATTTCAATGTATTCCGAAACTATTAATGTTTTATTTTCATATCCATTTTATTATTAACATCGAAAATGCTTGCCTCTTATATTCGAAGCGTATTTTTCCAATGGGTGTCGCAATCATGGAAAAATTCAAACGTGTTCCATTTGGCGGTTCCGTATCACTTTAATACAACTGGTACGAATCCGCAAATGGAACGCATGGATGAAGTCAAATTACAAAAGTTCTCAGAGGTAGTTGGGCAAAAGAAATCCTTGTGGCAGCCAATACACTGTAGTGTTGTCATTCCTGGAACAGCAAACAAAAACTTCGATGACAAGTGTGATTACTATCAAACATTGAGGGTCTTTGTTCTACTCTTTGAAGTGATGGTGTTCCTGAAATGGAATGCCTTCGAAGACTGCTGTTCACGGGAGGTCAAAGATACAAACTGTTGTCAGGACATAAACGATATCCTACATCTAGCAGAGTCTCTATATATAACTTATTTGAATAACTAACTTAATAAGTTAATTTACTTAATTTGTCAGTTTTTGGCTATATAATTAATGTTATATTAGTATAACTGGGTGAAAAAAAATTGACAGGTTATTTAGTCTTCAGTACTTGAATGAAAACCACCAGGTTTGATGCATTAAGCTGTACAAAGCATTCAAATGGACTGATAGACGTGTATGATGTCTTTTAAAAATTAAACAAAGAGTCTATACACTAGAAAATTCCTGTTTTATGCCTATATATGTTAAGATGGAAACATACCTGCAGAAATCACTTAACAATTACGTATACTGATAACCCTAGGCCTGTACTATAAATGTAAAATGAAATTGTAGACCACAACTTAGCTTCATATTCTGACCGTATGTACTCATTTCACTGCACTATGCATGTAAATACAATGATCGTTGTCATGCAGCAGTCAAATTCATAATACATTCCAAATAAATTAGTATCTGTCCAAAATAAACCTATAGTTGTAAAACATGACAGTTTATATGAACAACTAATTCAATCACTATAGTGGCCGAGTGGTAAAGATGTCCCGACATATGACCACAAGCCCTCCACCTCTGGGAAGCGGGTTCGAATCCCATGTGGGGCAGTTGCCAGGTACTGACCGCTGGTCGGTGGTTTTTCTCCGGGTACTCCGGCTTTCCTCCACCAACAAACCTGGCACGTCCTTACATGACCCTGGCTGTTAATAGGACGTAAAAATAAACAAACCAAACCAAACCAATTACTATAGCAATATCAGTATGCAACAATTTCATGTTGATAAAGAACTGCAGATACATTGTGATTAAATCTTACTGAGAGTGTTCTTCTGTGCTTAAAGAAAGGAATGTAATAATCTGTTCACTATAAAACTTCCATGTGGTCATACCACAAGCCATGTGACTTCAGTGGATATTCGTTAAAATTCATCAAAATGAATAAAATACCATGTCAAGAATCATTCATAAAGTTTTATGCATAACTAATATTTTTTTTAATTTCTTAAAAATAAATGAAACAGTTTCATTCATTTTGAAGAATTTTAATGAATGTCAGTCATGCATAAAACTTCATGAATAATTCTTGACACATTGATCATGAACAATCATGAATGTTTCATGGATTCACAAAAACTTCATGACGAGTTCATGAGAGTCATTTGATGAATATTCATGAACTTTGTTTCTTTAATCACAATCTGCTAATATTCTTGTAAGTTCATGAATTATTCATGAATATCCATGATGTCATGAATACCATCTCGCAGGGGTAAGGCCAAATCTATAGTCTGGTGCCGCGGTGGTTGAGTAGTTTAAATATCTTCAGATATGACAACAAGCCCTCCACCTCTGGGTAGCGAGTTCGAATCCCAAGTGAGACATTTGACAGGTACTGACCGCTGGTCGGTGTTTTTTACGGGTACTCCGGCTTTCCTACGCCATCAAGCCTGGCACGTCCTTACATGACCCTGGCTGTTTAATGGACGTTGAACTAATATAAGAAACCAAAAAAAATATAGTCTTTCGCCCCAAAAACAATTTTAGCTAAAACACTTCAACAAGGCGCTGCATATGCTGATTATCTGGTTGTCATGTGCTTCATCGTTAAGGGTTTGTGGTATCAACGTACTGTTAAACTGCACATACCTAAACGTTTAGAACGTCCAGACCTGCTTTCACCTTATAAAGACATTCCACCGCATTTGACTTAAAATGTACCCTACCTAGAATTGAACCTGAGCATAAAATGTTGCTGAAGACCTATCATTAACCATCGACTATAACTCGAAATATATTTCCTTGCTTTTGTGGTTTTTTTTTTGTTTTTTTGGTGTTTTTTTTTTTTTGGTTTTTTTTTTTTTTTTTTTTACTTTGAAAAACAAGTTCGAAAGTATTTAACAGCATTCAACTTTGTATCACTAGCTACATGTATGTGTGACATGTAATATCTTATTAATAAACAACTCGTTCAACTCCTATCATGTGTAAAACATAAATTGACACAACGCTGGGAAATAGAATCTTGGTCGAACAGGAAAGGGATATGCTTGGTTTTTCACTCTTCTTCATTATTATCGTTATATTTATATTATAAAAAAATCTGATTTTGTCATTGGCATTTGTATGATGATGGTTGTCCTTTGAAAATGTCGCTAAAATGATAAACAAGACGAATACAAATATAAAAAAACATCGCGAAAGTATTTCCCCGCTAAATAAAAGCTACTTACATACTAGCTATTAAGTTCTGTAAAGTTTTAAATTCTATTTAAAGGCTTAAATATGCTTAAGCACTTCTGTGGTTTCGAAACAAAATTGAAAAAAAAGTATTTTTGAGATCACTGAAAGAATATAGAGCCGTGTCAGACATTTTGATTTGAAAACGAACATACTCTACACCAGGCTAGCTCTTCTTAATACCATTTCCCTTCACGTCATGCACTCATAAAACAAAACAATGGAACGCTACCTGCATTACCTTTAAAGAACATAGCTCTCTAAAATGTATTGTATTACCTGAGATTTGTGGCACAGCAGTCTGATTGACATTTAAATTCTGCTAGACCTTTTACTTAGAATAATAATCGTTTCTACTTACTTTCTTTATGATATTATCATTTGCAAAGTGACGGGCTCATTTGGCATTACGATATATCGATTGGATAATTTAATAGTGGCTATGAATAGCTGGTTTCTATTGATGAGCTTATTCACAAATGTTAATGATAAAATGAATTTAATAACATACACAGGGATTTCACACAAGTTCCATTTTATGGTCGAGTCAGCAAAGACATTTTGCAATCACAGTATTAGACAGTTGATTCCATAATCCCTACAGTTTATTCATTTTTATCTGTTCAATATTTATTTATTTTTTTATTTTAATATTTATTCATTGAATTTTATCTAATATGTATGTACATGTATCTATTTTAACTTACATGGCTTGTTGTCTAATAGCCGTATCAGAAGGTGGTGATAAGTGCAGCATTAAATGTAAGATAATTATTTGTGTGACTCTACAAAATTATCAATCTCGATTTACCTTCTAAATTTTGTTTCAGAAAGGTAATGGGCCTTTAAGAACTTTTTATTCATCATCGACATTGACACAACAATGAAGCACTCCTTAATAAGCTTTTACTTCACAATATAAACAAATAAAGAAATGAAAATATAAGGGGTCTTTTGCAAGGAATTATACTGGTGCTTAAGCCTACACAGGCATAGAATTCAAGTAAATTCAGGTCAATTTCAGGTGAAAATTTCAAGTCAAATTTACTTGAAAATACCAAGTTCAAAGTCATTTCGGTCAAAACGTTAGGTCAAAACCTTGACATGAATTTGACTTGACATTCATATGAAATTATCCTGAAATTGACCTTAATTTCAGGGAAAGGACTATGTATGGTTTGGGCACTTTTTGGCCCCCAACTTCGTCAAAAACGTCAAAACTGTTATTTGGTATCTAAATTATTGTAGTTTACATATTAAGTATATTCTTTATTTAATTGTATTGATAGTTATTAAGTTTGCAGCCTCTGTTGCTATGGAAACCACTCGCAAAATACATAAATTATGAAAACGTGAAAATTTCAGGTCAAGCTTTTTTCATGTTAATTTGACCTGAAGGTGAATATTGTCTGTATAAGCTTAGCATGAATAATACCAAAAAAGAAGTTGGAGAGATATAATAGGTTTCAGAGAAATTTTGAAAATGCTAAGGGCAGCTAACAGAATTGTCTAGAGAGTTCTAACAACGGCGAGTTTACGGTGAGAATGAAGAAGATATTGACGATAATCTACAAAATAGGATTCTGAAATCATTTACATTTCTCAATGGATATCTAACTTGAACAGTAGAAATCAGTACAGAAAAATATACTAGGGTTTGATCATTATGCATCTAATACAAAACTAAAGTTTAAACCTGTTTTAAATTGTACGGCGTTAACACTTGCATATGGCGGAAGACCCGTGACATTTCTTGCAACTTCGCTTAATAACTGTGAAGTAAATCATCAATAGGGCGTCTCCTCCTAATGTGAATTTCCATTTTCTAACAGCATTGATTTTCTTCATAACTGAAGTTTATGTAGCTATCTACATGACCCTCTAGTTTCCATTTCGATTTAAAGTCACACCAAAATGCTTATGACTATCTACAAATTCTAAAATATTTTCGTCAAAGTCAATCTATAATATATCATCTACATGTATTTCATATCTATTCGAGATAAAAAAAAAATACATCGGTACGGAAATATTTTCAAGGCAGACCTAAGCTGTATTTAAAACATGGCTGTGATGTCATCTATTGTCATAGCTTGGGATATATTCATAATGTGGTTGGGACAAAGTCGACTATTATCACCTGCTACTATGGAATAGTTACCTTTTCCTGTGAAATAGTTTGTAACTTGGCCACGGTAAAAGGTAAATATTCCACAATTAAAGATGAACTTAATACCTGATACCGGTGAACATTACTAAGCACATAGTCAACATTACATCAATATTCCTTTTCGGAATTCACATTCGTTACATTCAGGGAGAGATGGAACAGTAGTAATATGAAAGCGACAAACAAATCCAGAATTTCACGCTACAACAACCGATTTTATTAAAGATAAATCCTAGGGACTTGTCGTGACGTGATGTATTTGTACACCTATCTTTATTTGAATGCAATTTTCACCACTTCATTCCAAAAGAAATTTCATCATTTCTTTCACAGCCACAAAATCCATACCCCATTAAAGAATTCACTTTAATAAATCCAGAAAAGGGAGAAGGTTAAGACAGAATTTCTTAAAATCACAGCTTAATTTTCTGTCAAAAGGATATAATAAAGATACTAAACACATATTCTTATGTGACATGATTTCACTTTTCTGTGTTCATGAAGTATTATGATCCAAAATCTTGTTTTTCAATATATTTTTTTCTCTCAAAAGTTTTTGGTTTAAACCGCATGCAGAACTACATATGTGTGGTCTTCCATGTTGAACAGTGAAAACTTAGTAAATGTTTGGCTTGAGTATTATAGTCTTTGTACATTGATCTTTCAAGAAGTTCATGCAAATCATGATGCATGCTTTCATAGTGAGACAATGAAATCAATCATAAACAGATCTCAAGGTCCGATATGGGTTTACCTGGATCTGTGGAATAGTTAAACGATACCAATGTGATAGTACCAGTGAAATTCGATGTTTTAAGTATGAGAACTTAAACTTGATCGTTACATGGACATGTACTTAACTTCCATTGTATTGGAGAAACATCGAAAACTGTGGAATAGTCAAGATAATGAATAGTTCTTGGCCTTACGGGCCTCAAACAATTCATTATCTTTACTATTCCAGTTTTCGATGTTTCTCTTATACACAGGAAGTTTAAAAATCAAATCAACCTACCATCGTACTTCTGATATTTTATTCAACGACCTGTTTAAAGCCAAAGTGATTATTCAAAGTTCAAGGTAAAGAAGGCGGAGGACAGTCGCAGTTCCCCGAGAAAACCTTAACGACTCAATTATCGTGATCTTTTTTCTTGCCGAACATCCTGTGGGTGCAGTAATATTACGTGTCAGGCCCATTCCATATATTATATACCAACACTCTTGGTTATAAACAGTTTCATTTTCACAGTTTTTGTTTTTCTCACATCACATCCCTGTGTTAATATTACATGTAGTACCACCGTGGAGAAGGTTAAAGAGACAATTCACTCAGGCTAATTCTTTTACATAACCAAGAAGCAAAATATAGCATAAATGTATTGTTCTACATTTCTTATGAAACATTTAACGTAAAACATTGACCAATTCCATGACATTGTTAAGTATTTTAATTAATATCGCTGAAATATCAAATCGTTGATCAATACGATTTAGCAGGTACAATATGGACGCTGTACCCATACCGAGCCAAAGTCACGCACGTTAAACAAATGAACTGCATAACCACTGAGGAGGTGATAAAATGATTTTTTAGGCAAGACAATTCACCTAATAAGGTAAACACACTACAGTCAGAGCGATTTGAGCAGTTCTGGACAAAAGTTGCATTTCTCTACGAGCAAGGGACAGGGTTCGGCATACAAGAAGTTCGACCTCAGTGTGTAATGGCGGATAGCGAGCGAGTTTGAACATTTCACACACAAGTCACCACCATGGGCTTTTCAGGCATATCACAGTAAAACCGACTGATATAATTTCCATAAGAACTGGGTTTTTTCCGATATAGTACAAATTTTAATGTTCTCTTAGACTGAACTGTCCCTTTAACGGAATCTGTACCTCTGACTTACTTTATGTTTGTAGGTACGCTTAGACTTAGACGGCATTGGGGGGGAGCTCGAAGCGAGAAAATGGCCGACGGTAGTTGTTAACGGGTTTTTTTTCAATACGATCATAGACACAGATATTGAGAGGAAAATTAAAAACCAACAATTTTTGCATGTAGAGTGATATCCATTTTACCGACACTGATGAGATGTGTAGATTGAAGCCAAGGATGCACGATTCGTTCAAGCTAAGCCACATAAGTCAAGCGAGTCGGGGCGACGAGTGATTTGTTTACATTTTCGCTGTCAAAATACGGAGCATACGGTGTTTTTACGTAGTTTACACTGTGTATAAAGATACATAATTGATGTTAGATGTTTGCATATTAATTTGTAAAGAAATTTAAAGTGTAATTCAGTGGTGATTTGATGAAATAGTGAATATATTGGGGACGGAGGTATGGGTGAGGAGGCCGAAAGCCGGCGACGCCGGCCTGATGAGTGAGCAGGGCCATGAATTTCATAATGAAGAAACGAGTGATACGCCTATTTTGCCGCTATATAGAAATTTTTAGCGTTATAAATCATAAACTAGTGTCATGTAATCTCATGTTCCAACTACACATGGAATCCGGTGAGCGATACGTGTATGTTTTATGATTATATCTTTCTTTCATTCAAGTAATTAATTACAATACTATGTATATCTAATGCAACTTTGGACAAGTACCTGTACACACCTGAGCCAGGGTGTTAGTTAGCTCAAGGGGTATATTGTCTTGATTGAACCAGAGATTTAAATCTCTGATTGAACACATACTTTACATGTACAGTAATACTTGAAAAAATAAAATAAAAATACTTGCATACATTTTCAAATGAAATAAAGTAGATTTTCACAAGATAATTAGTAGGTTTAATTACATTTACAACCACACGCGTACGGGGAAAGTCTAGTACGTATACTTCTTGTACTAGTTAGATTGTTTAGATTGTGTCATTTAAAACGGACACCCTGGAGATAGATTATATAGGTAACAATGAGGTATACCTACATGCTGTGACGCTTGGCTGATCACCATATCAAATTACATTTGTTATTTGGGTAGGGAATTAGAATGGCCCCAGGGAATGAGTCGAATGACGTTAACGTGAAAAATTAAAGGCCCTGGTGGTCATAACAACAGACCTACAGGTATGTGCCTAAAAGTTACAGGTACACTATCTAAATATATACCTATATCCCCATCTATGTATGTATGTTAATGTGTGATAATGTCTATACATTGGGTATACACATAGTTAAGTAATGATATGATTCAGAGGAGAATGATATAAATTCACTGGATGAAAATAGAAAAAGGTTATCATTCTGTGTGTAAAAATGTTATCATTCTGTGTGTAAAAATGTTTCTGACAACATGAATAATGACACATCATCTGCAAATTTGGCGTGATTTCAATGTAGATCTAATGTCGATAGGTATACCACCCAAAATGAAAATATTAAAAGAAAAAGAAAGAATAACTAAATAAAATATGTGAATCAAATTTTATTTCAAAGCTTATGATTGAATATTAGAAGAATACAACCTTAATGTAGAACTATATATGTTTGGAAGATCGCCAAAAACATGAACATAGATGACTTATAAATCATGTATATACAAAGACTCATCTTAATTGATTCTAAGTGAGGAGATCATTCTGCAGATTAAATTTAAAGTAGGCCTAACGTATATATATAAAGGTAACGTAACCCCGCGTGGCCCACGTGCACCCATGCGCCATCTCTAGCTAAAATAGGGTCTCCCCTCGATCCGTTCCCTCGCTAACGGATGGAAATTTTACCAAATTTCTCGACAAGTCATGTTATATATTTGTAACCCGAAAGGTCAACCAAATTTTTTCGTCAGGTCAAGTTACAATAACACAACTTAAAATAATACGATTGCAGAAGTACGCTATTTTTTGTTGTGAGGTCGATGTTGAATGTTTTTAAACCGTACTGGCTAACTAGATTTATCATATGCCAGAATACTCACAAAACCAATTTGAAAAAAAGGGACAACAAAAACTTATCTTCGACACTTGATGGAATACTATCACTGCCGTTATATCATCCCATTCTGGAATATTTCATAGCAATACTGAGGACAGTGGGGGCGACAGGTTTTTGATAATTTTATGTACATCGGAAGAATTTAATAACGGTACACCGTGGTGGACTGTGTGACTTTGATGATGGACACCGCTGTCCCTGTGATAGCTCCATTTTTCCGTCTGATCTGCCTGCAGTTTTGCTATTTAATAATCCAAGGGTGGATATTACGACATTGATAGTAACCCCTGGGTTAACCGGGAGGAGAAACGAGATATCGCATCGCCTACTCACCTGAAAACGAAATGAGAAGGAGATATCCATTGCCCACTCACCTGATGAGGAGAGGAGAAGGCAGTAACACTTTACCGACTCAGCTGAATATGGAAACGGAATGGAGGTGTCATACTGCCTAGTCATCTGATGAATACAGTGAACTCCACTCATGCGTCCGGATTATACCCTTCCTCAAATATTTTAGGATCCTGTAACGACAGCCAACTAAAATTCTGGGAAATTGTTTCGATTGACTAGAATCCATGTGGTGTTGCACAAACAATACTGACTTCAAAGGGATCTACTGAGTTGACTTCGCCACACCTTTGTACCATTGAGTTATATATATATCTTTCTTAGTCTCTCATCATCATTATCATCATCGCATTTCACTGTAGACAAAAGTACTTGAGTACTTGTGAACCTCAGTTAATGTTTTAGGCGCGAACATATCCGTAAAATGAACATATTCGACTTCACTCCCATGACTAATACATGTGGACATATATATATTATACACAAACTCCGTATTTAGTTCATTATTTATCAAATAACTATTTATTTCTATTATTTTTCTTGTTTTTTCCGCCAATCTCATTGAACGTCGGTACCCCACGTGACCCCCTATACAACAATGATCTACTGATAAAAGTTGATTGAAAAAAGTTGATTGACCGGTCTATAAATAGATAGTGATTTCCCGATTCAGTGCATCAAAGTGTCGAAGTCATTTAAGCATTTGAATGCGACATGCATTATAACGTTGATAAATCTAGCGTGTCTAATATAAGATGCCAATTTTGTTGGTAACACATTTTCGTCAAATACAGCGAATGATAAACAGACGGGTTTGCCTCTCTGCCGGTAGTCTTGATGAAAAATGAAACATTTTAAACAGCGTCGGAGCTACAAATAAAAAGATGTAATTATGATACACGTAAGGGCGGTGCTTTTATCTAGATTTATCGGACATTTAGAACTATGAAAACTAAAAAAAATGTACAGTATAATGATGCATTCGCCATCTTCTAGGCCTAATGTACATGTATCTGGAAACCAGGATTAATTGGAAAACTGTATCTTAATCCTCGTATCATTGGTATGATCATTTTGATATTTACTCATTCAATTTCTGGTCATATATCCTGAAATACAAATGCAGATGTATACAATAGATTGTTGTATGACTTTTTATTTATTGCTTGTAAAGAAAAACCAATTCAAATAATAAAACAATTGTAGCATTTTGAATTCGGTCGATGCATGTTTTTATTCACCAAAGAAAAAAAAATTATCGACCGAGGACGTAGTGTGATGCTGGGTAATAGTGTGAACATGTCGACTCATCAAAATGCTATAATTGTATAATATATAGTACAAGAGGAAAATCATGTAATAAAACTCCATTGCAAATATTTATTGTTTATTACACGCCGCATTGTGTAAACACCAATAGTAATTCCGTAGGCGCTTATTCAAAGTATTAAAGAACAGGATATTTGCTCTCCATTAGGCACTATATTCTTTGGCGGAAAGATATTAGGACATAGTGTGTGGTGGTTGTTTCCCTGTATGCAAATGCATAATAAAAGTTATGGGATGAACAAGTTTCCCAGCGAGTGACTGGTAGGGTATTTTTTATACACTCTCGTTGGTATATTTAAAATATTATGAAATTAACTAACTCGAGTTTGATAAACATAATAAACAACAATCACGCGTTGGCAAAGCTAGATATTTCTGTAAATCTATTGTGATAACATCACACAAAACTGATATATCAATTAATATGATAATCTGGTCAGTGCCCATCCAATCAGATTTGAAAAGAACTTTCTTTCGCGTTCTTATTCCGCGACCCATACCAACACATCCGCAACCATAGCGTAAAGCTCCACGAATGACATGGGGATGGGGTGATCTTAAATTTCACCGAAAGCTATGGTCGAAAACCATCCGGGTACAAGTCCATTTATACAATGCATTAGTCAGATGGCATCCCTATACAATACAATGTATATGTGTCTGGACAACATCATGGAAAATATCTAAAATACAAATTACGGAATAACAAGCTCAAACATTCGTTGGCTTTAGGAGCCGAAATGAGACAAGATACAGATAACCATGTACTATGTACATTTGTGTATATGATGCTGTATTGCCATTTATTGTCGCGTTGGTTATATTTTTTCGCTAAAATTAAACATTCCTATTTTTTTATCCAAATCGCGAAAATTATGTCCCTCGTTAACAACTGGCTATATGGTATATAGTCATTTGTCAAATTAAATTTCCTTGAGTATTGAAAAAAATATATCTTATGAATGTGTGTCATATGATATCAGATGATATTACATGTACATATAGCAAATCTGGGGAGAGGTAGAAAGAATATGAGAAAGTGATGATTTTTCTAGACTCGCCCCAAATTTTCATTATCTAAGACACTTCTTCAATCTTCTATTTTCTTTATTTAAGTAATTCCGGTATCACACATCGCTTATAAAATGTCAAAACTGTTCGAAATGGAACACCATTTTTAGACGTGTATATAATGTAATATGATATTATAGGGGAGTTAACTCTGTTATTCTTACGCCGTTTTGTCGTACACGGATGGTTTGCAGTACGTTTCATCGCATACAGTTTACAAACTTCTACAGCTATATCTATATTCTATTGCTTGTCCAGATATAGTTTTTATTTCTTTTTATCTTAACATGCAAATAGTGGGTGTAACAAGCTGACATTTATCGGCACTTCCAGTAATACAAATCCATCTATTCAATACCTTTAAGTGGTCTGAGTACCGCACAAAGAATGTTTCCAAGATGGGCTAATCGTTGTCTAAATAATGTCTATCCCTGGATGATAAATTATACGACAAAAAACTAAAACAAAAATAAAAGCAGATATCTGTCGATAAATACTATTTAAACTGGTATTCTCAATCCCCATGTTTAATACTGTAAATTAAGTTTTTATCAATGAAGAATGCTCTTCAACATTACGTCTCACATTTTGGTGCCCTTCGGGTCAATTTCACTTTGGGTCAATGTGTGTACATTTATGTGTTATTTTTTTTTACTCCTTTTGTCATTTAAGTATTGATGATCTACTCGACATGTTCACACTATTACCCAGCATCACACAAAGTGCACGTGCGATCAGTGATGCGTGACTGACACTCTTCACTTGACATCTGACACATTTCATGGCTCAATTATCCAGAGCCATGCTCTCCCAATTTATATTCTTGTTTCCTGTTCGGCGGGGTCATTATTTATGAATTAATTAGCTGTTATTATCAATGTCGATCAGTGGAAACAACAGCAGACCGCGACCGTGTAACGACATATGATAAACGGGTGGCGCGACCAAAACTCGGATTCAGTTCCTTGTGTGACACGTCTATCGCCGATCTTGTTCCCAGGGTGTGAAACAAATAAATTTGCATTTTGGAATAATTGATGAAACACGTACATTGTGTTGAATGTAAAACATATGGTGATTAGGGTAAGGGAAGTTACAATAGCGTCATCCTATGCCTTTATAATACAATAATCTAATTATAAACGTCCATTATTATCTGAATTTCGATAAGGAACTGTTATTATTCAATATAGCATGCGTAATAGGATATTTAATTTGCATAATTTAAGTTAATGGTTTTAATTATTAATTTTGATACCGAGCAAATTATGCTTTCACGAATGTTTTATAGATTGATTAATGTTGCAGATATCGCTGTATAGTACTGAATTTAGAAAGCAGTTTCTTTCCGAAACAAAAATTAAAAGCTTCTTAAAACAAAAGTGGGATGAGAAAATTTATATATCGATAACCAAAGATGAAGAGACGACAAAAAACTAATACAATATAGCTTGTGTAATGCATTTAAACTTACTCAATTAGTCAACTAACCAGAGTATTTAGGACAATGGCGGGAGAGATAAGACGACCCGCGTTATGAAAAACAATTTTTGACTTATTCTAATTAAATTGTTCAGAAGGTGATTATAAGTGTGGTATTCACTTGTTATTCTTGCAATTCTACAAACTCATCAAAATCGTTTCACATTTCCATTTCGGAACACATTTACTATTCCGCCATCGCTGATACATATACGAACTAACCGTAGATCGACGGTATTTTTCTGAAGCTCCGGTTTTCCTCCGTCTCTTTAACATGGGACGTCCTTAAATGACACCGGATTTTAATATGAAGTAAAAAAATAAATTTTAAAATTCAGATACAAAATCCACCAGGTCGTTTGATGAACACATTTGTGATGGTACTTTTCGATTCACGATGGATACTGTTCTATCACTAGAGAAACCCTTACCCGGTATGATTATAAAACACATTCAAATAATCTGGTGTATAAACAACAGACAAAAACCCAAAGATAAATCAGATCATAAAATAAAAAGACCAAAAATGATAACTTATACAGTGTGTAATAACGACCGCATCAACAGAAATCCGGTCGCTGATGCAATGTATACCGCCAACTTCTGGTACTAGTGTAGTTTTTATATAATATTTCCCTATACAATTCCAAAATAACATAACCTTGTTTTAGTTATGTTCAAAAATCATTTTTTTCAAACAAATGTTTTTAGAACTTGACTTTATGCATGCAAACTAAGACTAGGATGGTGTTTTTCCCCTTGAATAAAAAAAATCACGAAGCAGACTATGCCTTTGCAGACATAGTCATAGATTATCATCGCATATTCGACTTACTACAGCTTTACGAAATCCATTGATTTCGCTTTCATATAAGGCAGTCAGTGTATAAATTACCTACCTATATACCAACTGTTTATCATGATTTCCATTGTCTGCACCAAGGAGCCGCGAGTGCAGACACATAAACGAATGCAATTTCACACTTGTATGGGGAATACCTGTAGCTCAGGCACAGAGTTGGTTATTTAACAGATAGATACTTAGGTGATAGGCGGTAGATCTAGATTCACTCACGCAAATCATTAAATATATTAATTGTTAACTTTACATACAAGTGCGTGTATCTGTTTAACTAGATTGTGAAGATTACAAAAAAAATTAATTGTCCTTTCAATACAAATTATTTTGGCATTATCACAACGAGAAAGATATAACAAATCCATAATTATAAAACATCAATGAATATACTCTATAATAAGACAATAGCATTTGCAGTGTTTGAAGGAAAATTCTATGCTTTGTGTATGTCGCTCATCGTATGATGTTTCAGTACTACTTTATAAGTTATGTTGTAAGTATGATGTGTGTTACTTTGCATTAAAAGTAGTGAACTATGTTAGTATGTTGTAAGTACTGATATGTTACTTTGTATTTCAAATAGTGAACTATGTTAGTATGTTGTAAGTACTGATATGTTACTTTGTATTTAAAATAGTGAACTATGTTAGTATGTTGTAAGTACTGATATGTTACTTTGCATTTAAAATAGTGAACTATGTTAGTATGTTGTAAGTAATGATATGTTACTTTGTATTTCAAATAGTGAACTATGTTAGTATGTTGTAAGTAATGATATGTTACTTTGTATTTAAAATAGTGAACTATGTTAGTATGTTGTAAGTAATGATATGTTACTTTGTATTTCAAATAGTGAACTATGTTAGTATGTTGTAAGTAATGATATGTTACTTTGTATTTAAAATAGTGAACTATGTTAGTATGTTGTAAGTACTGATATGTTACTTTGTATTTAAAATAGTGAACTATGTTAGTATGTTGTAAGTAATGATATGTTACTTTGTATTTAAAATAGTGAACTATGTTAATATGTTGTAAATAATGATATGTTACTTTGTATTTCAAATAGTGAACTATGTTAGTATGTTGTAAGTAATGATATGTTACTTTGTATTTCAAATAGTGAACTATGTTAATATGTTGTAAGTAATGATATGTTACTTTGTATTTCAAATAGTGAACTATGTTAGTATGTTGTTAGTAATGATATGTTACTTTGTATTTCAAATAGTGAACTATGTTAATATGTTGTAAGTAATGATATGTTACTTTGTATTTCAAATAGTGAACTATGTTAATATGTTGTAAGTAATGATATGTTACTTTGTATTTTTTTAAATAGTCAACTATGTAAGTATGTTGTTAGTAATGATATGTTACTTTGTATTTCAAATAGTGAACTATGTTAGTATGTTGTAAGTAATGATATGTTACTTTGTATTTCAAATAGTGAACTATGTTAGTATGTTGTAAGTAATGATATGTTACTTTGTATTTAAAATAGTGAACTATGTTAGTATGTTGTAAGTAATGATATGTTACTTTGTATTTCAAATAGTGAACTATGTTAGTATGTTGTTAGTAATGATATGTTACTTTGTATTTAAAATAGTGAACTATGTTAGTATGTTGTAAGTAATGATATGTTACTTTGTATTTAAAATAGTGAACTATGTTAGTATGTTGTTAGTAATGATATGTTACTTTGTATTTCAAATAGTGAACTATGTTAGTATGTTGTAAGTAATGATATGTTACTTTGTATTTCAAATAGTGAACTATGTTAGTATGTTGTAAGTACTGATATGTTACTTTGCATTTAAAGTAGTGAACTATGTTAGTATGTTGTAAGTAATGATATGTTACTTTGCATTTAAAATAGTGAACTATGTTAGTATGTTGTAAGTAATGATATGTTACTTTGTATTTAAAATAGTGAACTATGTTAGTATGTTGTAAGTAATGATATGTTACTTTGCATTTAAAATAGTGAACTATGTTAGTATGTTGTAAGTAATGATATGTTACTTTGCATTTCAAATAGTGAACTATGTTAGTATGTTGTAAGTAATGATATGTTACTTTGTATTTCAAATAGTGAACTATGTTAGTATGTTGTTAGTAATGATATGTTACTTTGTATTTCAAATAGTGAACTATGTTAGTATGTTGTAAGTAATGATATGTTACTTTGTATTTCAAATAGTGAACTATGTTAGTATGTTGTAAGTAATGATATGTTACTTTGTATTTAAAATAGTGAACTATGTTAGTATGTTGTAAGTAATGATATGTTACTTTGTATTTAAAATAGTGAACTATGTTAGTATGTTGTTAGTAATGATATGTTACTTTGCATTTCAAATAGTGAACTATGTTAGTCTTATGTTGTTGCATCATGTAGTAAATAAGGATTTATTACTTCGTACTGAGCATAGTAAAAAAGTCAATCTTACTAAAAATTGTTGAATTATGTTATAAAAGTATTAGATAACAAAAATATAAGTGATTATTTCATAGGAGGTTTTATCAAACGAGTCCAAGACGTTATCGTTTTTGCAAGCCTTGACGAACAAAAAATAAAACTTTTAGATGAGTTTCATAAACTAATGAATACTTTTTTATCAATTTTCAAACAAAGCTCACTAGGATAATTGATATTTCATTTAAAGCTTACCCTGTATCATTTTAATGATACAAACAATATCCAGAAACCTAGTAATATTCTGACAAACACCTGGGATTATAAAGATAGATAATAGTTATAAAATACCATTGACTATAATACCGTAGATTTGCGATGCAGGGATGTGACTATCCATAAATGAAAATATGTCAATTTGGAAGTTGAAATCATCAGGGTTTGATTGTATGACATGTATTGTTTTTTAATTTAAAAATAGCGGAATACCAAACTATTACGTAATGTTTAAAATTTATATATATGTTAGACTGATATATTTAGAAATAGTTTTCCAATATTTTTTATATATGTTTCTGATTTTATTATGTAGCCTGTTGTTCTATATTTTATTTACTTTGCTTAATAATGTATTACCAATGTGTTGAGTAAATGGTAAGTAGTATTAGTTTAATTTTTTTTTGATTTGTGATGAATTTTCAGGACTACATGCCACCGCGTCATCTCGGCTGTCAATCTGTTACTTTTCAAATTTGTTTCTTGTTATCCCTTGCTTTTAATTTGACCACATTGCCTACTGACAATGTATAGCTTGATATGTGTTTATAACGACTTGGTCAAGGTCATTAAATTTGTAATGGCACGGTCAAGGTCATTGAATATAAGTATTGTCAGCTTTTCTGTTTCACGTTCTCCTTTATCCTTATAAGTGTTTGTGAATATTCAAAATAATTCATTCAACATATGGTTTTGACCATTGTTTTTCATTTTGCCGCCCTAAATCAGGCGTTTCGTCCAATATTATACAAAAACATGATTTTAAAACGCTGTTTACCAGCATTTCATAGTGGTCAATTTTAATGGTCAAGTAGCTGGTCAGTCTGTCATACATTAATGTAAATAAGGCGCGAGGCACTGGTCGTGCCAGACCATTGGTCAGTTCACACGTCAAAGTAATCTCTGTGGACACCGACTAGCGAAAGTGTTGACAGCGAGGCGTGATATGACACTTGGCGTGGCTGACCACAGGGGCGGATACTGTGTCGGTCACACCCTACAGAAGGCCTCTCTAACTGTTCTGGTGTGACCACGGATAGCCACAATTCACACCACTTTTCTCAGACGGCTGGTTCATATCCTGTGACATTTTTATCCTACTTTCGTTTGTATATTCGCTTACTGGTTCTCTCTCCATCTTTCATTTGTTCTTTCATTCACTCAGTTACTCCTCACTCCATTTTTCACTCACTCGTTCCCTCGTCCTCACTCTCCCTCACTCTTTCTCTCACTCACTCACGCACTCACTCATTCACTTGCTCCCTCGCTTAAAAAAATCCTCCCTCACTCACCCATTCTCTCACCCATTCATTTATTCACTTTTTCACTCACGCACTGATCAATGTAGGATGATATTTAATATGTCATACTTCTAATTAATTCCCTCACGTACTTAATCACTTATTAATATATGGTAAGTTTAATAATATTATTTTCATATTTTTGTTCTTTGGAAATAACTCCGGTACGAAGATAAAAAGTCCTCCTTATATTATGTTTTATGATTCCAAAAAATATCATATTGTTTTATATTCTGAGTATCATGTTACGCTGTATTATTAATAGTTATGGCAAAATAACAACAATCATACACTATAATTGTTATCCGAACTATCGATTTTGCAATCAAATCTTCATCATGATTTTTTAAATTATATCAAATTACAGTTCACATGTGCATAATTTAGTATGGGAAAAATGTTAACCCACATGTCACACATGTTGACAGACATAAGCTTAGAAATATTTCATGTGATTTTCTCACCAAGTTTTTTTCTCATACTAAAAGTTTACTATCTAGAATAGTTCATGTTAGGGTCGAGATCTACAATCCCGATAAATGTTTAACTGAAATCAAATCCCATTTGTGTGCAATAAAATCTTGAATAATTCGACAAATTTTTCACAGTTTGGATTGAAATAGCTGCACGGAAGTTTACGGGGATTTAACCCCGAACAAAGCGGGACGAGGAAGCGCGCTGACCCCTGGTCGTCGATCACAAGTCAGGATTGATTATATCAAGACTTCCCTGGCTGAATAAGCTTTTCTCGTCACAAGATTTCTTCTAATTGTTAAAAAAAACATTTTAAAGAATGTTCATGTTTTTTTTATTTCAATAGATAATGTATATTCACACAATATACTGTATGAATATTAAAATGTAACATAAAAATACTAATTTACAAATGTAATTAACAACAAAATTAATTTGTTTTCACGACTATTCATTAATTACAAAATGTAGCTCATTATTAAAAAAATGATAAAGGCCATTGCTGAGGAACATGACATTAGAAATGTTATTATTATTATTTGGCATCAAGCAATGCCTATCTAAGACGTATCTCAGAAATAAAGATGTAATATCATATTATACAAGAAGCAAACAATTTTGAAAAACATTTCCTTTCAAAACCCACCTTCGCTGAATAATTCGTTAAACAGAAGAAATTATTGATTTCGAAAGATTCTTTTTTTCGTAACGTTCGTCGATGATTTTACAACATTCATTCATCTGAAGTCATGGATGTCGGGGCGGTAGAAACAGTGGTCGTCAGATTACTCAAAGATACACTGAAAAACAATGACACCATGGTACAGGCCAACAAAGGATAACTTTGGTCACAAAACCCACGGGAGTGTTTAGCATTCCCATGACTATAAGACAAATACTGCTCATCACCATAACTGGGGAACAAAACGGGCAGTAGATGTTCACACGGGCTTCGTCCTACACCAGCGACCGTCGCCATTGTTCTTGTGGTGTCAGGCCCTTTTGTCCTCTGATTGTATAACGCACAAACAAAGACCTAGACTCACACGACTTAATAATCTCCACTTCCGATACAGTTATCGGATAAATTGTCCCATAGTGAATGTATCGGATTGTTCTACTTATAAAGATGAATGTACTTAGTACTAAAGAAAATAATTTACTGTATATACGTCACATGTTGGAAGTTTGGAGTCCCATGCAATGATTCGACAATATCTCGTACATGTGAAAAAAATGCAGTTGTATTTTTGAATCATATATCTGATATGAAATAAATAGCATTTATGAACGATCCATCAAATTAGATGGACATCATTTTTCATGTTTTTTTTTGTATTTTTCATTCTTATTCAATTTGTTTTTTATTGTTATTACCTTTTTTTGCTTTTTTAATTGTTTTTTATTAATTTGTATTTCCCTCCACGCAAATTACATTAACTGCACGTCTCCAATCAAACAAACATATATTTCAATATTAATTTTCACAATAAATTTAAACCAGGAAAAATGATATATTTAATGCTGGGAAAGTATAAACTTACAATTTGTTGTAGTATATCATTCTACAAATAAAGATTTGACCCGAAATTGATCTTATCTACGCATGATATTTATATTGTACATTGTACTAAGGTGTGTATGTGGGTGGGTTTTTGTTTTTTGTATCCGACCTACCATGATCAATGATAGTATCGCTGACACCATCTAAATACGGACTTATCTACGATATCTACCTATCTATTTATCTAGGTAGACCATTCTCACGACGCTCCTCTGACTATCTACGTCATTCATCCCACTCAGAAATCCAATAGGTTTCAAAAACTAATGATATTGACATCATTTTTCATTATTTTTTGTTTGTGTTTGTTCTCATTATAATGTGTCCTGCTTTGCGCTATTTGATGTACAATTGTAGTATTATTTTGTAATATTGTTTATAGTATCTTTTGCACGTTTTAAGGTAAATTCTGCAACAACGTTTTTATCGCGTCATAACGTAAATTACAAATTTATCTTATTAACAGGCTTTTATCATTAATAACCTTTTGCAGGTCACATGATATTTCCCCTAATTTACACATTTTCTTTAATTCCATAGCCCATTATTTTATTTTATTTTATTTTATTTCATTTTATTTCATTTTATTCATATAATTGATGCATTATTCTAAAAATATATAAAGATTCCGATCTATCAGAATTATTATTTCCCGTTTACCATTGGCAGACTAAGGGGCATTTTTTTTGTTCTTCAGTTTTGAGTCAAACATGATATGGTTTGGGTCATCATGATGAAGCGTAAACCCTCATATGGAAAAGTAGAAGACGACCCCTACTTTTCTTAAGTGTAAAAATATAAACGCATCGCAATTAGTGAATAGATACAGATGTAACCATGTTGTCAAGACAAATGTAAGCCAAGGACGTATATCTCACTTATAAATCTTTTGGTAAGCAAAGTAAGGTAAGATAAAAAAAAATTGTCAGAAAATCCCAATAAATTTCAAATTTGCATTGATTTTTTAGCAGTTTTCTTACCGAGTTTAATAATTTCCAAAACTACTGACAAGTTTGCTTCCCTTTCCGTAGCTGTATTAATGCGAAATAAGATACGAAAGATTTAACCAACCCGACCGGAAGTTGTGTGCATGCCGACCGGAAGTCTGATGGTGCACGGCCGGAAATAAATTTTCAAGGACGCATATCCCAGCGTTACCGGATATGAATTTATGGAGTACTGGTCTCGTTACATTAAACGATGGTACGGTGCTAATTGTTTATAATTGATGTTTAATTTCTTGGTATGTGTCGTGAATTTAGTTAAAGTCTAAGTGTGTCTTCCTAATCTGTAGCAGTCACTTCCTTGTACAATTCACCAGGTCAAATGAGAACATGGGATTAGAACAAACCAATACTTTACGTCAAGGTTTTAACTCTATACATATACAAAGGACTATGTATAAGTACACTAGTACTTGTTTTCGCGTCAACATACGTATGTTAATATTTTCTTGTATTGAATAAAACATGTGTTAAACCATACATGTATCAATAGTCATCGATTATTACATGTGTTTAACGTTTCACTCTGTAGTACTGGTAATTATTTAAATAACAACCAACGACGCATGGAAATATTTTCACTCATAGGCACTAAACATTGAAATATTTCAGATCGAGTCCTCCATTCACCGTGCATTACTGTAAACCAACTTTCTTTCGCGACCAATAAATTTCACGATTTCCATTTCAAATCAGATTCACGAAGATTAAAATTCGCGGATCGAAAAATTAAATGGAAATTCCTATAAATAAATATTATGTAGAATTTAGATGATAATTCGCGGAGATAAACTTTCGCGAATTTACTTAGATCGCGAAATTCACAAAAGTAAATCGCGCTCGAAAGAAAAATGGTCTAGTATATAAACAATAGTATAAGCGTACTTATTTTGGCATACACTTAGCCTAAGTTGATTAATGCGATGATGAGTTCGATTGTTTGTAATAATTGCTATTCTACAGATATACAAAAATGCAACTAACACATTCACATTTAAGAGCGAAAATAAGAATACCAGTAAAATGTGATCGTTTACAATATAATATTTTACTCTAAATAAATTCATACTAAGGCATGTTACTACAGATTATTATGATTATTCTGCATATTACAGAGTTATCTGCCCTTGGGGATAGGTATTAATTGTTATCTCATGTGTTTGCGAGCGTAACGTCATACTTATCGGATAAAACGACGTGAATTGCGCCCACTAAATAATGACGTTACATTGGATCCCTAACCACAAGGGAGCTAACTCTGTAATATTTAAAGATAGAATAAGGTAAGAAAAAGATTATTTCATTACTCAAATCACAATATCTACTTCTTGCAGAAATTAAGTGGTTTTTACAATCTCCTAAATACATTTTAAAATCCAAATGTTGGACATTTTGGCGAGAGTTAAGCTGCATAAGTTAGTTATTTCAAAGATTTAGGCGATACGTCTGCTTTCTGTCGTCATTGTCGAGTGTGGCACTACCTTGTTACTTTATCAGAAATTATTACACAGTTCAGTCATTGTCCATCATATTATATTGCATGTGCTGTATAATGTCTCTGGAGGTATGTTTCAGTATGGCTGCACTATAAAATCAATAGCTTGTATTAATGCAGAAAAGACACAACACAAACTTACTGTAGCAACCTTCCAAAATATACAGAAATTCACATGCAGGGGAAGCCGTCCTTAAATTACCCTAGCTGATAGGAGGATATAGATAAAGCAACTGACCACCTGTCGCATGATGATAACAAAAGGTGACTAAAGGAAATGAGATCTACTATATTTTCTGTCTTTTTAGTTCTGTCTATTTTGTGATTAGCATATGAATCTTTTATTCTCAGACTTCTAGAACGTAATCACTTATATCTTTTCGGCGTAAAGGTATTTATGTCCAAAAGCACAACAAATATACCTTCCATACAGTCGGTTGTTTTCGTAAGTAAAACTGTTGTGATTGGGATATAAAACAAGAAAATTAAATTTCAACGAATCAAAATTACGCTCTATTGTGTAATGCAACTAATTTTCTTAATATTTCACGTACATGTAGAAGAAATTCGCGACCATGGCGATGACCCGCGAAATCGCGAAAATATCATTCCTCGAAAATAATTGGCTAAGCGAGAGGGAGATTGTTTATATGTTTCATGATTTCTACCGACGAAATTCAAAAACGAATGATATCAGACGTTCACTATCAAATAATTATATCTTTTTGCAAATGTATCATGGCACTTTCGATAGTGCTTTAACTCCTTTAATACATTTTTACTCATTTTCTGATAAACACCACCGAAACTGTCTACATGATAGAATCCTTAAATGTTGTATCTGAACATTAGAACCTTTATTCTAATATTGAATATCCATTAATAGTGTGTGGAATTGAGTTACAGAATCAATAAAACATAAAGACGCAGACAAATAAATACAGTATCAGTACATATTTCACCTTTTAAAGTCCATAATTCACCAGCATAGCACAGTCATGTGTCACCTGTAAATTGTACCAGAGGAGATGTATCGCAATCATTTATACAGGGGTATAATTCCCACATGTATGTCACAGAATATACACTCTCGTGAAAAATTCAATTACGCTTATTCCTCTATACATTCCGGGTTTCATTGTCAACTGTGATGGAATTTTAATCGAAATAGATGTGCATGCTCAACAAAACACATATCTCCCTAGAAGGATATCCATTCAACATACGTAATTACAGGTTTTTGTATACATAGAACCGTCTAATCAAATAAGTCTTCTTATCTCAAACTAAACTGTCGGTGTAAGTTGAAATACTGATTTTTCAGACGTCGGTCGACTTTATTTAATTCATATGATAATATACTTCTATATTTCATCCTATCTTTGTATACCTATACTTCAAATTCGCCTAAATAAAACATCTAAGACTAGTTTATGGCCTGTTACGGAACATACATCTCTATTATACAAAAGCTAGCTGTCTATATGTATTCGTTCGTGTATCCCTTCGACAATCCGGGCCGAGTTTCCCCTGGGATTCTGTGCTGGTCACATACAAATGACAATGGAGTCCCGGCTTGCGCTTTGTGCTGAGTTTCTTCATGTCTCAGCGCTTTTCAAATGTCCAACTCAAAGGTCATCCATTGATAAAAACATCTACTTTGTTTGTTGTAGTATTCGGGGCAGTCAGTCATCCAGAGTTAGTCTCCGGACAATTTTTTCCTGTGTGAAAAGGTTTTCTGATTTCAATATGACCACTCTGAGCGCATTGACAACACACAGAAGCTATGGAATGTATACATACCTTCTTGTTGGGACAATTGTTAGGTAGCATACACACTACAGACTGTTAATGTGTCACACAGGTAAACAAAACTACACAGATATAAACACATATAGCCAAGGGCATTTCTTAAAGTTTCTTAATGGTACAACGCTCTGGTCAGCTGCGTTTTATGCATAATACCTATAGCGAAAAGAGTGAACAAGTTTTCGTTTAAATTTGTAGTTATTATAATTACCCTAACATCAAACTGTTGCAGGGCCTAGATTCACGAATATTCCTTAACTTTAAGGATTCCTTAACTTAAAATTCCCTATAGGTAAGGATTACAGAGGGTTAGGGAAAATCTTCATTAACGAAACCTTCCTTAAAGTCTGTAACGCTAAATCCTATAGAGAATTATAAGTTGATGAATTCTCTTAAATTAAGAGGATGTTCGTAAAACTCGCCCAACAACGAAACAAAAAATATCACATACATTAATTATTAGATTACTTACCAGGTTTACAATAATATGTTAACCAGAGAGTCTCCTCGGATGCTTTAGCATTTTGCTAAGTCAATACCATTGCAAAAATTATACGTGAAAATTTGCAGATTTGGAAAAAGGAATCAACATGTGTACGATTTCGTCAGTTTTCTATAACGGAATATAATTTTAATTGTGCAAGTTATTTCAATGATTTTTATATCCATTTATGTTGTTTTACTTATGTTTTAAGGCTCTTAGTTCAATGTCAGCGTATAAGTGTTCAATATGATAAAACTATACATATGATACTATCTAAGATTCGTGTTCATACGTCTACCTATCACATCCAGAAAATACAAAGACTTTAAACATTGAACTACCATAGCAAATAGGCCTTCATGCACAGCTGTATTTCAAATACGGCTACTAGAATTTCAGTAAAGTTTCTCATTCAATCTTCCCAGCATAAAGAAAAAAATCTTTCCAAGTTTCCAAGCAACATATTTTTTTGTTCTTTGCATTTTAAAACGTGTGTATGCATTGACGAATTCAATGTTCGCAGGTTTGAGATAGATAGCTGTTGGATGATACATGATTTTACTTTTGAGATGACCCCCGTTCGTCACAGACATGTTTTCATTGTCAAAAGAAATTCCATAGATCGTGTAAAAGCTCGATTGGTTTTTCCAATCAGCAAGATCAGCAATCTTCTAACGAGATCGATAGACATAAGACATGTAAAACCCACACCTTGGGAACAGTGTTGTATTACGGGGCGTCACGGGTCGCTGGGCATGGTATGTACAGAAAACAGGGACTTTTAAGTCAAAGTTGACAGAGAATTCTAACAGGAAACAATGTATTTTCGTCTTACAAACTTAAGTAAAAAATGGCATGCTTTAAATTGAGTGATTAGAAATCCAGTCTCTGATATTTTCTGAAAAAAAGAAAATATTTAGATTCGTACAGCATGGAAATCATACGATTTCTACTGCATCATGCCGTGTATAGAGCCGGTTATTTTAAGATTTCGACCGAAAAGGAAAACTATCTAATTAAAAATGTATTGTTATTTATCTTTCACTCCATATTTCTCATGTGCAATTTTCGCGATCACAATAACAATAGAATGGCACATTAGTAAAATTTCATATCAGTCCGCTGGTACTTGCTTTGTCTCCGACCTTACGAACTAACTCGAAATGACAAGGAGGTCGGTTTTTTCTTTGCCCTTTGCTTTCTCCTAAAGAAACGCACATTTTATTCGATTCCGTAAATTATTGGTCCACATCATAAACTACGATGACATTATGAAAATCCAGCCAATTTTGAATTAACGATAACATCATTATTCATGATTTTCTATACATTAATTTTTTATTTTTATGAAAATAAATAAATGAATAATTACGTACACCTAATGAATAATAACAAACACCTATTGCGAAATCAGTTAAAGATAAAGATATTGGAAAATCATATATTTTGGTATTTTAACTGATTTTACGAGACCCTTTATTACCAATAAAGGTTTAAACAGCCGCGTATTCAACGTGTTGGAAATGTCCATATTTCCTTGAGAATCCAAATCAAGATATCGATATATTTTAAGAATACCTTGATTTTTTAAAAATTTATTGAACCATGTTTTTATGAATATTACAACTGTATCATTAATAATTGAGATATATTTTACAGAGGAATGCCATATTTAGAAATCAGGTCAATATAACGATATAGGATTATACTTATCAATTTCATGTACTGAAATAAACAAGATTTATATCACGATAAATGGTATGTAGAAAATATAACATGGTGATTTATAGAGTGGAACATGAGCCTTTCTATTACACGACTCCGATATATTTAACTGACAGGTAAGTATGGTTGTGCTGTGGACGTAATAAACAAACTTACCTGTGATATGTGTGTCAGGTAGGTTTCACCTATTACAGGTAGGTCAAAGGATCGTGTGAAAACGAGCTCCCAAAACCAGGCAGGGCGAGGTCAGTGAAGGTCATGTTTAACATAGCCGATCATAGGTAATCAAAGTTTTCTTCTCTATTTATGCTGAATATGTTCATATCACTCCTCACTATAGCATATACACGTAACAGGTCACTGATAATAGCATGCACATTGACTATATCATTTCAATCAATATAATGTTATCTCATGCATGAAGACAAATTCTTATACACGGTTATTTTTGCGATTCAAAATTTCCCAATATCAATTTTCACTTTAAACGAGGAAAAGTTTAAGAATCAAAAATATTTTACGGGTCAAAATTTCGTGACTTGGCAAGTTTTGCTTTTAATACCGTTTTTTTATTATTTGATCATTATCCTTGATAGTTATTGTTATATAAAACAATATTTATATTTATTTGTCACTTCTACAATCTAAACTAACAAAGGTAAAGTGAAGTATATGAGAGTATAACTGACACCCAAAACGTGACCATTATGATGTCACTAATATCGACGTGGTGACGTCAACTGATCACCATTGCTTTTCCATCTTGTGGATTAAATCGTCGTTGATAAAAGGTTTTCCTGGTCTAGCTTAAACAATGTTTAAACAATCATCACATAATGCGCTAGCGCGCATTAGAAGATTGTATGCTAAGCACTGGCCTCTATATAGACCAAAGATGCCATAGGAAGACAATTGAATGCTTAATTAATGTCTATATGGTAGTATGAAAGCATTAAAAACTTGTCATATCTACTGAAACAATGCATATATATAAAGTTAATATTATCAATGAACAAGTTACTTTCGCGCCGACTTAATTTCGCGTTTTCATGTCTTACGATTTTTTCACGAAGGTTTAATTTCACGATTTAGAGTGTTATAGACCTGTGCTAAGAACATTTTCGCGTCGATTAATTTTCGCAATTTAGTACCGCTCGAAAAAAACGCGTAACTAATTACACGCGAGAAAATGTAGGTTTACAGTATCTGCCGATATAACCGTTCATAAGTATGTAATAATAATACTTAATGCCAGCAAAAAAATGGATAGACAGCAATATATCTGGACTATATCATGACTTAACTACATCTTAAACAAACCTTCAACGATACATTGTGGTAGCCCTGTATTACAAAAGTACCACTAGACAATTCAATCTCCTTGTCGGTCAGAAGCCCACAACAATACAACATTGAACTGTTTCCGGACTTGAGATGTGTTTAGAGAGGCTGGCAGTGACGATAAACCTGAGGGGATCTGTTGTATCGCGTCAAAAGATCGCCACCTTCCGTTTTGTTGTTATGTACTAGAGAATTCCCATACATTATACAAGGCTACCCTATAAGGTGTACCGTAACGTTATGATTTACAAACATAAGCATATAGGTTTCGACTTCACCATGTACTTAATTAATTGCTTTATCTGCTGTAAATCAATGTACTTTCGCGAAAATTTATTTGTTTGAAGTATTTCATTCCTAATGATAAAAGAATATGTATCAATATATTTTGTTATACCCCTATACAATCGCTTCTAAATATACTATGAAAAGAACTAAATAAATCGACTGTTGAAATGTGCTGTTGGACCGGAGTGACGTCAGATTTACAATTCGTAACGTCATTGCATTGTTTTGGGTCAATGGGTATAACAAAAAGTTATCGACTGGGTTTTTTGGGCAACATGTGATTTGTTGGTCCCTCAAACAAATTTTCTGTTGCCCTCAATCTCAGTCAATAACTGTATACTATTGCACCAGTCTTATATTTATCTTGTTGTATATATTGTACTAAGCCTCAGACTAACATATAGAAGTATATATCTCGCCATTTAGCGAAGTATATACTAAATAATAACTATTATACTGTGTCTTATTCCGTCACAAGTTCGAGAACCTAATGTTTATGTAAGATATTGATTTAATCATATATTATAATTGTGTATTATTAAACAAATCATTTATGATAAATATTTATCAAAAACAGACTTCTTTAAATGAAACTAGCGTTTATAAGGACGTTAAATTGATTAATTGAACCTGAACTTGACCTGTTATAACCGTTGTATTTTCCACACAAACTAAATCCCCAAAATAACTATCGCCACCATCAACGATTACACTGCGTCCTAGTTTTGTCACTTAACTATCTCCTCCAATACATACAGGAAACACTGTTAGTTATTACAGAGGAAATGTCAAAAGTTGTATCCAATTCTTCATCTAAATTTGCTACGTTTAACTTTTTTCTGAAGGGAATGTTACGCAGGGGAAGAACCAAACGTCGGTGACATTCTCAGTATTCGGTGTATTCAAGGTCAATGTCGTTGTTACTACTTACACAATGTCTAGCTTGGTTATGCATATGTGCCACGACCGTCTTGCTTACTTGAGGTTATTCTATTAGAGCAATACTTCTGTTTATGAATGAATAAAATTTTGAGCAACTTACGTTATACTTTTAAAATATAATGCCAAACTTGTCATTAACTTTTATTTTAAGACATGATGTAACGTCAATGTTAGTTAATATTTACTACTGTTTTATTAGTTTTACATCCTTTTAACAGCCAGGGTCATTTAAAGGTGGTGAAGGAAAGCCTGGAGCAAACCTGGAGCAAAACCATCAACCAGTGGTCGGTTACTACTGTCAATGAGGTCTATGCCAGTCTATAGTTTAAAGCATCTACTTGAATCGGGCGTGACTATCGAGTTCAGTAGAGTTGAAAAAACTTCAGTAGAGCTCAACGATAATGTCACTTGTTCAGAACTGTTCTGGACAATTTCTATATGCTTACGTTAAGCAAATAGATTATCTTCTGGAGCTCTGGGGTTTCCATTATTACTAAACACTAGTACGTAGTAAAGTGACAATAGTGCACGCTGGTGGTCGTCAAAAAGTGTCTTTGGGTTTATTTGTTAATATCATATTAACAACCATTGTTGTTTCATGGCGTGTCATGTTTAACAGGTGAAAAAAGCCGGAATTGCCGGTGATAAAACACCGATCAGTACCTGGCAACTGCCCTACGCTGGTTACAAACTTGCAACCCAGATGGATAGTTGACAATATGTTGAAACATCATCAGCAACACCATAACACTAACGATGATTATGCAGTGGTTGGGGATATGTGTCTTTGATTAATCAATTCCACAACTATTGTATAATGATTTTTGTTTTAATTGATAAAAACAATGTTACATAATGAAGCTTCCTGATAAGCTACTTCCTGATATTTGTACCATTTCTTCTTATTTTAAATTAAAAGCCGTTAACCAAAGACATGACATAACATTCGGCTATTTAAGTCGTGTTTTGATTTGCTGTAAAAAAATCTTTATTCATTCAAGAAATGTACATTTAATGTGTTGTATTTTCATTGTAGTTTTTAAAATATCGTACCATGTCTTTTCTTTTATATCATCAAATTCTACGCTCATTTTATAAAATCAGGAAACATCATTTTGACATGCATTGATGCAATTACAAAAAAAATACTTAAAACCTATCCGTTTGAACCATTTTAAACCAGTAACATGCATACGCATGAGGCAAAAATGTTAATTGCACGCCATTTGCTTGAGATTTGCCTGAAATAGTATAATCATCTGGTTAGAATGTACATGTAGTTTTGTTTTGTTGCCATTATTCTGTGTAATCTAAAACATACACTAACACTTTATGATCGATATATATCTATAAGATAAATCATATTAAATTAAATTCGATTTGTGATTATTCTTACAAGAGCTATGCTGATTTACGATTACAACATGCCGGCGTTTGTTGTGTATGGAAATAGTCTCGGGAGTAAAACCATCACCCTACAGTCCTATCCTCGTAAATGGCATGTTAGTCTTGACTGGGCATCCAAAAGGTGAAAAGCTACTGGCAGTCTATCAGGCATATGAACCTTCTTTGATACTTTTACGAGGGTCACAGTGGCGTAGTGGTTAATGTGCCCCTACATTTCGCTATTACCCTTCAGTCATAGGACAGTTTCAATGTCGTGACTGTGGGTCGGGTTTACCCGGTACTTCATTTACATCTGTATGACCATGACTGTTACATGTAAACAGAGCAGAAATCAGCACATCTCTTTACATTTCATAAACATTTTAACATGTATGTATCATAGCCATCAATTTCTTGGTGTCAATATCAATTTAATATCAAAATCTTTCATATACAGTGGTTTTATGCAACATTTGATAACTTTATGAAAAAAACGATAAATGGGTATAATAACTGCTATGAATATATCAATAGTTTTCATTAATAATAAATGTCAAATATTTTTTTTACTAATTCATATCACTATAAAAATAAAACTACTAGATAATTTGATTAAGCGTCGAATTTTTCGTGACATTCCAATGTTTTGATATGACAAATAAGAACATCGTTAATGTGTCATAAACCAATTTTACGCGTAATTCGGTTATTTTTTTTCTGCTGTGTGAATTTTATTTCATCCGTCACTTGCATCAGTGTGTATATATCAGTGTGTGTAACGGTACTATAGTCTGCAGTCCGTCACCGCCAGTCAAGATTCCCATGTGCTAGGCGGTCCCACCGTATTCCCACATACAAGGCATCCAACAATCTAACGCTGTGCTGGTGCAGTGGCCTGGGAACTCAAAATTACAAACATGTCATCTTAACAAGTGTGTTTCACCTTCTTACGTAGTAAGCTTACATATGAAATAAGTATTAAAATTTAATATAATTAAATATTTATCAGTCTTACAAGTAAATATTGCACATTATAACGTTTCATTAGTAAATATTGTCGATTTATATATTTTTTTCATATTTTCATTATTTGATATTTCAGTGTTAAGCTAACAATGCTGAAAGAATCACAACACTGGGTGAGAAAATAGCGATAAACCCATGAACAGCCTATTTAGGTTTAGGGTAATTACTTCAGAAGGCAACAAGTGGTAGGGTCCATATCTACGCTACGTCTATCCATGTAAAGCCTTCCAAATCTAATTCGTTTATCAATTCGTCGGTGACAAAGATAAGGCTATTTTACACACATATACGAAAAACCCTTTCAAGAAGAAGGAGAAATCTGATGTGTTTGGATTTTTGAAGCAATAAATTCTTTAAAACTGTGGATAACTGTTTTAACCTTATGTGAATAGGGCGTTTTTGTTTTGTGTGTGAAATTCGATACATTGATATATTACACATATAAACGCCTCTATTGAAGGGTAAGTGTTTAGGAATTTAATATGTTCATCGACCATGAGAATTTGAAATTCATTTCTTTGCAATTTATGTATTTTTAAAACGTTACCCAGCCTTGCACCCTGTGTGTGCCAGCCATGAGAACTATTTTAATGCTATACAGGGAATGGGAATATTATATGCATAACTATATTTCATATGTATATGAATACACCAACCAATCATAAAGGAAAACAACCTGATGGAATGTTTATAAATTTCTAGCATTTCGATTTTAATGTGAGTGTAATGATATTAATTACGCCCTTGCGAAACGTATTAGATCCTGGTTCTAGCACTTAGTAACACTAGACCTAGCATATAACATTAGAATGAAATTTATTTATCTGATTACGTCTTAAACGGCCAGGAATTTCACTCGCTCAAATTATGTAGTTATCTCTTTCTATGCTAATCAGTATTTATAATATTAAGTGAATAAACAACATTCCGTAACTTTTACAAGTTTAAAGTGCAATGCGTCACGCAGCATAAAAGATGCCAATGAGAGATAAAGTTAACCTAGTTACATAACACAACATCAGCCTCATTCAATATTTGTATACAATGTGACTGGCTAGCGTTTGAACATTGTAGTCGAATAGCTTATATCGCCAATCAATTTTCGTAGACGTTAACTTAATATGTTCCTATCAGTAATCATTCTGCAGTTATGCTATGTTATGGAAATTCATATCGCATAAAAAAAAGTTTTAAAAAACCACATCCTACGTTCTGTTGAAGATAGGATGTGTTCCGATGGCACGACGACGTGTCACCTCCACTTGAGGACGAAGACGACGAAACATAGGAGAATATCTCCCGAATTCCACTTTTCATATCACGAGGTGGGGGGGGGGACCTGACAAATTTGGATTAAAATGCCTACAGAATTTAACATTTTTGGTCATGGATATAAGTAAATGGGGTAAGTCACAAATAAAAAAAATAGAAAATAGTTTTTTCTCTTTTACTTATTAGGGAATCAATATATCTTTTTCCAGGGTAGGAAAAAAGACAGCTTAGACATCAACGTGACGTCATGAATACATGCGGCGACTACGTATACTGTCGACACCATGACGCATTTCGACGTCCCTGTGAAGATTGCGATATGGAAATCTTATAAATAATTTCATCTTTTAATCGAGAAGGGAAGAAATTAAATAAAACATAGGTTTGTCTGGTGTACAGGTAAACCTCAACCCTACTGAAAGATTTTGGCCTCCTCCATCCTCAGCAAGACTCGAGTTGACCAGGCGGAAACTTTCACTCGGGCTGCGATATCACTGTCCCCTTGACAGACCCATGTAAGATTCTATTGATCTTTCCTATTCAAAAATCATAATTTCGATATCAAATCATCGTATTGAGCCCTCATATTTTCACCGGGTACTCCAGCTTCCCTCCACCAATAAACGTAGCGCGTTCTTACATGACCGTGTATATTGATTGTACGTTAAGCAAATAAAACTAAAACCAAAGCATTAAATATGACATTGAGAATATATGAAATACCGTGTAGACAATTATTTTCCTGGGGTCTATTGATATGGTCGCGAAAATGTGATCTACGAAAAATGAAGAAATCATTAAATTATATTTACCCTTACAACCAAATCTCGTGATTGTAAAACAGCTAAAAAATCCGTTTTTAGGCCAAATTGTGAAAAAGGCCCCGATGAAATACTGTCACGGCTTTACGTTAATACACAAGATATCTTCTACATACAGTAACTATACCAGCAAGATTAATAATATATGATGTTGACTCATATATGTGTTGCGGTCGGAAAAATTTTCACACAATCTTAATCAATGTTAAAGTGACTCTATACATGTAATGTCAATAAGGTGACTTACTTTCCTTCCTGCAATGTGGGAAAAGAGCAAATGTTCACATCAAACCACGATATGCGTATATCAAAATCATTTTATATTAACACATATACTAATGGTACTTTGTTGACTTTTACTATATTGTTTCACAAATAACACTTTCTGTTGTTTTACTGTTATTGAATTCAATATATCTATCATTAATATTATTTTGTAGTGTAAAGGATGCTATTTTTTGAATTAAAATCACAACGTTTAACATTTCTAAAGTATGTCAGAGATACCATACGGTAGGTTATTTTAGCGGGAAGGATATTTTTGTGTTTTTGCGTATCGACAAATTATCATTATCAGACAAATATGAATGAATGGTTAAACTATATAGATAATTTTGGTGCCAAATCGCAAACAATTTGACCGCCAAAACAATCGGTTATACTGTATCGTAAAATGACGTTATATAATGCATGCATTATAGCCGTTAAACAAGAATACAAACAGGCCATACATAGGTATTGATCACAAAATATATAGCAAATGTACATGTACATAAAAGCAATCAACTTTATTACATGAATATGAATGCATATCGATATAACACAAATTACAATATACCCCCAAATAGATAGTACAATCAAAATATATAAACAAAAGAAAAGGTTTTACGCGAAATATCCTTTAAAAATACACAGCGGACGGAACCAGGTGTTTCAAAAGAATAAGCGTTCTCTGTTTCATCAATTACACCACCATTTACATCTACTTTAAGTCTGGCGGAAATTTACAATCACAAATGTGAATCGAGTGATGAACCATATCACAAAAAAGGAGAAAGAAACACACCAAAACACAAGAGGAGACAAGATGATAACTGAACCTTTTGGGACATTTCATTATGAGGAAATTTAGTATTGAAAACATCCTTAAATATCATGAGTGACCACCTTATAACAACCATAACGAGCTTAGGAGTTAAACTATGATTATGATACATGGGTATGTGATGTCCCGAACATGGCGTTCGAATTTAGTGGTAGGGGAAGTTGATTGTTATCCCCTTTATGGGATAGTGTAGCCCTACGAACAGTAATATGCTAATATGGCAAATTATTTTTTCTGGTTCGAGGACGATAAATACTAAATATGTTGAGGACTTTTAATGATGAAATAAAATGGAACTCAAAATAGGTTAAATATTCCGGGGGATCTAGGTTTGATATAATTATATGCGTTGTAAAACGGTCAGGGGAAATTATCTCTAGAAAAGTTGATGGTTAAATTACTATATAATCAGATATTTTTCAGTCCTGCATCATTTCCTCCTGATATGGCACTTGCTCCAAATCTGTCCAATTGGACGATCTTGTGTATGTGATGGGGAATAACTGGAATATTTGAGTCATAACGTTATTGTTTTAGCATAGTAGTGTATTTCTATCTGTATCATTTGTTTTGTTCATATATTGAATTTGCGTGTTTAATAACAGTTGACAAAAGGCATACTCAATGAAAATTTTTGCTAAAACGGGTTTTGAATATCAACTTCTGAATTTCGTTTATCTTCATTTTTGGTGACAAAATTCTTTAAATCATTTGTCATCACTTTTTGGTGACAGCATTTTAATATTGATTGCCTTCTGTTTTTATGACAACAGTTTGTACCCTCTGTTTTCGGCTGTTTATGACACCATTACAACGCATCATAGTGCAACAATTAATGATTAAGTCATGGGTATTGATAGCGTTATGGCTTAAGATGAAAATATATTATGTAGCTTTATTGAAAAGTATCCGTAATTGTCATGCAAAATTCTTAATTTCCTCTTGGTTGAATTGCATTCATCAGAAAACATGATTTTGAAAGAAGATAGACTAGTTTGAAAGATAAAGTATAATATTTAAATGATAATTGATGTTCATGAAGCATGGGTGACATTTAATAATGATCAAGAATGGTTTTATTGGAAAAGTTATGATTTCAAGGATGGTGGATTTAAAATCAGATACAAAGAAAATAATCATCTGCAATAATCTCACCATCTGTATTTTTGATGCTACATTTACAATGTACAGTAAAAGAAAGATAATTCGCTAAGTAGAATTTTTCACTTATTTCGCTTTCATTTTGATTGTATCTCTGCTACATACCAACAAGTGTGCTTTTTTCACGTGCGAATGATTTTACTATAAATGCAAAGCGCCAAAACGATCACGTCGCAAACAGTTTATGTATTGCTGATTAAACAAAACATTTAACATGCGAATAAATTCACGTTTACATAAATATGACTCTTTAAATAAGATACGAAGGAAAACCATATCAAGTCAAACCAGAAATATGTCAATATTTTTAACACATTCTAAATTCCGAAGGATGGACTATAAAATATTCTCGTATTTATGTTTTTACACAACGCTTTTTTATAATTATTAGCATCTTTCTTTAAAATGAACTATTGTTGAATAATAATTTTATTCTCCCTACAAAAAATTTAACCTAATCTAGCATAGCAAATTCAAAAATATTCTTATTGTTTGCGTCATCCAATTCAAAATAATTCAATACCATATCATAATGATACATTGCATAAGTAGCCATGTTATTTTCTGTTGTAAATGAGGTCACACGCTGACTGAGATTCGAACCATGGATACAGTCTTAGGTTATTCTCTGATGTAAATGAGGTCACACGCTGACTGAGATTCGAACCATGGATACAGTCTTAGCTTATTCTCTGATGTTAATGAGGTCACGCGCTGACTGGGATTCGAACCACGGATACAGTCTTTTGTGTGGCGGAAAATTCAAGTATGTGACGAGTTTTATTGACAATATTATGTTATTCATTCATTGTACAGCCGTTTTATATACATTATGTTGTATAACAATGGCCTCGGGAGACAATACGACAGTTGTAGAGTTGCTGTACACTGTTCTCTCACGACCTTACATATATACGTCATTCCTAGACCAATAATCGACTTATATCGAGTTAAAGTCAAACGTTTATGTCCCAACTATGGGCATTCGTGTTATTTTAATATTTAAGGATCCCGGACTTAAAGATACATAATAATGTATGTACTTACATAATAATTCTAGAACTCGCTCACCAAAACGTCCACTATGACAAATTGAGCATGGTGTTATCAATATACATGTACAACATAGGCAGTGGTTTTATGGATAAAATAAGTTAATAAGGCTGTGAAATATTAAGAATAATCTTCTTACGTTATGACTTCATTAATGAACGCTCTACAAAATTCGTAATGAATTTATCTTCATTTATCATTACTTATAAAAATAAGATGACTATGCAATGGCGTTACAGTTGACAAACAAATTTGAGGTAAAAGGTTATACACAAAGTGGAATTTGTGTGTTGTTTTCATCCATGTATAGAGTGTGGTGTCAACATGGGATTCCCTATATATTTCCCCTTCTTTATTACAAACCTGATTAACTTAGTACTGTATTTTTTTTAATGAAATAATATTGTAATTATATTATCAACTTTATCATTCGCCAAAATTTTGTTATTTTTCATGGTTAAAAGTATTACAAAAGTAAAATAGGGTTTTAAACGGAGTGTAGTATTATTGAAAAGATCATGCTGTTACTTGCCGGAAAAGAAACACATTCCCATTTCATTTCTGTTTCAAATGAAAGAATGTCCCTTTACCTAAATGACATAATTTCTTGCTGAATGATGATGACTATACAAAATACATTGCTCTTCTTATGAATCCAAATGAGATACACAACTATGTAAAGTGAGTTTTTGTTTTTTGTTGTTGTTTTTTTTAATATTCCCTAGACTATTTTAAACGCTGTGCATTAAAATATGGAAGTATTCGTCGTAAATATTTTGTATTGTATTGTAATCGATATCATTAAGTCCATTCCTAACTTGGGCGTTTCTGTATGTTATTTTGTTTAAATGTGATACCTTTGGAGAAAAGGTTTTCGTTTTTTGCATAGCTTTATTTCATTATGTAAATATTACTGTTTTGGGTGTAGGTGAAGAAGGTTCTCGTGTGTTTTAATGAAGTAAGTGAAAAGATATTGTTTCGGTCGTTTCAAATTCTTTTAAGATTATAAAACTTTTTATACTTTGAACAAGTAACTTAGTGAACTTGGAATTATCACAAAGGATGCATGAGGCTGAAAATGAAACTATGCGATTGTTTAAATTCACGATGAGCATCAATTCTCGACTCTCTTTTGAGACACAATAAGGGAAAATCGCGCATTATCTATTGAATACAATAACAGTTGCATATAATGACCTTTCTACGTGACGCTCGTTTCATTTAACGCCCCATTTTAAAATTGTATTTGATCGTGAATATAGCTAAAATAAATTTTCGTTAATAGCAATATCGACTCATTTTAATGTAACGTTTTCAAAAGATGACATTTGCCATATACTGTAATGTCTGTCTGTTTCAACTTAATTAATGACCAATTAATATCTAAATTAGCGAAAATAAAATCTCGTTAATAATAACAAGGACACGTTTTAATAGATGACATACAGTCTTACAATGTATATCTATTTCAATTTAATTAATGAGTATTTGATATATAAATATTATCGTTATTTTACCGCTGACATCCAGATCATTGACAGGGGCTGATTTAGTGATTTCAACGCCACGGACAAGCGATAATCTGGCACATAAACAATTATATAGATCCCAGTGGCTAATTACTGCAGGGCCGTAATTACATAGACTGTTGATAGATGTCGATGGGTATCTCCAATTGTTGATAAGAGGGTCAATCGTAGTGTCAAGAGTCGGTAGGCGAATGACATTTACATGTGTTCAGACAGGATATAGACATGTTAGTATGTGAAGATAGCGTTCTTATCACCCTGAGTCAAGTTACTAGTTATTGTTTACATGTACAATCGTGTACAGATATGTCTATACACACATTTACAATACAGCGACTTAAACACGTATACCTACAAATACTATGTATACTTATCATTACAGTAAGAAGGTGAGTCGAGGAAGAATTTTGGAAATGGACAAAAAAGTTTATACCGAGATATTGGGGCGGCAGTACTATAAATGGGGACACATTTGGTTGACGGGGCCGCCCCAGAACTAGACGGGATCTGTGTCGAACTTGATAGCCCGGATAGACTATTGTAACTGGTCCACTGGGCCAGTCTACACAGCTATACACACCACTTGACAGCTACGTTCCCACGCTCTTAGCTTGTGAATAAAACTTGCATACTTTCAGTATTTGGCCTGCGGCCAACCAATGAGAATGTTTCTCTAGCACACGTTACGGTAGTAGCTCTATACCATACACACAGATCACTTCATGTAGCGAAATACCACGGGATCAGCCAGTCTGAATCTCCCGGCCAACGATGAACAGAACACAAATGCCGAGCTCTCACGCTTCTTTCCAAAGATTCTTTCTTGAAGCAGTACGAAACGGCGACACAGATGAACTTCAAAAAATATTAGAGGCCCGGGATGAGAAGATCAATGTGAATTCGTATGACACCGAAGGGCAAACGGCTCTTCACCAAAGTTGCATGGACGGTAATCTAAAGCTGGTGAAACTATTGGTGAAATTTGGGGCCGATACAAAACTAGCAAACAGAGACGGTTGGAATGCCTTGCATATCGCTGCATTTGGGGGCCATCAGGATATAATACTATATCTAATACGCGCCTCAGGGACACGGACACCGCGGTGAAAGTGGCTACAAGGATTCTTAAGAAAATGGTGAATACTGCTGTGATAACTTAAATACATTAAACCGCTATCTGTGATCTATCTTACACACAAAAAACAGGGCACATATTTTACACATTTACTGCTGTACTTCGAGACACATGTGACGTGATATTAAGCGCACACTGACGTGTGGTGGGATTGAACACGTGTGTGATCGGGAGGAGGTTCGGATCTAGGCTATATTTGCAGGTAAATAGCATATATCACAACAAAAACATAGTCTGACAGTTCACATGGCAGGTAAAAATACACACAGCTTTTGCAAAGTCCGAATCTGAGAGAAATCATACGCAAGAACTTAGTTTTGTGACTTAGTTAGCTTTCGACAATTCCTTTTATCGGAATTGTCATGGTATTTCTATACAAACTATTCGGGGTATTCTTTTCTTGTTACAGTCAGCATTTCTGATATAATTTCCTACCTCGTCGGTTGTCAAAGGACCAGCCTGTGTTGGACACCAAATACGCCCGATTTTGTATAGATCTTAAAGCTTCCATGGATTTCATATTGCAATGCATGGGATGCATGAACCCGAACTGCGATACTGGAATTACCAGATATGTGCGACAGAGAACATGTATTATGTTGGCCAGTATGGACGTCACATGAACAAATGTGCGGGTTGTTACCGTGAATTTTCTGTTGAGTGCGAGATGTTGTGTTCATAGGGCAAGTGTTATTACGCATGAAAGGTGAATTTTGTAGAATTTCCTCCGTTATTGTTTTTTTCTCTCCCTTTCGTTTTCTTCACTTCACCAAAAAGTGCCAAGCAAGACTTCGCATCTGTTTCAATGGAACGCCATTGGATCCGTTTGGATGGATGTTAGTGAGAGACTTTTTATCCCGTGACTCGGAACTGAGTGCACGGATACGTTTTGCAGTTTATACATGTAATAACACTTCCGTAACGTGGAGGAATCTGGTGCTATCTAGTGACAGAAACAGACAATGGACGGAACCAAGTGCGGAACAGAATCCACTGAGAAATTATACGAACACCCATAACTTGTTTTTAAATGATACCAGTAACCATAGCGGAACACATTGTAAATTCATCATTATTTCATATATTCGATCTATCTGAGAAATGTGTCATTTATTTCCATTTTCAAATATTTAAATCATTGAGGTCATTTTAATGAAATGTTAACGCATTTTGTCCATTTCTTTTAGATAATTTATACTAATTTGCGTACCTTTGAATTTGGTTCTAGATGCTAGTGTTTCTTTTTTTTATTTTTGTAGAATATTACAAAGCCAACACACATGAACAAATGATTCTCCTTCACACCCAAGTGACTTGTCATAAGTCCATCATATTCAATGCTTCTACCGCAGTGGGTGGGACCGTGTAATAGTGTATTGGTAAATACTTTTGTGGTCCCTGTGTAGATCGAGATATATTGTGATGAAACAGATAATATTTAACATAGATATAACTCGTATCTATCCTATAGCTGTTATCGAGATAACATCATTTCTTCGTTATTTAGTAGCAATTCGTCAGAGTATCAAGTAAAATATTTTTTGTTATGTTTGAAACATTAATGCATCTAACATCATGAAATCTATAGATAACCATTATTGATATTTTAAAATTATCTCTTCATTTTATCGCTGAAACTTGAAAAGGTACGCAGGAAAAATATGTATGTCTTATACGTTTACGCTGAAATTATTATCTGGTTATTTTATAATGGTTACAGTTTTTTTTTTATTTCCATAGCAATTAAGACCTCTATTTGGTAGGGTCTAGAAGTTATGTGGTTATATATCATGGCTAGGTATCCGAGTCCCCTGGGGGAGATTAGGCCCCACCCCTATGGGGAGGGGCGGCCTTTTGCTTTTGCCATAGCGTATACTCAATGTTGGCGATTGACGGGCAAATAGTAAAGGACCAGTCGCCTTCAACATACAGGACACAAAGCTTCAAATCCTGGTTAAAGTGATATTGTGTGATCCGCAAAACCACTCGTACTTATAAATATGTGATCAGTGTCAGGCTATCAGCAAGGAAAAGCACTGATTAAATTTCGATTTTGACTCAAAGTTGTTTTTTTCTAATAACACAAATTCATGCTCGTTCAGTTTGTAAAAAATTGTGGTACATTACAATAGCTGCTTACTAACAAGTGTATATCGTTTTAAATTCGCTTGTTTTTTTTTAGAATTCTCGCATTCTTATGGCAACATGAATATAGCGAAAATAAAAGCCCCGCGAAATCTATCCGTCAAACAGTAACGATCTATGTCTACTTCTTTGAGCAGTGTTTTTACCTCATTCACCACTAAAGATTCATAATGAACTCTTCCTGCTTCGGAGTTGGATGATTTCAAATGTGTCTGTAGGGGTGGATGATTTATGAGCTGTTGTGTTGCCTTTGGAGGTTGAAGCTTTGTGTGTTTGTACGTTAGAGGCTGTGGTCCAGTAGATATTTTACAATGTTTCCCTGTTATTAGATTGTTATTGTTATTGGTATCAATCATACGATTTATAATGCATCTATACAGCAGACATCAAGTTGATTAAAAAAATTTAATTTTATATTAAAACACCTTGTTTCTTTCCTGAATGATTTTCGTCAAAGCTTGAAGCACAATACAACTTAAACTCGATGCTGCATGAACATACATACCGTATTCGACCCAATAAGCGTCCAGGGCGTTTGAAAAAATGAAATAAGTAAGGGGCACTTAATCTAACCATCTTTGGACTAACTAACTTATGTAATCATTTTTCAAAATAAACCAATAAAGAAATCCACACTCTTCATATTTTCAGCCTGAATTTGGTCCAAGGTAAATGAAATGGAGACCAAAAAATGGCGAGAGGCTCCTAATGGGTCGAATACGGTATATACAGGCCATACTCTATAGTTGTGCGTGTGTTTAAGTGGCCGTTCAAGATGATTAGTTATTATATTGCAAGTTCAAATTATAAGTTTCCGGTAACCCTGACTGCTTACCTTTACCATCAACTAAACGATAACCCAACAAAATCCGGAAATATGTTTTCTATTTAGCTATGAGAAAATTACACCGGAAACAACGTCTACATAAAGGAAATGTATTTCATGTGATTTTTCATGCGAAATTCAGAAAAATGGTATAGTGGAGTATTATTGATACTAACACGCTAAAGGTGACTTATTTAACCAATGATATATAATGTAGATATGCAAATATTCGTATTACACAGTGTTGCACCTCTCACGCTTTTGGCGGGAGTGACGACTTAGTGTCTGTCTCCCACGAAGACGTTTCAAATACCACGCGAGTGAAGACAAAACGGCATTTGAAAATGATATCCCACATTCTGACGCCAAGATATATTTGATAAAAACTGCAACTATACATGTAAAATATATATATTTGGCCTGTTAACGACAATCAATTAAATGTAATAGTGTATGACAAAATATTTGAATATCTTTAAAGTATATAATTTGTGGAAACAAAACAAAAAATGGAAATATATATTTGCTCTGTAATCTTTGATAAGTATAATTTAAAAAAGTAATTAGAAATACTATAATTATTACTAAAGCGTATAACATTGTTAAATGGCCGCCGCTCAAAATCCCCCCTTTCAATGTATATCGTTTTCTTGGCCATCCTATATATTCAAGCTACAATCACTGTTGTTATATTCACCCCTGGCATATTTCATGACAAACCTGTAGGCTCTGTGTACTATTACAGACGAAAAGGTAATTTGGTCCATTGATGTATACTAAAAGAATTGAATACATGTAACGGTACAATGTGGATGGGGTGGATATAACGACAGTGATAGTAACCCTTGGAGTATTGAGCATGAATTTTGGTTACCATTGATGAACTGTAAAGACGTCACCCTCCTCTCGCTATACACTGAATGATACCCTTCCAATTCCCCGTGATTACGATTTAATTTCGCCCTCCCCTGTCATACCCACGATTATAGTAGAAGTCATATGCAACTCATCTATGATGTTTTTGGGTGTAATGCATAGACTGCAATAGAGTATAGCAAATTGTCCAGGAAAATAAAGTGATTCATGTCTCCGTGTTTTCAAAATAGCTAAATTTCTGTACGTGAGATTCGGTAGGGGGAAAACTACAAAATGAAATGTGATATTGTTAAGAAGCTAGTAAAATGCACTTTGATATTTAGGTAGACAGAATTGGCAATTTTTACTCTTTTTTAAATTTATTTACTGCCATTGTATCAAAAGTATATAAAAAGAAACAATGTAAAAAATGGCTCATTTGAACAAACAGATGATGATTCGGTCCAGAATATTCCTATTCTTCATTTCCAATTATCATACATGTACAGTCTTTCAGTTTGCCATTCTATGTAAGTTTGGATATTTGGAGTTGCGCCAAAATACATATATCGTAAGTGTCAACACATTTCAGCCTTTTAATCTTTAGTTTGGCTCCTACGCTGGAGTTTTGTTATAATACCGTGGTGTGTTTGGGAGAGACAAGTGTTCATTGTTATTGTGGCTCCTTGTGAAAGCGGAACTTTTTCTATCGAATGGAAGAAATCTGTCAAATATATCGAGCAGCATTTCTCACTCAGTGACATACACTGACTGTGTTCAGATACTGCATTCAGATGATTCTTACAACTTTAATGATAATAAGACGTTACCATAATTATTGGGTTTTTTTATCCAATGAAGGAGAATCTGCTATTTGTTTAGTAAAGATGTCAATGGTATTTAAAAACAAATGACAAAGATGATACCTCATTATATGTTAATTACATTTTAAAAAAATATGACAAACCAATTACAATTCTCATTTATGATTGCAATGACTTTGAAAGCGAAAATCACAAAATTACAAAGCTCTCTATTGTATGTTTATTTCAATAAGATATGATCGTATGTAATTTCATTCAATGATCAGGTTCTTAAAATATAAATATGAAGCAAACTTTTGTTTGTTTAGATCAATGCCTCAATAATATTCAACTTTATATTGTAACATTAATTAATAGTTTGATAGCACCATATTTCTATAGGCAAACATTCTGACAGGATTCAATATGTAATATAGGACTAAAGTTTTACAGAAAGCCACACAAAATAATTTGAACTATAGGTTAAATGAACAGAGTTCGCATGGAAACTAAATTTTGCGCAACCATTTAAAGTTAATTATGCTTAAATGCAGTTGTCAGTTTTCATTTTATTTTCCTGTTTATTCACAGCGACGAAGAGCTGATCGTCTGTCGATGGTTTTCTTAAGGAACTCCGGATTTTCTCCTTAGCAATGAATTAAGAAATGCAGGCACTTGATGGTTGTAGTAACTAACTATAATCTGGATTCGATAATGTTCCTCATGTAATACTGGATTTGGAAGGTGTCATTCGATACAAATTTTCATTTTCACTTTCGAGACCAACCTGACATTCCCTGGATCCGACATTAATTGACTCATTTCATCTATGCAACGAGGACGCTTGTCCCTGTCCAACGCTTGGTTCAGTGATAACATTTTTCGAATTTAGTTCCATTTTTATCTGACGTTATTCTATCAAGTTTGAATTAAGATAATACTTTCCTCACAATTCACTCGATTTTGTGCTTTTGTTCTTTCCATTGCATTCCTGGCCTATAAGTGTTCAATATTTTACATTTTTGTCCGCCAACCCCTTTTGTTAACAAACGATTATACACCGATAAAGTTATAGCTATCAACATGAATAGGAATTTGAACTAGATAGGTGTACTAGCATATGACATTATAGAAAACATCTATTTATATCTAATTTTTAACAAACTAAAACTTGTTTTTTCATTCTAACCACTTGCTTAGATAAAATATGGATAGTGAAGCGATATAAATATCGACATTTTCTTACCAACATATTGATTAGAAAATATTATTTGTCGTAGTAAATGGTCCAGCAACAAACCTTAACCTTTTAGCCCCAATGGTTATTAACGATGGATATGGTAAATATAAAAATCAAACTAACCGCTTCATGTCAATCTCTCATAAAGTACAATTGTGATTTGTAAATAGGGTGTTATCGAAATCCAGACATACAATTATAAAAAGCCACATTTAAATTGAGGTTAGAATCCCGACTTGCTGGGGTAGTTTACTAAGCGACCCCGATGTGGAAATCCCGTGACCTTGGTAAATTGACCATATCTTGGTATCAAGGCTGGTTTAGGTATAGTGAGAACTCACTTTAAGTACAAATAAAAGGTATTATATACTTGGCAATTTAAAATGTTCACCTTCTTTTCACATACAAGTTTGAACAAGCGGTTTTGCCTTCGTCGCCGCTTTTTCACAAGAGAAGAGTTAATATAAAATAGGTAAGGTGTTGAGCTTGAGAGAAAATTATTTTGAAGTGTACCAATGAAATAAACATATTTGGCAACAAACGACCTCTGCTGGCAAAAATTTGAATGTTATTGTGAATATCTGATGTCCATAGCTATATATGGAATCCGGATGTTAATAAAAGTATCCTTTATTCACGAATTATTTTCTCAAGATAACAAATTTATGCCCTTTCCCTATCAAACATTTTTTTTATTTCAGATAACATTGAACCCTTTTTTCCTTCATTAAACATTGAATAACTTTTCTGAAATTGAATTTCCTAATAATTATTGAAAAAATCTGAAGTTTTGGAACCTTCATTAACTTCTGTAATCTTTTCCTAGGGGAATTATAATTTGAAGGATTACCTTTATAATTTAAAGAAGGTTTTTGAAACTGAATCCAGTTATATAACACTAAATCTAGTTTGCCGACATTTACGAATATCATTAAATAACAAATATTGTAAATATCTTATCCATTATTTGTATCGATCGATGATAAACTTTTTTGACAATTATCTAAAGACAACCATTTGTTCCAAAAAATGCTTGATCAGTAGATTTGAACATAAGAAACAAAAGAATTAGAGGTCAGCTTTATGGAATAAAACTGAACCCCTCTTTGTCTCCTTGTGAAAGCGTGAACAATCACTTAGTACATATTCATCCATTGCTGCTAATGGCCGGAGACATACAACAGAGGACCTATTATACAGACAGTAACCTCTTGCCCTTATATAAGGGGGATGCAACCCATTTGATGCGTTTTGTAATGATATGTAAACAGCACATGCATATGAGGACAAAATATGACTACGAAACATTATTGCATACCAACGACAGGGTCATCGGACTAGTAAAATATATAAATATAAACTTTAAGTTAAGGAGTTCATTAAGACAAAACAGCAGAAACGCGTGAATGACTGAGATATAGTTGGTGAAGTATCTGATATTTGCTTAAAATCATAAAGGAAACAAGTCTAAAACATTTTTAAACACTCGAAATATTTTCAAGATTATCAAAAAGTTTTACATATTGTACAGTTCCACTTAAATCCATGTAATTGACGTTCAACATGAGTGGAGCATATGATTTGCCTGCTGTCATTATGATGTAAGCGGACGCGGTGTGGTGCTCGGTGTCTTTGGCAGTATGCAGCAGTAAGACAGTACTATAACATGATGATCAAAGCCCTCACAAGGAGACACAACACGAACGTACCATATCCTCGTTATGGAACGATAGATGAAAAATTCCAATAGAGATATCTTTGTTTAGATAATGGATAAAATAAATAAAAATGAAAATAAGTTCGTCAGGAAATAACTATGTCTGGCTTAATATGTTTATGCCATTATTCAAGACAGAAATTCAATTTGATTACAATATATGCTGCTTTCAACCTTTCACTCTTTTCCCGATCACATTATCTTGGTAGTTCGTTTATGGAAGACATGTGTTAGATAAACTTAACAAAGGCATCATTGTAATAAATACAAATATAGATGGGTAAGAATCCGTACTATATATACCAACACCTAACTGATACATTCGTAGACAAAATTAGATGAATGTGTTCAACATTTGCTCATTTCGATTACAAAATCGCCTTGGCCTTACAGGTAGGACGTTAACATTGTATCTGCTGTCCCTATTGCATGAAGGCAGAAATGAAGTGGGACAACTGGTATGTCCGTTAATTTAAGTTGTCGGTATAATGTAACCGGAGTGGATGCGCTTGTTCGGTGTCTTCAGTGACATGCTTTAGTGAGATATCGCTTAAAAAAGGACAACAGTTTCACTATTACAAGGAACCATGATACGAATATACCACAGTCTCCAAAACTATACAGACATTCACACACACAACACACTGCACACATGGAGGTCGTTCTTAAAGGCCCGCTACCTTTCCGAAACGACTTTTCATTTTTAAAATCGTAATATAAAACGAGATCGATAATTTTGTAAAATCGCAAAAGTTATTAACTTATCATTAATAATACACCCATCATAATCTTCGGGAAAAAAATGTTAACTTTCATAACGCGGGTCATCTTATGTTTTTCCGCCGTCATTCAGAATACCGCGAGGTAGTTGAATATTACTGCGCCAGACGACAAAACAGCAAAATGAATCTTCCCTTTTTGCAAAGTTTACGTATTGAATTTTGCATTTATTTGGTTTTGTAACCTCATCTTAGGTCATCGATGCACATTTTATTGTTGTTTTTAAGAAAATAAAAAAAATGTTTCAGAAAGGTAGTGGGCCTTTAAATGAACCGGGCTGTTATGGAACGTTAAACCTCCTCAACAAAACCAAACAAAATCGTCTTTATTTCACAAACTACTACACTGCAATATCAAACGAAATGGGTTTGAAAACAAGAACTCGAAATATGACTCGCACACATGTTCTTATTTTTGATATATTTCAAAGCCAAGAAAGGTCCTAGAAATTAATTTAAAAAAGACAATTCCATTCACCTTGGGTGTCTATCAAAAACTAATTTGGATAATTAAATTGTAATAAAATATACATACAAACGTGCGTTATCAGTCCTTCTATGCCACGATATGTAAAGTCTGTGTAGTATACTTCTGACAGATTCAACTGATATTTGTCATATGAAACGCGATATCGACAAAGCGAGACGAAAACTGCCAGATTTCATAAACACCTATTCATTTCTTTCAGATTTAATTTTAAAATGGAAATTATGACATGTTTTAATTTCATAACATGTAGCGATAGAAATCTGCGAAATTTAATTACCATCAATTAAATATATAATCTGTAGTTTATGATTTATAAAAAGTAGATAACTAGCTGAATATCTCTGAACCGTTGCAGCAATTTTATGCTCGATTAAGTCAAAATCATTAGTTTTGCATAATGCTAAAATGGCACATTTTCTGCTGAATAAAGTATGTATCTCAATCTGTATCATTAAAACATCATTAGCCATGGGAATTCAACATGATAATCTCCTTGTAATAAGATGAAAGAGTTACCATATTATCCAATTTTGGCAAGAAAATTTCTTTATGATTTCATCAAATTTAATTAATTCAATTTCTTTCTGAAATATTATAAAAATCGGAAAACATATACTTTTCTGTTTCTCAAATTGTGAATTACAATAAAACTTATCCTGCAGCTTTTTTTTCCAAACTTAGATAGGGCCTATACATGTATTATAACAACGCAGTACCAAGTATTTTGGCCAGTCAACCGGGCTGTCTTCAATCCAATAATTTCTACCTTTCAGTTGCAGGCACATTTATTTGGATGATCCTGATTTAACTAAGATCATGCTATGTAGTGTATTAGACAAATATTCATAGATTTAGATAAAACGCGATAAGAAACACTTCTACAATAAAACCTGTAGACCACCAAAGAGGCAAAGAAAAAGGCTAAGTGGTCTTCATACAAAGGTCATAATGTGTAGAAATTGACCATTTTTGGACCATAAAAAGTGGTCTTATTAAGCAGATGGCCTTAATACAGAGGCAGCCGCTAAGACAGGCCTGAGTGTATCAGCTCATGCTTAATGTTCAGCATAAAGTATAATGTGATCGAGTGGGTGTGTTTGTTCCGTATTCCTGGTACCATGTTTCATTGCGATAGAGCACCACAATTACAATGGGGCACATCACGAACTTACTGCAGTCTACCAAATATCTTGTACACCCGCAACACACTACATACACGGGAGACCGTCCTTAAATGACACTCAATGTGAATAGGATGTTAATCAAATCAATCAACTAACCAACTAACAAGGGAAATGATTTAAAAGAAATATTAAAAAAAATAAACAATGAACAAAGCGATCTAAATGTGACCCAGTGACCAAGAAAAGATAGAAGACGAGATTCGATCAAACATTAGGACCCTTGTATATTTGAAATGTAACAGACAGCTACAAAGTATAAATACATTTTCTTGTCTGAGTCTTCCTATGTCAATGTTACATAACGGGTTTTCCGGGTTTTTTTTCCACCTTCCACTTTTTTTATTTAAATTCCACACATTCTTGACTTACGTAATGCAGCTTAAGCTTCATGTTAAACACGAACAGAACCAGCTGACAGTGACAGGCGTCGTCACTGCGACCACCAAGCATACCGTTATATCTATAATCAACGTATTTTGTAGTTGTGGTGGTGGTTGCTGCGGTGGTTGTGGTAGAAGTGGTGGCTGCGGTGAGATGCATTAGAATCACATAATATACATCAATGAGTGATATGTATATCTATTTTATAATAAATAATAAGAACATCGTCAAAGGAAAACATACCATGAAACTTTTTTATTACATAAATGAGAATAAAGTTTAATCCGGTACAAAGAATAAGAAAACACACACGACACATGACAAGTATAGAACCAGATGTTTCAGAAGAGCAAGTCATGTAGGCTTGATTAAGGACAGACACCGGATATCATGTAACTGTGTAAATTATATATCATTTTGTGGCTTTTAAATCGTTGTATGACTCTCTTAATACATCAGTCTTATGTCTAAATTTCTTGTTTTCTTTAATATATGATCTTATTTCAGTATTTTTTTTTCGATTTCTTGTTTTTCTTCTGACTTTGAGATCAATTATAGCACCCAACAGTTTTGTTTTCATTATTTCAGTGCTTTCTTCTGTGTTACAACATAATTTATAGCGAGAAAAAGTGTAGAAAACGCTGCATGTTCAGTCCGCCCTGAAACGGATACCCTAACATATGTCGGAAGGTCGAAGGCGCACTATATAAACACTAGTCTTAAATTCTCTTCGGTGTTTCTTTGAAAGTTATCAGATATGTCTGTCTACTAGCTAACTACATACATCAGAATACACAGACCTGACTAGAGGGTATACGTGTCCTTACCATATTTTCAAACCATCCACATCCCCGCCACCCTACCCCACCCCTGGCAATCGCCGCCCGAAATGTTCATTAGTCTACTCTGTGTATTACCATTAGAAAACCAGAGCAACAATACCCATGGTGCTAATAATCTAAGAAATTTGTATTGTTGACTATTCATTTTAGAGAGATGCTAATGTTCGAGTAATACATTGAATCGCGAGAAGCCTTAAACGCAAATTCAAATTTTTCACGGATAATTGTTTTAAAATCAATGTATGTTGAAATTGACGAAGACGCGAAATCAACTTAATTATTATACGAGAACATCAAGTGGTTTACAGTAAACTGCTATTTTATTTGTACCTAGAACAAGATTTATTTTTCTTTCATGTATGTACAGGGAGACTGGACTAGCTTCATCATTATTGCGATACTAAATGGGCTGAATCTCCGTCTATTGTCTATAGACCTCATCAACGTCTCTACACCGACTGGTACAAATGTAGTTAAATGTATAATAAAAGCGTGTGTCGTTGATAAGCCTCTTGAATAGATGGCGAGATTGAATTGTGAAATTTTGATAGGTTGATACGCCAGTTGTTGTTGTTACCAAAAACATACAGATAATGTCCAGTGTTAATAATACATTATTCTATTATTTCGTTTTGTGTTGGTCTGTACATACGGACATTGTTGGCCTTTCAGATGTCATAGTGCCGTTGGGGGCATATCTAGTATAGCTTCGAGATACGTATTCTTATATTGAATTGAAGTTAATCAGTAGTTATATCGCTTTAATTCACACGAGCTTTATAAGCATCCATTGAGAGCTTTCTGTAGTTATCCTTCGCCTCATATCCTCCGTAGACAAGGAGATTACATCTTCTATACAGGTAATACTCAATCATAAACCCGACTATATCGTACAGACAGACTATTGTAAAAGATACAGAAATTTAACAACCCTTGCTCGTATCTGTCAGAACTATTCTGTCTATATAATGAGCATGGCTTTAGATGTGTACATACACGATGAACTCTGATAATCAATGTACCTAGTTAACCTCAAAACTTGTTTCAAAACAGGACCACGAAGATTAACATTTGCGGATTTGAAGAAAAAGAAAATGACTGGAAATTCAAATTAGTGTCAATGAAGTAGATGTTAGACGCGGAGATAATTTTTCGCGAATTCATTTGGATCGCGAAATTCGCGAATGTAAATGGCACGCGAAAGTAAGTTGGTTTACAGTAATCATAATCGACTATTTTTCCTCCTGTGGTCACTTTCGATTAGTCCAGTACTGTAAAGCAACTTATCTTTGAGGCGACTTCTTTCCGCGATCTTATAAATTTTGCGATTACATTTTTCGAGAATATTTATTTCCGTGATTTATATTTTCTTATAGTTCTACTTTACCTATGTAAGATATATTTTCGCTGTAGAACCGTACGCGAAAATTAGTTCTTTACATTAATAGTTCACTATAGCTGTTGTTTAGGTTTAGTTACTCAACGTATAGGTTGGTACATACGCTGTTTTTATTTAGATGGAAACTGTAATTTAGTGAAATGCATGAATAAATAAATCTAATACATCTTGGCTTTATAATAAGATATAGGTGTTAAGAATTTCTCTTGGTGAATTATTGTGTGTGATAGCATATTTCAAGGATTTTGCATTTCTTTTGACGTTATTTCACAGCATGTATCAAAGCTGATACACCCTTTTGTATGTTCTATTCAAAGTTATCCTTTGTGAAAATTAGTTACGGAATTTACTCGGTAGAGTTCGGCAGAATAACAAAAATCATAATATACCCATATCTTCAGTGACATGTTAGTAAATCTTGAAGACGGTTTCCTATTTTTATTATAAGAAAAACCCAGTTTTTTGACAAACAAACTAATTATATTTGTAAAAGATACACTTCAGGTCCAATGGAAGCCCGACACCAATTATGCCTCTGCCCGTTGTAGAATTATTAGTATTACATGTGTGAGGCCGAATATGATACAACATATCATATGTTACGATGTGTAATTAGATGTTAAATTGGATTTATACCATCATAAACCACTTTGTTATTGTGTGATGTTACTTTCTATTAAAAAAAGAGATATGATGAATGGGCTAGATATATTATCTCAAAGCTTTCGTAGGCAGACATGCAGGCCTATATAGCCAGTAAACATTTATGGTATTAGATAATTTTTTCAGCTATTGAAGTTGTTTAAAGAATTATAATTCAGTGACGGAAATGTTGATGCGCTACACAAGTGTCGTTAGATTATTACATCGTGGAAAGCAGGCTGGTTTGTGAGCTACATTTTTCGCGGTTTGGACCTTATGACTAGAAAATTCAATTTTAGCGAATCAAAATTTTGCGATTTGACTTGGATAGTGTTGAGGTCTACAAATAATTCCATCGTTTCTCGATATTTTTGCCGAGTCGAAACTTTCGCGATCAAGGTGCTGCCCTGCGAAAATAATCCAAATCCCCGTGAAAATGACCGGTTATACAGTATCTGTAGCAATTGAAACATAGTCACATGCAATAAATATCCTAGTGTATTTATGTTGCAATATACTTGTTATTGTGATGACGTCAGATTTTATCCTTGGTCATCATTGAGTTTCCACATTGATGCATATTACAAGGAAGAGAGATACAGGCTCCTTTAGAAAATTTGATTATAATACTTTAGAATCCTGACAACACTTTGTTGCCCCTTTAGATGTATTGTTCCACGGGTTGCCCCTTTAGATGTATTGTTCCACGGTGACTGGAAGTATATATCACAACTCCCTGGGAGATAAAAATTATATAATATACATTGCTTAAAATGAACATTTGAATAATTCCATGCACAGATTTATTGATAAATAATCAGTTAACATTCAGAGACAGATTACACGTTATTGCCCCGCTAGACTGGTCGTGTGAAGGCTAAAGGTACCCCGTCAATGGTAAACATATTGTGGTAAATAGGACTCAGGCACTGACTGTGAAGCCCCTTTACAAGTAAAGTGTCCCAAGGAATTTTTCGTCGCCTCGACTATTCACCAGTTCTTGGGGGCGTGTCCTTGTGTGCCCGAATTGATTGTACTCCAATATATGTACATGTTAAACATTAAACAGCCGTTTCTGGGTTTGTTATTGACTTTTCATTTTCTAATCATAGCGATCGCTTTCGATTCGCAACTCCTTGACTGGTAAGTTTATAGCTGATAAAAATATAGTTCAGTGACACAATTCGTGTAATTTTGGGAATCTAAGTCGATGCATGCATGTCTTATTTCTTGCACAAATATTATCATCTCCCTAAGGTAATTTATGATTGAGAAATAGAGAACAATTTAATTAATATTGTGAACTTCGCATAATGAACGAAAATTAAAAAGTAAATTGGAGTTATTTATCGTCAAGGATCGGTATCGGCCAATATATAGCTGTGATTGAGTTTCGATGTGTAAGGTGTAAGGATTTGTGGCTGGTTAGCTTCACTTTAAAAATATTTCATTTTTTACGAGACAAATGGACAAAAATCTCTCCATGTCATATTACATATATGCAAAATACTATATGGACAGTCACTGACAACAGGTGAAGGCGGATTATGTGATGAAGGAATCAGAGACCAGGAACTCCAGAAGTACATGCGTCTCATTTATCAATCACAATATCTAAATACTCGATATTTAAATATATTGTACAGTTTGTATGTACCAATCCAGTTAAACAGATATTAAACTTTTATCCAATCCAACTATGAATGATATGTATCACTTGTGTGTTACATGAATATTTTTAAGACGAGATTTATTGTAAATAATTGCAATATTGTATAAATGTTTTTATGTACAATGTACATTTACTCGTCAAACTTCTGCAGTTCTATGAAATCTTTATATCTTTCAATCTAACACAGACATTTAGCTCTAATTAAAGTATTTATACTGTTACTCACCCAGAGGTTGCCAAGTATTTTTATATAATTCTTTAACTAATACAGTGTATATGGGTGTGTCATAATAGACAAATTTCGACCCGGTACCTTGCAAGTCAGCAATCACCTGTCACATTAGATGGATGGGCCATCGATATATGTCACCAAGTCCTAAATTCGCGAGTCATGCTTAGTTGTATACACTGTGGAATTCAGCAATTTTACGTGTATACACCAGAAAGCTCTATGCCGTAATCTTGTCTCATTTTGAACGATTGATATGAAAATGTCTGCTTTGTGATCGATGCTGATCATTTACTGAACTACTGGGACCTTTTCTCTGTCGACGGGTACCCCGTCATGCTTGAAGACGAAGATAGTCTTACCTTTAAAGTAAGCACAAAGAATGTGAACAATACCCAGTAACAGTAAACAGATATCAGGTATGCAGAATATGTATTCAATGTGCATAAATACCTTAAGAACCTGAGTCATGCAATTCAAAATATATGTATGCGTAAACAGTCTTATTTTCGCGAGGATTGTACTCCGCACAGACGACTTTTTGTTGTGTGGTTTTGGGTTTTATTAGTTATAATGTCCTATTAACAGTCAGGGTCATGTAAGGATGTGCCAGATTTGTTGGTGGAGGAATGCCGGATTATCCGGAGAAAAACCACCGACCAGCGGTCGGTGGTCGGCAACTGCCCCACGCGGGATTCGAACTCACGACCAGGTGGTAGAGGGCTGGTGGTTATATGTCTTAACCACTTGGCTACCGCCGCGCCTTGTAGGATTTAAAAGCAACTCTTTTAATTCTATTTGAAATGTTTAATTACACCCGAAATCTCACTTCGAACATATTTTCAATAAATGCATATTTACATGTGAATAAATTTATTAATGAAAGATCAACAATGCGAATATAACAACATCGCTAACGGCTTTCTTTCTTATTTGGCAAAACAATCCACACTCCAAATATAAGTGTATGAAATAACACAGTGGTACATGATTTGTGGTTTTACTGAAATTTTGTGACTTTTTTGTCAAGCTATATAAATAGAGTTTGCCTACAGTATGTATTGTAGCCCTATATACCCTTGATTGTGCTGTATAACACATGCTAAAAGGTAAAACTATTGATATTAAACATTATTGACGAGACCTGGCCACAGGATCATGAAACAGTCTTAGACTTAAGTTTTTTCTAAGCCAATCAAAAATGACGTACTGTTTTGCAACGTCATCTTAAGACTGTTTGATATTTAAGACCGTTTCATGATACTGGGGCCAGTGATTTGACTATTTTGTTGACAATTGCGCTTTTAAATAACTTTCACTTTGTGGTGTCACAAGCAAAGCGTTCCGCAGCTGACAACGAAAAAACTGAAACATTACAAAACAAAAATAAATAGAAAGACAACCGTACAAATACTTTCTAATTTGTTTTAACTTTTTTTAGCGGTAATAATATTTTATCGGATTTAGCGCTAGAATATTTGAGCTAAAATACGATTACTCTAACCAAATTATATGTTTTGTAAGTCGTTGAAGCAGTAATTATTATAAAATAGTCAAATCACAAAAATATGATATACTGAATGAAACGCGAGAGTTGATTTAACTGTTTATGGCGGAATACCAGTTTATATGATATAGACCAGGCCCCAGGATCACCACCATCTGAAGTTTTTTTTCCTACTTTCAATGAGAAAAATAACATATCTGATTCAACATCATACTCGATGCTCCAGGGGTGACTATATCACTGACTTAATATCCTCCCTTGAAATTCAACTGAAATTACCTGTGTCTTATGTTGCTTTCAGTTTTACTATGACATATTCCAGAGAATGGATATAATGACAGTGATAGGAATCCTGGAGTATCAAGGATGACGAAACAATTGCAGGATGGATATGCTGCTTCTTTTTTTCAGTAAACCTTGCACGGGATTAGGTTTATTAATTGGATCCAATTAAAACATCAAATATGTCTTCTTCATACTGTTCAGTATACTGACATGTAGGATACCGCTATAAAATGTGGTATTGCTCCCGGCGTAGTTTTTTTTTCTGTTTTTATTAAATTTCCCAAAATGTATCTACAAACGAAGAAATTAATGAGTGAAATTATTTACATGTAAAAAACACTCTATAGATCTAGATGCACAGCGGGAAACTTGTCACATCATGAACAGTTTTGTGGCTGACTAAGCGAAAAAAATCCACGTTTTTAGTAAGACGAAAAAATATAAATAATTTACCTATAATGGTACATAATGATATATCAAATTAAAGTGATAAAGTCCAAGGCACTCCGTTATCGCTGTCTTCATCTCCTAGAAGTCGATGTACCAAGTCATCGTCTTAACAAAAGTACACATCTTTATTTAAATCTATAGAGAGATATCCGGTAATAGGGACATTACGTGTGCATCCACCCTTAACTCTAATCAATTATAATGTTAACTTTGAGTACCCTGGGGTAAACGTCTACTATAACTACTACCTTCACTTTGTGCCATCCTCCATTGGGAGTTTGATCGATTCACATATCTTCCCGAGCATTAATAATTTTATATAATAATTTGTTTTTTTGGTGCTTTTGAATTGCGCAGGAGATTAGGAAATCGCTGAAATTATGAAATAATCGAGGCGAAAATAAGCTTGTTGACAATAATTATTATATTTTTCTTATACAACTATACAATGGCGGAATAACCTTTGGCGGAACTAGTAGTGATCGTCTTCTGTAAATGAAAGCGAGAAACCAAATGTAATAAATAGAATATTCCTTGTTTCTTGATGAATACCAGTAATATTCAAATCTCCTTAGGTGGAAACTATATTTTTCACTCGTGAAAAATATCGATGTTTCCACCACACTCGATGAAATATAACCGGCATTTATCAAGAAATAAGGAATATTCTATTTGTTACATTTGTTTCATCTCGTGTGATGGAAACTTCACTCGTGAAAAAATATTAAAGTTACCACCTCATTCGATGAAATATAACTGGTATTTATCAAGAAATTTATTTAAGAAACCTTATCATAAATAAGATACAGTGGGACCCACTTAATGTAAAATCGGTTATATTGATACACAGCTAAATTTAAAGAATTATTAATCTCTGTATATGCCCATTTTCTTTCGCATTGTATATAATGAAATCTGGATAATTTGAAGATATTTTCCATTCCCCGAAGACTTCAATATAACCGGGTTCCACTGTACAGTTATGAACAAAGAATGTCTCTATCGTTGCACCAATTACATATCTTATTCATGTCAAAAAGGAAATCAACCACTATATAATATTGGCATTCCAAGTTTACAGGTACTATATTATATCTTTTATTTTAATAATCTGAACATTCGCAACATACTTCGTAAAGTGAAGTTGTTAATAACTTAATATCCAGCCTTAGATAAATTAATTTTAAAATTTCCACCAGCCTTTCTCATCTGAACTCTACCTAACTACCCAGAGTTATGGAAACCTGAATTATAAAACTCCTAATTCAGTACGACGCTCTATAAATAACTGGACTGCACCATATGTCGGCGACATTTAACTCCAAAAGTAACTTTATTTGTATTAATTATGATTTTACCTGGTTGACATTCGTATCAAATGGGCTGATTCACCGGGTGTTGATCTAAATATAGATTCGATCGGTCATTTATTTTAGTTGTAGAGGGGCAACATAATGACTGACCACCGGCTGGTGCCAATAAATTTGCATAATTGCTCGTGTAAGTGACGAAGAGTTGCTATGACTTTGCAGAAGTAAATTATAGTTATCAAAAATAGAATCAATTCTATTGACTACGTCTTGCCATTAACATCTGCGCGAGACCAATTAGTCTTACATGTCCATTGCCTGTTCGTTTAGGGAACAGCCGTATCTAAAATAAAAATTAATTAGTTTTACCAAATGTATATTAGGTTTTAATAACCCATATTTCATTTATCAATTGATTTCAGTTTAAACAATACCTCAGGGATTCAATTATACGGCCTATTTTAAGTTGGTTGTGACTGCAGCTGGTTATTGCATGCTAATGTTCGGGTTTTATGTGGTATTAAGTCCTTTGCTTTTCTGGATAATAGTGAATGTGTCTAACGTTTTATATATTTGTCGTTGCACTTATGTGATAAGCACTCCGTTTCAAAACCTTACAATGTTTGTAAATACATATATTTTCGCGCGATACAACTTTTCTGATCAATTCAACAGAGAGAGCGAAAGTGAATTAAAATGTAAGTGAAAAAATGATTAAACGTATATAGATATATACAACATGCAGGAAGAACACTTGATCGTGAATGTATGTATTCGCAAATATGTTGAAAGTAAAGATGACGCGAAATTATGTGTACTCGAAAATAAAACGATTTACAGAATGTGCGTGGTAGGAGCCTACACCTGTATCCGGTTTAATAGGATATAAGTGAATTACTGACTGAATTTAATCCCCGTCATTTCTTTTGTTGCTATTTAGTACTTCTCTAAGACCAATGAGAAAACCGATAGATACTCACAATCTAATTAGAAGACATCGTTCCCACAAGTACGAGTGAAGGAAGGACTATAATGAAAGTAGAGAGGTAAGGCAGTCTGATCTAATCATCTATAGCTTAATGATGTGTAATGAACAAAACGAGGCGTAACGCGCATATTTTGTGGCGGGTACACACAACATGAGCTTGTCACGTGTTACGGACTCCACGTGTCGTGTATAATAGAAGGCGGGGATGACGGTGTCGCGCTATCCGGTAGCAAACAATTCCTGCCATATTTAGTATTGTCGATCGTGCGAGCGTGAAACAGGTGATGTTTCCTAAATTAGATATACCCGAGGCTGGCTCGTGTCTGCCAAGTAATGCTATTTCTGACATCGTATTTAATGACAGATGATACCAAATTGTAGTATATACATTCAAAACATGTCTAAATATGAACTAGCATTCGGAAAACATCTTATCTAAACTGAATTCGCCATACCGTTGCAAAAAATATATATTGCTACTGGTCATTTTAGGTTAGTGGTATTGCAACCTATTACCACTGAGATATATTCATGATATCAATGAATCAAATATTATTAATTCATGATCGTGGATATGTAGTTTCTTACTCATCGTTTCATTAACACGATTCAGTCACTATTTAAAATCCGTAAAATTAATTAAAATTGTTAGAAAAATAGAAATTCTTTATCCTGTTTTACGAAACCATGTTTTATTTTCCTTTCACCTTTGTAAAAACAACTTATTTCATACAGGAAATTGCTGAAATAAATTCGAAGTGGATTTGACTTGTTATATTCAATCAGATACTATCCAATGTATCATATCACTTTATATCTCCGGGTCACTTTATATGTTACGAGTGATTGTGTCTGCAGACATTGAAATCTAAATCTTTGTCAGTTTTGTCAGTCGAATTTATTTCAGTTTCAGTCAAAAATCAAAATAATCAACAGTGAAAATATATCAGCTTAAATATGGGACATTTTAAAAGCATTTTTTCTGAATGAATCTGGTTATTCACATGTAGTGAGTAGGACCATATCCTCGTGGTGAACGCAACACAGAGTGTGTGTTCTCAGGGTACGCCCAACTGGTATCTCATACAATAAAACTGGATCCTTAGGGTTGTTTCATTGTGGTGACCGAATTATGGAGTTTGTACTTAGGGTCGTCCGTCTCATCGTACCGTGGTGTATGAGATACCGAGTTCGTGTTCTGGTGGGTTAGCCAAATTGGGTTCTCATACTGGAAATCTTGGTACTTAAGGTTTGTTTCATCGTAGTGAAAGATATATGGGGTTTGTGTTCTGTTCTCGTGGGTAGGCCGAACTTGGTTCTTATACTAGAAATCTTGGTTTGTTTGTTTGTTTGTTTGATTAATTAACGTCCTATTAACAGTTATGGTCATGTTAGGACGGCCTCTCATGTATGCTGTGTTGCGTGTATGTTGTACTGGGTGCATGTACTTCGGGTTTATTTCATCGTAGTAAACGAGATATGGAGATTTTGCTCTGCTCTGAGGGTAGGTCGAACTGGGTTCTCATACCAGAAAGCTTAGTTCTTAGGGTTTGTTTCATCGTAGTGTATGAGATATGGGGTTTGTGATCTCAGTGTAGACCGAACTGGGTTCTCATACTGGAAATCTTGGTACTTAGGTTTTGTTTCATCGTAGTGTATGAGATATGGGGTTTGTGATCTCAGTGTAGACCGAACTGGGTTCTCATACTGGAAATCTTAGTGCGCCAGGTACAGACGTGTTCTCCAGTGCTTGAAAGAAAAAATGTCATAATCGGTGCAAAATCATCTTTTATTTCCACCATCCAGTCTTCAATATGGTCTAAGGTCGTCAATGAACTTTCAATCAACGATCCTGTGCATTGTTATTTTGCATGGAACATAGATGAGCCTATATAACGGTGATACAAAAAACCCACACAGAAGTCCAATCATGACTGCCGGCGCCATCTTTGAAATGTTGGTTATTTAGTGTAAAAATTTTCTGTCTGGATATGGGTTGTGGGGATTGTCAACCATCTACTGTAAGTAGAAAACCTTCTTTATCTTGTTCAGTTTTTTCGTTGTAGTATGTACAAATGAGTTTGTCAAAATTAGATAAAACTATCGAGAAACTCGGGAGAGAACTTTTGACGGACGGTGGAGACACCAACATCAAACCAATCCTTATATCTGATAGTAAAGGGTTTTCCCTGAGAAATTCTTATATTGGGGCACGCTTTCCGCTCGAGCTTTGGTGTATCCCGGGCGCTAGGACCAAGGACCTCGTCGACCTGATAAGCGAAAGACTTTCCAAAGCTGTGTGTAGGCACAAATCAATAATATTGTATTTATGGTCAGGAACATGTGACATTGGCTCCAAATCTGGCAAATACATTTGTCTACGTGAACCAAACTCTGACATAGTCGTAAATACAATAGTGGACGAGTACCATAGGGCAATTTCCCTAACAGAAACATACGGTAACAAAGTGTCATTATGTCTAATAGATTGCCCCACTTTTAGTGCCGCGACATGGAATCTATCCAAGGGACTACCAAATGATCCCGATGATTTATCGACAGATGACAAAGAAATAACCAGACAAGTTCGGCTATTAAATACGTACATCGAACAAATCAATCTTAGTAATAACCAAACGAACCTGTTCCTGTACAGTCATATGGTTAATAGTCGAAAATCATCAAAACGGCAAAAAACCAGGTACTCGATAAATATAAAACTCCTGCGAGATGGTGTTCACCCGGGCGTGAAGTTGGCGACTGTTTGGACCAACAAGATTTTGTGTCACGCTCTTAATATCAAACAAGACAAGCTCAATGAGCAATCCGTCACATGTATAATACCTACAAAGCCAGAAGATGTACTTGTTCTTGGTGTGAGCTCGGAGGAGGACTGTGACTTTTAACTAACGTCCACTGATATGAGTTGATGACAGTAGTTTTTGTTTTTCTGTACACACTGCAATCCATAACTGGAAAGTTTTGAGTAGGTGGGTAATACCCGCCACCATTATATTGCATTATATTACATTATATTATATTATATTATATTGAAAACTGAAATTAATACTTTTGTGAGTGCATTATTTGTCAAACTAACCAGTCATTACTCTATATGTCTAACTATGTACCAGCTTTAGATAAATCCAGATAAAGGATTGTGACCTTATTTAACTCTATACATCTATATATTGTATATTATTCGTGTGTAGGTGGGTTTACCTGTCACCACGTTACTCCCTGCTTGTTGTATATATATAACTGACTTGGATACCTTAAGTCACTTTCTATTCCTCTCTATTAAATAATAAGGTAAAAGAGTGTACTACATAAATAGCACATTGATAATCGATACTCTTGCATAAGGAATATTTTGACATATACTAATCTGTAAACATGGTGACACCCAAAATGAGTTAATAATGTACATGTTCCACTAAGTAGGTGGGAAATACCCGCCACTCACTGATTACGACCTATTTTTGTATTCTTGTATTTGCTTGTTTATAGTTTACATAAATATTTTACAAGTATACACAAATTTATACATACTAGGACTGTGCTGTATCAGTATATGTTGTAGGTGGGGTTACCTGCCACCCCCTACTGTGACCAGATCTCTGTATGGATTTTTGTACTATCAGTAACCATAGTTAATGTCCAATGTTTTTGGAGACCATTACACATGAAGTGTAGGTAGGTTTCGACCTGCCACAATCAAGTGCTAATTACTAATTACTACTTTATTTAAATCTGTAATATTCGACATCCTGATCAACATATTTGTGGTTTTTTGTCTCTCATCAGTCCAACAACAGTACCTGTTTGTCAATATCTATATAATAGCCTAAAACATGAGTTGGTGAGGATTAACTCGTCACTCTGCTAGTCAAATACAGTTAATATTAATACTTACATTCACAAACATGACGGACAAACAATCAGCTTTACCAGTGAGACCGGTGGACACAAAAACAGATAAACAAAATCCCAAAAGGGCACGACAAGGCTCTGAGAATGAAATATGTGGGCGCTGTGATTCAAGGCTTGATACCAACTCAAAAGCTCTTCGCTGTTATCTATGTGAACAGTATTTTTGTCAGCGTTGTTCGGGTATCTCAGATAATATGTACAGTTGTATAGTAAATGGTGAACTTGAAAATTTCCTTCAGACCTAAGGAAACTCTGTGACAATACCAATCACCGTTTCAACAAAATTGAGTCTCGTTTGGATAAACTTGAAATAGACCGTAAGGATCAATTTGAATCTGGAATGAATAGTATCAAAGAAACTGTGACATCAGACATTACAAGAGATTTCAAAACACAGATACAAGAGTTAGTTGATGAACGTCACAAAGAGTTAGAGGAGCGCAAGAACAAGAGACTAAATATCATACTGTTCAATGTCCCGGAAAAGACTGACCAGAACAACATGGACAGGAAAACCAATGACCAGAAGGATATAGACGATCTGACACAAAGCCTAATCGGTAAAAACATCAAAATTACCACTCAATTCAGAATGGGAAAGTACAATTCTGCCAAGACCCGACCTCTTCTTATAGTAATGATAGAAAAGTCAGAGAAGAAGGCACTCCTTGAAAATGCTCGACATATATCGGATAAGGCTCCGACTCGTTTGAAAAAGGTTATCCTGAAAAGTGACCAAACTAAAACACAGCGAGAAGAAAGAAAGAAAAAGAGAGAAGAAATAGGAGCACCTAAACACCCTCCCTCTAATAGTGCTGAAACAATACCAAAAGATATAGAACTGTTTACACCGAGACGTCAATCTAAAGGCACTCAAGGTAGAGAAAGACTAAACCTACAGTCAAGCAACACAACAAAGGGGCCCAGGACTACACTTCCAAATATACCTCATCTCCCTAAAGGAGTTATTACCAAAGAATCCTTAGACACTATATCCATCAGCCCTATAGATCCAACTATGGCGACAAGTCTCTCTAACCATGATACCTCAATGTCAGATGATCTATACTCGCAAGAGACACTACTAGATCATAGAGATGACGTAACCTTCCCATATATGGAAACATCAACCTTCGGGGACACAACAGGAAACACTACAGTAACTGAGGTCACAGATGATGAACCAACATCACCAACAGTAGAGAGGGCATAGGAAACAGATTTTACCCATTTTAACCGCTACCAAGGATTGGCAAACCTTAAAGTTTTATACAGTAATGTGGACACGTTAACACTATCAAAGAAAACTGAACTGGAAGTAGCAATTAAAGAAAAAAACCCGGACATAATATGTGTAACGGAAATATATCCAAAATATTCCCTTGATGTCGTCAACAACCAGTCATATTCTATCGATAACTACAGTGTTCATTTTGGAAAATCTTCAAACAAGAGAGGTGTGGCCATTTATATTAGATCATCTATTACCCATGACGCAGTAGACATTAATACCACCTTCGACGAATATGTTATTTGTAGAATAAACCTAAGAAGAGGAGATAATTTAGCCATATGTTGTATTTATAGAAGCCCTAGCAGTAATGAAGATAACAACAATAAACTAGTAAATCTACTGGAAAGCATCTCTAATGGTAACTTCTCTCACATATTACTGGTGGGTGATTTCAACTGTAAAGAAATCGACTGGAATACCAACACAACCTCTGTAGGTGATGCACATATCGCCACGAGGTTGTTGGAGGTAACAAGGGACTGCTTTTACACCCAACATGTCAAAAGACCGACAAGAATTAGGGAGAACCAGATTCCATCTTTACTCGACCTCATCCTAACAAATGAAGAAGGAATGATTACAAACATCAAGTTCAATCCAGGTCTAGGCAAAAGTGATCACCTAATGTTAGAATTCGACATTTTATGCTATGCTGAAATCCTGGAACAAAACATCGATAAACGCAACTTTCTTAAAGGTAATTACGTATCTATTAACAAAGAGTTGGCTGAACACGCATCAGAAGATACTACAAATATGGATGCGAATGAAAATTGGACACACCTTATGAATATTTTATCTACCAGTATTGAAAAACATGTACCATTATACAAGAGGCGATCCAATGATATCCGCAAACCATATATCAATAAAGATGCAATATCTGCTGTAAAGAAGAAACACCAAGAATGGACAAAGTATCTCCACTGCAAAACAGAAAACAACTATCAATCATACAAAATTGCCAGGAACAAAGCCACAAGACTGTTGCGATTATCACAAAGATCTTACGAAAAATCCATAGCTGAAAACATAAAGGATAGCCCAAAACTCTTCTGGAACTATGTCAGATCAAAAACTAAGACAAAATCTACCATCACCAGAGTCAATTATCCAAATGGAGACCTAACAAAAACAGATAAAGAAACAGCCGAAGTTATGAACGATTTTTTTGTCAGTGTATTTGTGGAAGACGGGAATACCAATTTACCCCCGTTACCCAGGAGGAATATAACGAGTCCACTGATAGATTTTGAAATCACGGAGGAAATAGTACTAAAGGCACTATCTAAGCAAAAACCAAATAAATCACCTGGTCCGGACGGAATTCACCCGAAACTTCTACTAGAAACAAAGGACATCATAGTAAAGCCTTTAACCTCACTTTTCAAAAAATCAATTGAAGAAAGTGTAGTGCCAAAACAATGGACCACAGCAAATGTTTGCCCAATACACAAGAAAGGATCAACAAAGGATCCAAATAACTATCGTCCTATTAGTCTGTCATCTGTACCCTGTAAAATCTTGCAGAGGATAATACGTGACAATATCATGGACCACTTAAAGATCAACAATTTACTGTCACCAGAACAACATGGATTTACGCCAGGCAAGTCTTGCACGACACAGCTCCTGGAGGTATTAGAACACTGGACACAGGCCCTTGACAACAACAACAACGTCGATGTTATTTATTTGGATTTTAGTAAAGCCTTTGACAAAGTGTCCCATAGACTCCTCATATACAAATTAAAATCCTATGGAATTGGAGGCAAAATTCTGTCATGGATTCAACAATTTCTGTCAGGACTACAACAAAAGGTTATTATAAATGGAACAAGCTCCAAAACCAAAAAAGTAAAAAGCGGTGTACCTCAAGGAAGTGTACTCGGGCCCATACTATTTCTAATTTATGTCAATGACATCCCAGAGATAGTGAATTGTGTTACCAAACTATTCGCGGATGATACCAAATTGTATTCAAAAATCAACACATTACAGGACTGTGAAGAGCTACAGACAAATATTGACAGGATCTCCGATTGGACTGACCTCTGGTTAATGAAACTAAATAAAGAAAAATGCAAGCATATGGAAATTGGGAATATCCCCATTAACAGACAATACACCATAAAGGACGGCGACAGCAGAATACGACTTGGGAAAACCAACAGTGAAAAAGATCTGGGAGTCACAATAGATAACAACCTGAAGTTTACAAATCAAGTGAATAAAGCTTCAACAAAGGGAAACCAAATCATGGGTATCATTTTTAGAACTTTCACTTATCTAGACAACCAAACTTTTAAAACACTGTATAAGACTCTGGTTAGACCTCATTTGGAATACTGTTCTGTCGTTTGGTCTCCCTGGATTAAAAAGATATAAAAACCATCGAAAACGTCCAACGAAGAGGCACAAAAAGACTAGTAAACCTCAAAGATCTCTCCTATCCGGACCGATTGAAGACCCTGGGTATCCCAACACTTGAATATAGAAGACTGAGGGCCGATATGGTGGAGACCTTCAAAATTATCAACAAAATCGATATTGTTACCAGTGAGAACATGTGTACTCCAATGAGACACACAGGTACAAGAGGTCATAATAAAAAACTCTACAAGAAACCCTTTCGTCTCAACTCGGCAAGAAATGTTTTCAGTAACAGGATAGTGGAGTCCTGGAATTCTCTCCCTGTTGATGTGGTCAATGCTGAAAACCTGAATATTTTCAAAAATAGGCTAAACAAGCACTGGAAAAACCACGTCACGAAGTTTTCACCATCAACCTAGGAAAGACATTATATTATACTTAAACCTAGGACATGCTATTAAGGATTTAAGCAATCTTTTTAATATTTTACCATTATTGTAAATATCACTATACATCTTTACAAGCCGTTTGTGGCTTTCCAATGATGTTGGACTAATGAGAAACTGATGAGAAAGGCCGAATTGGGTTCTCATACTGGAAATCTTAGTACTTAGGGTTTGTTTCATCGTAGTGAACAAGATATGGGGTTTGTGATCTCAGTGTATTCCGAACGGGGTTCTCATACCAGAAAGCTTAGTACTTAGGTTTTGTTTCATCGTAGTGAATGAGATATGTGGTTTGTGATCTCAGTGTTGGCCGAACGGGGTTCTCATACTAGAAATCTGGGTACTTAGGGTTTGTTTCATCGTAGTGAATGAGATATGTGGTTTGTGATCACAGTGTAAGCCGAACGGGGTTCTCATACTAGAAATCTGGGTACTTAGGGTTTGTTTCATCGTAGTGAATGAGATATGTGGTTTGTGATCACAGTGTAAGCCGAACGGGGTTCTCATACTAGAAATCTTGGTACTTAAGGTCCGTTTCATCGTAAATCGTGCTCTGTTTTTTAACTCTTTCAGCTGTGGGTGATAACCTGAACACATCGTCACTTCCTAATCACGCCCATACGTATCTGAATGTCACCGAATCGTACATTGTTTGTGACAAAGAGGCATCTATTTGTGACAATTTTGTCGTTTTGGATACACATATTTGTGGATTTAAATGGCTTAATGGCTAAATTGTGAAATTACGCTGACAAAGGTGTAAAGTACACGTGTGTTTAGACATTAAGTTAAATGTACTGGCGTTATATTAATACACTAGAAATATAAAATAACACTTTTGTATGTTTAGGGAAAACCATAAAGCAATGAATCATTGTCATAACTTGCCAGTCACAAGGAAATTCATCTGTAAATTACATTTGAGAAATGATATAAAACGAAATTAAATTTTAAGAAATACACAATTCGAAAAAATAACTCAATTTCTAACATACCTAATTAGGAGCATTTGTAACTTGCCACATCTTAACCGTGTGATCTCGTCTCAAATTTAATACAGAATACATAAAATAGAAGTAAAAAATAAAAATCACAATTCCAAAAGAAAAAAAAATCAATTCATGTCCTTGCAACATATTACATCAGTATTTAAAAGGTCTTAGAAGTTTAAACTTCCTAGGACACCTGTACTTTGCATGCTATATATATCTGGGTTTATCACATAGACGAGTAAGACAAATATCATTTGAAGTATGTTTGTTTCTGACGCTATTTGCCAAGGTGCAGTGGTTTTTTAAAGGAGATATCTTACAGTATGAAAATTCCAATCGACTGTAGAATAATTTCAGAATAACGAAAACCACTTTACACTTTATAAAAAGGGTCAAACTTAAATAACTCAGTCAACCATCAAGACAAATTTCAACTCTCCTATCGATTTCAATAATATCACCCGAAGATATCCCGATGCCAAATCATCGCAATTTGCATTTAACTTTTGTACTGCACGCGCTTCTGGCATAAAAACTATTACATCTTCACAGGACATACTTAAAATGCAGAATATTACATTTTTGTGCGAAATACAATAACTATTCTCTGTATAATGAAACGTTATGAATAAGAAATGAATCGGGTCCGAATGATTTCCCGAATGCATTAGGAAAAAGGCCCGTGCATGTCAAGCAGAATCGCACCAAATACACCACCTTCTTAGCAGCTAGATATGTTAACTCAGCTCGATTCAAGCTCTCAACTTTTACGACAGGGAGGGATAAAAAGAGAAAGTCAAGCATGTACTTTAGACGTGGGTCTTCGGTTACGGCTGTGATGTGCTACCGATAACATTGCACGAGTGTATGGGACATCTGATAAGCTCCAAATACACACAACAATCCATTCGTGTCTTTGGTAGAGTGTATGTTTTGGAATCAGATAAAAGATTTAATTATCCCTAGACATATCAAAGTTTTTGAATGAAGCACATTTTTACTTCAAAATTTGACCATGCAAAATTTCAAAATTTTAGGTCATTGCATAATGTAAAAGAAAATTATAGTATAATATAGTGTTTATGTATTATAAAATTTGTGTTGGTTAAACTATTAGATCACATGACACATACAGTTTACACAATATACAACACCTCAATGTCAAATGGAAGATTGTTTATGCATGCATATTTAAATGGAATTTAAAGAGGTATTTCGCTGTTCAGGTACAACCCAAGACATGCATTATCAAACACAATTGGCTTCGTCACCGCACAACAAATGACAACAACAAAGCAGATAGGAGACAATTTTTAGATAAAGGAATTGCCATTGTGCTTAGTTGTTGATTAATTTAAAGGTCAACATGAGAACATAATTAAAATTCAACATTTGTAAAATATACCTTTTTACCGAATTGTTATGTTCATCATATCAAAACATATCTATGTACGATGTGAGTCATATAATGGGGCGTTAAACATCATTGTCACCAATCAGATCTTTTCAAAGATTTAAGGAGTTTGTATTATTAGTTGTACATTGAACTTTTGCTGTCTTTTCCTACTATATTGATGACGTGACAGCCATTATCCGCTGGGGGATGGCGGGGGGGGGGGGGTGCCGAATTGAAACTTAATGGAAACTATGAACTTTTCGAAATACATGTATACTACATTGAACCACTAAGGTTTGCGTAAGTTTTCAAATCATGAGTTAATCAAAATTCAAACATTTAAACAGAAGAATCAATGAGTGACGCAAAAAAAAAAAAAAAAAAAAAAAAAAAAAACCTGACACCACACTGCACGTGGTTAAATATGCATCCAGTTCCCGCCACAGGGGGCTGACATAACATACGAGGGGTGTATAATACCATAATAAGTATTATGTATTAAGACACCCTCATATAATTCGTCTGTCCCATGTGGATCCTAACTGATAAAACGTCAATCAATTTACTATATAATGTCTGATTCTAATTTATAATTTCAACATTTCGCGATGAACCAAACAAATGTCCTTTCTCACAATTATCGTGTGATATATACAATGGTCGTATATCTTTGTGGCCTCAGACAAAGCCGGTTTTGTTTAAACGTATTTAATAAAACTACATATAAGTAGTTTACCACGACAGTTCACTCATCAACTTATCATTGATACTCCTTGAATGGAAAATAAAAATAAAAAAATAATCATAAATTCTACATTTTTATTGTGAGATAACTGTAACAATATATTCAGTTCAGAATTTTCATTCTTTAACTTAACTGTCGTGTAAAGTTCATTAGGTTGTTTTTTTCTATTTATGTCACTTTGAAACCACATTGGGAAAAAGAGGATATTTAAAAGCTGTATGGTAACACATTGTATCGTGATTTCCTGAAGGAAATTTCTCACAAAGCATGTGTGATTCCCCACTGTCTACAGATAGTGATGAAGAGCTTCGTGTGAAAGTTTTACGGATGTCTCTAGAGGTTTGTCTTATCACACGGATAGGCTGGCCACTTGTCAGCTATAAACAGTGGGTGTTAATCCATCTAGCAAATATGCATTGATTAGCACGGTGTTGGTATAATGTGACCGGTGGAATTTGTTTGGTATCTTTACTAATATACTTCTGTAAGATAGCACTTTAAAATTGTTACTAAGTACATACTTATGAACATAAGCATACCAAGTTATATACAATATTTTTTAGTAATATCCAGATTGGTGTCTTATTTTACATTGATGCAATATTATTAATAATATAGTCAGTTACTGACCCCCTATAAAGAGAATCCGTAATAAGTATAGGAGGCCTCAAAAATCTGAAATCAAACATGAATCATGCTGGCGAAGGATACAAACAATCGCCGCTTTTAAAATAGTTGGCTTTTAATTTACTGACCCCCTATAGAGTGTTAGGGAGTCACCACGTGATGGCTCTCCGCCAATCATTTGGGCACATTTTTGTCCGAGGTGCGATAAAAGGTTATGTATAATTATGCATGACATTTTCAGTACCATGACTTAGCTACGTTTTAATTTTCCTTTTAGTCAAATTTGCGAAAATTCTGACCCGCTATAATACCTGAACATAGGGTATCAAGTAACAAAATGTCCCTGTTTTAAATAAAGTAACAACTTAAACTCATATTCCATCTTGCCAATCATAAGATAACTTGGCCAATATAAACATATCGCTGTTACCTGTAAAAGTCGATAATCACAGTGAACAGAGATCACTCGTGTTCAAATGAAAAACAGAATTATGATATGATAATGATTATGATAAAGTGTTATTTCCACGGGAAAGAAGAAACATGTCTGTAATAACATAACTGTTTCCTGGGAAAATTATCGTGAGAGCGGAGAAGACTGGATTGGAAACAACACCGGTGAGACTTAGAACACTCGAGCCGCGTGTAGTGCCCTTATCCCCAGAGTCCATACAGATGTATTTTAAACACAAATGGGTTTCTTCATCTTCAACTTCCTGGGAATCACGAGGGCCACTAAATCCCGGTTCATGAAGGTAATACTGATAAAAATAAGTATATATGATTCTTTGGTCTTATGATTTGTGAGATAAAATGCTCATTCTGGACAGAACCCTGAGAAGTAGTTTCCATAGTATTCGATCACACTATGGGGATGGGTGTAACCGCCTGATCTACTGGCTTTATTTTATATAGCCTCGTCACATTGTTGGTGATATTGAAATAAATGATATTTATCATATTGCTTCGTTGACTTTTATCTTTTTAATTACGTCTGAATTGTGGTTTGTTTGCCCACTGGTCTGTGTATAATGATGCGCTGGAATGGGATGATTAAGTAAAAAAATATTTATCTCGATATTATAGATACATGTACCCTTAACGAAAATGTAAATTGAAAAAGGATTATCTATCTGGCAATTTAGATATTTGTATTTACAATTCGTTATTAAGCTGTTATTTTCATTAAGCTTATTGCAGAAATATTAAAACGAGTTTTGCATCAATTAACTTATGATGGGGCTATAAATAAATCTTGACAATTCTGAGGCGAAATCGCGTAAAACATTGGTGAAGAGGCCTTCATGTTTTGTTGTTCGAATTTGTAGTGCTGAAAAGCTCATATTGTGGATTTTTCTAGCGTTATTCTTTCGCAAAAAACTTTTTTCGCATTTATGAACACAGTGAAATTATTATTATAAAACATCTTGATTTGGAAAATCAGAAACGTCATGAATTGAAAAATATATATGACAAACAGATGATCTGCAATCATTATTACTCTAAGTGAAGACGTTTCTGTCGAACAATTTCACATCGAATTCTGGAATTCCTTGGGAATAACTACCCATTAACCATTCGGCTCTCAGATAGATTAGCCGGACCTTATACGACCATGAAAAGAGCAACTGGCGAACTCAGAATTCCGTGGGAAACAAGTTGGCATCACTCTCAGGAACCGTTCTGTTGACGTAAAGTCCGGTTTATGAGCCAATATCATTGTTTCTATATTAAGACGTTACATGGCACAGAACAGCTGATCAGACGGATGTTGTGGGTCTGTGAAGTAGTAATTTCATGGATTTATTCGTAACACCACTTGGTGCTTGAGAAGGCCATCGAACTCTCGCGCGCACGTGTTTCCCAAACTCGTTACACCAGTATCCGGATCGAGAAACCCGCTATGACAAGCGAAAATAATTGGAAACTGTAATCGTTTTGTTTATTTATGAAGCGAATACTAAAGCGATTTATATTTAGATTCATTCAAATGTTTGAAAAATCCATTTACATTTCAATCATCTTACTATTTGTATTGGGAACTTTTAAAGGGGAAGGTAAATAAGCACATACAGTCAGTGCAATTAAGTAGCCAAATATAAGAAGAAATGCCTGCTGAGCACCGATTTATTATCTTTATAGATAGTTTACTTATAACTTATAGAACATATCTTAAGTTTTATACTAAAAATTTATGTAAAATATGAAAGGTATTGTCTTCACATTGAGAATATTTCTGCCAAGCTTTCTAGGTTGTGTATAACTGCGTCATTTAAAAAAAGATATTGAAAGGAATGATCAAAACAATAGTAAGATTAAATTAGACCCATCTGTCATAAACATTTATTTTCAATATGTAGACCAATGTTTAAAATCACCAAAAAGACAAGAAAATTTTACAGAGAAAAATTTAAAACAAAGGTCTTTTTAAAAACCGATTTACGTTGGTAATACGATCCACAGTGTAAGTTTGTGTACCAGTGATAATCCCTCTCTTAGCTTATCATGTGTATCACACATCTGTGTGTGTCGTACAGGACCCACATATATTTATATTGTGGGAATGAGATGCTTATCGAACCCTTGATTAAGCTAATGTTTGATTGATCGAATGTAGTTTAGTGTAAGTGTTCCCGATCTTCCCACCAAAGGACCTCAAACCCTGGGAATATTGTTTCCGCCAGTTCTGGTCAGATTCGAGGTCTAGATTGTGTTTGTTTGATATATCGTCGCAGTGCACGCAGACTGAAGCGTCTATATATGATGAATATATAAAATAATGTTTTATGTGATTACAAGTATATGACTTAATTACAACTCGGCAAAATTAATTATCTGAACATGTTATAATTACGAATGATAATCACTCTTTATTGCATGAACAATGTTAACCATAAAAAAATATTAAAAGACTTGCTTGAATAAACATAAATATGTCGTTTTCATATAACTGAATGACTTTCAAACTGAAACAGAGCAAAGTTTCGTGAAACTTAAGTCCTCATTCTGTATTGTATGATGGATTAGCCTTCCTTAATAAATAGTTCCGGATTTGTTCGCATTCCCCACCAGTGTATTTGAACGCGCGCAGCATCTGTTAGAGTTGAAAGTGTGCCTTATCACATTCCGTCATAGCAACAGCTGCTACACTCCACCAAAAACATAGTTCTGCATCTTCAGCGGTTCGAGGCTTAAATATATATAAAGATCAATATTACTATTTGTGTTTTTGTTATATTTGTAATTCGAAATGCTGTGTTTCATTTTACATTGAAACAATGTGAAATCAAAGTTGAGGACTATTGGAACTTTTTATTTTATTCATTTTTTTTTAAATTTTCCAATATAAATATATTGTATAACGGTTAAAGTTTCTTCGTGCTTGTCGGAAAGTGGAAAATGCGGACCATGAAATATATGTCGCATGGATTATCTCCGTCCGGTGTGATTAATTCATTCCTTAATTTACCAACAACGCCTGGTTCAGCATCCCTCTCAATTTCTTCAAACAGTCTGCACCAAAGAACCCCCTTCTGCTATCTTTGTGGTGCTAGATCAGCCTAGATAAGAAGAGCCATCACAAACCGTTCAATCGAATGTCTTATCTCCGGCAAACGATGCGATGAACAGGCTTGGTTTAACTTGCTTTCTGACAGATAACAAAGTCGTTGAAAACGAAATGGAATTATCACGAAAGTCTCACAGACAGGAGTTTAAAAGGGAAAGGTTGAAAACCTATAAATGTCATGAGAGGAGGTTTGAAATGTCGGACAGCGACAGAAAATGTGATTTGCATATAAAATAACAGATATATAACCTATCTTTATCGTTGTTCGCGGATGTCTCAAAGAAAAGTAAGGCTCGGTTCGATGATTTCTAAATATTTGTTCAAAGGCACTTTGACCAAGGTTCAGTGAATTGACACGTTTTTTATATGCGATACCCCATGGTCAGTCATAGCGGAGACACACATTGCCGTCTCGACTGACCAGTCTTAATACGCATGTCTGGTTTATGTCATTACATCAAACGAACCGCCATATCTAGTTCAGCTGACCAGAAAGAAAGATCATCCATCAACTGGTCTGAAAGTGTCGAAATTGAATCGGACTGGTCAGCGACGAAATGTGAAATGAATGACCTACAATAACATTCTAGAACTATACAATTACTATCGTCGCATTAAAGCAGCCACAGAATGTTATGTCGAAATTGCATCCATCTTCAATCTTTCGCGCGAACAAAATTGTTGTTTTCAAATGCAGTAGTGTTCATAATTCTAATATCAAATAAGGCTTTAACTACCCATTAGAAATTATTTTTCTCAGCCACCTTAAAATCCAACGATATCTGTGATAGTATGATATAAACAGTGTTATCTCCCACCAAAGTCAGGCCTTTGAGAAACTTACATGTTTTGTGGTTTTCAATGATGACTTTGCACTTTCCACGATAGTATGATACTTACAATATTGTCTTCAAAGTCTATTACAAGCATTTTTAGTGTTTTTAGAGGATGATATTACGAGGCATTTCTTCATCTATTTTATAAGTAGTGGGTACTATATAGACGGATATCAAATCACAGAGAATCGGCACTGCGCATAGAGATATCAAGCATTACTTATAACATTATGATACACTTTTGTTGTTATTTTGTAGATGCACAATCTTAGCCAGTCAATGTTTTATATTTTAGCAAATAGATCGTTCAACTATCCTGATGCGCTTTGGTTATTGTAAAATACTTAATTTTTGAGAAATACAAATTTGCTCGCGAGTGCTTGCACGCTAACTCATTCAGATGCAAGAGATTGTCACGGAGACCAGTTGTTGTGTTAAATAAAAACAAAGAATCGAAATATTTACACGAAATTAAAGTGGTATACAATACTTTTTGTATATTGTCTTTTTAGCTTGCACGCATGATTCGGTATTTTGGTCTGAATTTATACATGTATATCAATATTCTGGCGAAAACAGGACGATAAATTGACAAATCTCGCAAATTATGTATTTTTACACGTTCTCTGTACTAATCAGCTGTTTCTCGCCAGTTAACGCACGTGCAGTTACTTTCAAGTAAATAACAGCAATAAACTTCAACTCTGAAAATACATTAGTCTCCTATTTCATAATTAGCGTGTGTCTATTTAGCATGAATATAGATATCAGTCGTTGTGCACCAACCATAGGACTGTGCAGTTATCGTGCATTTCCCGTGGGTGAAGCGTACATAGGCTACGTTTTCTTCATATCGTAAATAAGTCCATCGATCAATATTTGTTCCATTATGACATTATACTCGGAAAATGAGTATCTGCAAAAAAAAGGTCTTTCTGAAGAGATCAGATTGCGAGTATCTTAAATAAACTACGCGCGATCACTTTTTCTCCATACAAATCGATATTTTAGTTAACATTTAAGATATGGTCTTGCTATGGTGTCGGTATTTGGTTAGAAGAAAAGCATAATGATCACAGTATAATGTAGAATGATAATCTATGTGCATATTAATAGACCGATAGCCCAATTTGCGTTATCTTTCAAAATCAATTGATGTAAGCTCTCCAGAAGTATACAGGGACATTTTAATAATGACTTTTAATATAATTTCACTCAAAAAGTTTGCTACAATGTACTTCGAAAAAGACTCATTGCATCAATTACTCAAATGCATCGTTTTAAGCACACTTTTTATAAGAATTTATTTTATCAAATGTGCATAAACTTTCTATAACTAACAGCATATCGCCAACACGGTTGGTCCTTGAACGATGCAGCGATATTGTTCTATGAAAATGCCAACATGTGTAAGTTTTAAAGAGTCTTTGAAGCACGACTTCCCCTTTCAAAAATGAGTGAACGTGCAGAATATTTTTTGATAACTTTGTGACATTAATCTGCTCTTTATGCCTGGGCATGCCATTTTAACAGGATTTTGTCAGGATATTACTTAACTTTTTTTTTCAAAAGTGGTCTCGTACAAAGAAAAAAAGTCAGATTTTAAACAGAAAACGAATTTTGTCTTTGTCCACGGAGCATGGATCGCACAGTGCCACATAAGTACTGCGCTATCAAGTTACGTCTGCATGAATGAAATAACAAGTTTTCTCAAAAATCTTTTCCCGCTTTCAGATGGCTTCATTGATAACATAACCGACGTACTGTGAATGTAAACAAGAAGAGAGTGAGGAGGGGGACCCCCCGTAGGGTGGAGCCTGATTGGGAGGGAACCCGGTCCGACCCCTTATTTAGAGACACACAGAGAAATAGTATACAGCTCAGTTTGGGACAAACCTCGCTTTTTATGTGACGTTTTTGTCTCAAGTATGGAGCAGCAGTCACGACGCGTTGACTTCATAGTGTAACTACAGTCGATAAAACACACAAGGTTAAGGTTAAAATAGCACAATACTTCAAATGAATGACATTTAAAACGTGAATGGAATTAATTTCAAATGTTGAAACCTCTAAGACATAATATATAAACACAGTATTTATGGTTTAGTAACTCATATTAGTGCAGAGAAGGCAACGATGTGAACCTATAATTATAGTCCTCTCTGAGAGGACGACTCAATGATAGCATCTCTCCTCTTTCGATTCTTCTTTGCAATGTTTTGATCTATAGCGACAGTTTGATATTATTTGGGAAATATTTTGTTTTAATAGCCGGCCGGGGTATAACAAGAGATTTATGTGTATGTAAAAGAGTTTTAGTGTTATGGCTACTATGAGAGTAATACGTTGACATTGTAACATGTGCAGGTCTTCCCATACGGATTAATGTCTTTTGTACAGGTACCATGACGAAAGAACAGTCCCCCATATACAAAGACACTTAACTATGTTGAAACAAAAAGTTACCGTATAGCCGGTTATTCTCGCGAATCAAAATTTCGCGATTTGATCTTAAAACCAGAAAATCAAATTTCAGCGGTAATTCAACAATTTTTTTAATATTAAGCCGATCAAATTTTCGCGATCATGGCAATATCCCGCGAAGATATGATTACTGCTAATATAACCGGTTATACAGTATCTTATCAGATAAAAAGATTAATAGGATCTTACATGGGTCTGTCAAGTGGACAAGGATATCTCAACCCGAGTGAAAGATTTTGGCTCGTCAACCCAAGGCCTGCCGAGGTTTGATGGACAAAATCTTTTATGAGGGTTAAGATATCCCTGTCCACTTGATAGACCCATGTTTGATTTTTTTTCTCCCATTCTTTCACGAAACATTATGAAAGTGCAGTTTTAGAAACATTTCCAAAGCACCACCATCATAGGAATGTCGCAGTATGTCAAAATTAATGACGTCGCCGACAATAGACGGCGCATATATTGATGACGTCACGTCATTGTCTAGTGCGTGTGAGCTGTCTTTTCCCTACCCCTGTAAAAGACAAAGGTATCTTTTCCCTAGCAACCGCGGGATAACCCTCAATAACCCTGTCAAGTATGGGAGAATAATAGAATTTTACATGGGTCTATCAAGTGGACAGGGATATCTCAACCCGAGTGAAAGATTTTGGCTGGTCAACCCGAGGCTTGCCGAAGGTTGACGGCCGATATCAAGGCTTTCGCGAGGGTTGAGATATCCCTGTCCACTTAACAGACCCATGTTTGATTCTTTTTCTCCTATACTTAGTAGAAAAAGACGAAATTCCTGTTTGTTTCCAGCTGTTTCGTTGTGCCATTATGCAGGAACGTCGTTATGCGTCAAAATTGATGACGCCATCTACACTGCACGCCGCGGTTACGCCGCATGTATTGATGACGTAATGTAATTGTCTTGCGGGTGTGAATTGTGTTACATACACCTGTGTAAGACAGGGTTATCTTTTCCCTAGCAACCACGGGATATCCCTGTGAAGTATGGGAGAATACCTCATCTACGTGTGTATGTTACAGGTAATATATCATTAAAATCTTAAAAATAATAGATGCTTTGATGAAAAGCTATTTGTTACTGTTTAGAATACAGTCTAACTAGTTCTATCGTTTATGCAATCATTACTTAATTTCATCCTGGCAGGCACTAAGCAGTCTCCATCTTTTTTTAGTTGACATGTCCCATAAAGCATATATGATATAAATAAAACTAGCTTTAACTACATCATAACGTTTGGAATGTCATAAATTCAAGTTGTGTTTTCTTAATACATAAATTTATGATTTCGATTCATGAAATCGTTAAAAAAACAATGGCGGGAAAACTGCAAAGGAAAAAATAGCCGACTTGGCATTTCATTCATAATATCTATATGACATTCCTGTGTCAAGCACATATCAATCAGTAAAACAGTTACAGATAACGCTAGAAGCACATATATACAGTAAGATAAACAGAAATCCGGATGACGAATAGAAAATAATGTTAAAATTATAAGCACGGAGAAATGAAACAATAACTTTAATAGCAGAATCTGTTCCTTAGATTAAGGGGACTTAGGATACAAGAAATGCATGGTTTCGACAGCACCTGCCTTGGCAGTGTATAGGGTTTATCTGGGTATAGATTGGTATCGAGAGTCAGGTTTCTCGCCAGGAGGGGGAGAAGTCGCCATGGAAGGGGCTAACAGTCTGGGAGGGGATCAAGCCAGTACACTGGGGAGGAACATATATAGGGTTACACCAATTTGGGGCCATCACACGTTTCTGCAGCAGATTCGACTTGGCGTTTTTCATTTTATGGCCACTTGTACATCGAGATGGCTGTCGGATCGACATCGCCTTACATTTGCAATTTGGCGGCTACATTGCAATATATATATTCAAAGTATCTCGTGTTTTTTTTTTTTTTTTTTTTTACTTTTTTTTTTGCGCTGCCTGTGTTATCGTGTGTCAAGTATACATACACGTTTTCAGAGGAGAGCCAAGAATATGCATCATGCAATGAAGACCTTAACGATTCTTCAACTATTATGTTGAACACATGTTATAGAAAGGAAAGCAGACGACATCTATATATCTGCATGTACCAAATCACGAACTTGTCGCAAAACCACGAGCACTGCATTGAAATGCAAAAGAATTGATACGGTGTAAATATATGTATTGATTTAGAAAATGGGTCCTGTTGATATGAAAAGTTCTTTATATTATTTTCTGCGAAATGTGAAGTAATGTTTCCAATGTCTCTTCGCAGCTCCACCTAAAACGATAAGACTATATAATGTAACGGAACTAGATATTGCCTACCATGGTGTGAAAGTATCACGGAGATATTTTCTCTATGTTCAGATGAGTTTTATAAATCATCAGACACAGTGGTCCGGTAGCCTATATTTCTTGTCCGACAGTGTTCGGAATACATGGAAGTCAAAAATGATACAGTAATAAAACAATAGTAAATTGTAGCTTACATCAAAACAAATGTTATTCAGAAAACCTGAGTTTTTTTTTTTACACGTTCTACATGTATAAGTATGAACAATATATTACCAGTAGCGTAGCAAGGAACACCATTCATATGAATTGGTATTATGATTTTCTAAAATATTTTGCAAGACAATCAATCCCAGATGCATAAATCAATCATATTTATTGTCGTGTCCTTTTTATTCGCATTATCGAAATATTAGTATAACCCTTTTATTCGCTTTATCCAAGATAACTTCATCAATTTGACAAAAGTTTCAAATAGTAACCTACCTGTTTTACATTAAATGTAATCTGTAATTACATTTGAAGACTTCGTCATATATATCATTTCCTCAATAGACATTGCGTAAATGTCATTTTTGACTTCAGAGACGTTATTCAATTTGTATCTGAATAAACATTCATGGTGCATGACATCTTAATTTAAGTGTAGCTGGGTGGTTAAGAAATCCATGCCATAGGTGGACTTGTACGGAATGGCAAGAACTCCAAGTAGGTCATTGTCGGTCATACAGTAATAGTCAATTGGCTGCTTTCTATATAAAAAAATCCGAATAAATATCCTCCCTAGACCCGGTAACCCAGACAAGACTTGACCTTATACCTTCTTTTCATGACCTTTGACCTTCACTGTCACCCTCTACGTCAAGTACAATGTCTTTTTTCGCCTCATAAAGCACAACCCCTTCATCTGCTCCGCTCAGGAATTTGGGGGAAAAGAAGATTCACACCTCTATGTTTAACCAATGTGAGCTTTAACCAAACAGGATGGCTCGTATTGACAGCTTTAAAGGGCTTTATTCAAAATAAACATCAGCATTTATTAGGAGATAGAATCATGGAAAGACGGATTCTGAAACATCTGACTTTAGTACTAGAATTTACTAACTATCTTTAAATAGCCATCAATGACAAGGAATGCAACAATACTGGGTAATAAAACTGTACTGGAAGTACGTCAAGCTGACAATGCATATGCTAACTAGGTCTGATTGACATCAAATCACCCGATAGCACATTCCCCACGATCCTCTGAAAATGAGGAGAATATCTATAATTTGTTACGTGTCGTCTCTATATTCTGCATTTTATGAATGGAATAATAAGGACTATTGCTACCACAAACTGCTTGGTCGAATAAGGGGGAGACGAGAAAGGTTTTAAGTGACCCAAATGTCCCAGAACAAGTTCTACTTGAAAATAGATTTCAATATGCATATTTGAATGTTTGATACACAGTTAACAAAACATGTGTCAAGAGGCATAATAAATGTACATAATGTCTAAATGCATTCTTGTTATTTGGTTTTTTTTAACCGAAATCCGGCAACATATATAGACATGGTTTAAACTATGACCCAAGGGAAGCAACTCGTTTCAATAAAGCCAGGTTTTTTTCAATATAAAAATTGAAAAAATAATGAACGTGAAAACAACGGATAAATAATACAACAACGATAGGAAATACTCTCATCCATTATGAGTATATAATTACACGATATTGAATCTAGCTAGAAATTAACAATATTTTAGTTTCATGTATAGAAATTCGTTCTTCTTTGGTGTTGAAAAAATTTGACAATCTTAATGACAATCACACATGATGCTAAGCTGTAGTAAAACTGTCCGCGGTACAGCCCAATCCCCCACACCCCCTTTTTAGGCCCAATTTAAGCGTAACAATACAGATTTGTTTGGTTTCCCTGATAATGAGTTGTTTAAATAATGCCGATATCCTTTAAACGATCAAGTAATACATTATTTGCTTCATTGGTATCTTGTGAACAGTCCAATCATTAGTCTTCGGTAGCAAGGATGCCCTACGGAACTGTTCTATCTGCTTTTGACCTTCGGCCTCTGTAAAAAGTTTCCTAGGCCGGCCTACCCTGCTACAACGGTCAAAGATACATGCAAGACATTTCACCAATACCGATGAAACAATTGTGTAATGTCTGTATAACTCTGTCAGTCAGCAACGTCGTATTGCCCGCGCGTTAACTGCTATATGTAGTCTATTTTAAAGAATTTTTTCGCATCCACCAAAACAAAAGAATAGGAAATTATCTTCACAACATTTCAAGACCGTGGACAAGAATAAATTATTTGCAGGTCATTCTGAGCAATCCGCCACTGACAGAAGAGATTATTGATAAAACAGATAGAAATTTATCAATATACCAAGGTGTCTTGTGGATGTGCTTTGGGGATGAATACTGTAAACCAACAATTGTTCGCGGCTACTAAATTTCGCGATTTCCATTGCAAACATTCGAACAAGTTTTGCGGTTTTGAAATTGAATGAAGGTATCCTTGATTTTTTTTTTTTTTTGTAATTTTTTATTTTTTCAAATTTTGTAACACATTTGACATGACAAACGAGGACACTTTCATTCTTCACATACACACACACATACACCTTATACTATCAAATATACACAGAGAGAGACAAAAAACAACAGAAAAGAAAAACAAAGAGCAAGGAAAGAAAGAGACAGAGAGAGAGAGAGAGAAAAGATAGATAAAGGGGAGGGGTAGACAGAGAGATGGTATTTAGAGTGGCACGTAAGCAAAGATCGAAGAAATAAGAAGTTATACCGGCAAAAACAAAAAAATGATAATAATGAATAAATAAATAATAAATATATAAAAAAAATTGTATACATCTATGATTATCATATTGCGAATAATTCAGGGTGAGGTGTACGAATAAAAGGTTAAATTTTAGCTATTTTTTTTTCCATTTTTTCCAGTCTTTCTCAAATTTAATTTTTGCTCTTTCTCCTTGGCTGTAAGCTATATATTTTTGAGTATTATAATAATCTTTTAAAGAATTGACAAGACCATTAGTACTGAGAGACTTATGAAGACATCTCATTCTATAAATATACTGTTTTATAACTAGCAGAATTTCATTGTCAGCTTGAAGGAAATGGAGTTGGAGGAATGTAGACCAAAAATAAAAGTTTGTTTATTGAAACCAAAAGGAATGAATAAAACATCAAGTAGAGCTGTGAAACAATCTAAAAGATTTTGTACTTCTTTACACTCCTATAAAATATGAGTTATTGTTTCATTTTCAGAATTACATAAATTACAATAAGGAGAAACAGAAAGATGTGTTTTAAAAAGAAAAGTGTTTGTTGTTAAGTGTGGTGATTTATTCTGAACTGTAGCCACTGTAACTTTGTGTTCTAAGTAATATGGAATGGATTTTTGTAAATTTGAGACCATGCAAGTTGCATCATCAAGATCAAAGTCTTTGTTCCACTTAACTTTACCAGAAGGCACAGCTTCGTTATGTATTAAAATATTATAAAAATCTTTAGTACTTTTTCTTTCCTTTAGAAAATATTCAACGCTAATTGGTACAAATGGATACTGAAGTTTTGATTGAGGAATTAAAGGCGATGATAAGAACTTTTTAACAGCCGATATGATACTATGATAATGAAGAAAGTTGGTATTTACATTGTACCTGTGAAGAAACTCATTGAAAGTGTAAAAACTCTTTGTAGTTCTGTCTCTTAATAGATCATTGATTGTAATAACAATTTTTTCAAAAAGATTTTCATCATAAATGAACTTCTTATCAAGAGTTATATTTTTATTAAACCAAATAGGGGTTTTCAGAATAGATACCTCTGTAGTAGTGTTCTTATCATTCATCTTGATCAGTGTATTCCATGCTTTAAAAACATCAATCCAAAATTTATTGGACATTTTTTTCTGGCAAATTTGTAAATATTCATTTCCACCATTAACTAAAATATCTACATTTACCAAACTCTTTAAAACAATTTGCCATTTAGCTGTAGTTTGAAAAAATCTTCGAATCCAACCAAGTTTTAATGAACACAAGTAAGCTTTCAAATTAATCATTTTCAGGCCACCATTTAAAAAATCTTTAACAATTACATCCCTTTTAACTTTATCAACCTTGCTGTTCCATAAAAATTCAAAGATAGAGGTATTCAATTTTGAGATAAATGATTCATCAGGATTTGGCAATGCCATAAACAAATGATTAAATTGTGAAATAAGTAAGGACTTGATTATCTGAATTCGTCCTATTGGAGTAAGTGATCTTCTTTTCCAAGTTTGTATCAAAGACTTCAGTTTTATCAATTTTTTGTCATAGTTCATTTTTGGCATCTCATGTAAGTTAACATGAAAGTCAATACCTAATAGAGTAAATTTATGTTTGCCCCACTGTAAGTTCAACTCTGGGAGATGAGTGTCTTCAGAGAATTTCTTACTGCCAATCCAAATTACATTTGTTTTAGAGACATTCATTTTTAAACCAGATATTCGTTTATAACAAGAGATCCCAGAGGGATCTTGGCGCCCACCAAAGAATGATCTATGTCTGACAACAGAAAGAGGGATCTTTTTCCTGCTTTTCAAACTTTTACTACATACTATATATGAACCTTGAGAAAGATCCTTTCAGTACTTTCTGAGATATGTAGCAGTAACAAACTTCAATTATCAAAATTCAAGATGGTTACCTGTCGATCATCTTGCTGACTGATCTGTCCCAAAATGCAATATGCACAACTAGGGTCGTAGGGGAACCTACATATGAAATTTGAGAAAGATTCCTTCAGTACTTTCTGGGAAAAAGTGTTAACAAACTTTAACTATCAAAATCCAAGATGGCCGCAGGTCGGCTATCTTGTTGACCGATCACTCCCAAAATGCAATATGCACAACTAGGGTTCAAGGGGAACATGCATATGAAATTTGAGAGAGATCCCTTCAGTACTTTCTGAGAAATAGCGGTAACAAACTTTAACTATCAAAATCCAAGATGGCCGTCAGTCGGTCGGCCATCTTGTTGACCGATTGGTCCCAAAATGCAATATGCACAACTAGGGCCCAAGGAGAACCAACATATGAAATTTGAGAAAGATCCCTTCAAAACTTTCTGAGAAATAGCGGTAACAAACTTTAACTATCAAAATCCAAGATGGCCGTCAGTCAGTCGGCCATCTTGTTGACTGATTGGTCCCAAAATGCAATATGCACAACTAGGGCCCTAGGGGAACCTATATATGAAATTTGAGAAAGATCCCTTCAGTACTTTCTGGGAAATAGCGGTAACAAACTTTAACTGTCAAAATCCAAGATGGCCGCCAGTCGGCCATCTTGTTGACCGATTGGTCCCAAAATGCAATATGCACAACTAGGGCCCTAGGAGAACCAACATATGAAATTTGAGAAAGATCCCTTCATACTTTCTGAGAAATAGCGGTAACAAACTTTAACTATCAAAATCCAAGATGGCCGCCAGTCGGCCATCTTGTTGACCGATTGGTCCCAAAATGCAATATGCACAACTAGGGCCCAAGGAGAACCAACATATGAAATTTGAGAAAGATCCCTTCAAAACTTTCTGAGAAATAGCGGTAACAAACTTTAACTATCAAAATCCAAGATGGCGGCCAGTTGGCCATCTTGTTGACTGATTGGTCCCAAAATGCAATATGCACAACTAGGACCCTAGGGGAACCTAGATGTGAAATTTGAGAAAGATCCCTTAAGTGCTTGCTGAGAAATAGCGGTAACAAACTTTAACTATCAAAATCCAAGATGGCCGCCAGTCGGCCATCTTGTTGACCGATTGGTCCCAAAATGCAATATGCACAACTAGGGCCCTAGGGGAACCTACATGTGAAATTTGAGAAAGATCCCTTCAGTACTTTCTGAGAAATAGCGGTAACAAGAATTGTTAACGGACGGACGGACGGACGGAAGGACGGACGGACGGACGACGGACCACGGACGAAAGGCGATTTGAATAGCCCACCATCTGATGATGGTGGGCTAAAAATTAAGTTCAGTAATGGATTCTTTTAGTGATTGTTTGAACCATCAAGAGCGAAAGAAGAATCATCAGCATATTGTGACAGAAGAAGAGGACAATTATTAATTTCAATACCTTTGATATTACTATTCTGTCTTAATCTTAAAGCTAAAATTTCAGCACAAAGGATAACAAGAGGCCCATGGGCCTTAACGGTCATCTGACTCATGGCACAAAACAACAAAGTCACAGTATAAAGCAAATTGGTTAACGATTAATATAAACAATACAAGGAACTCCTTAGTTGAATATGTAAGTTTCTGAAATAGGTAAATATCATTTGTTGAACAAACTTGGTAGCCCTTCATCCATATATGGTTGTAACCCATTCAAGGATTAATATGAGGAGTCGTCAGATTTTAAAGCCAAATTTCAGCAAAGCTCCCATTTTGGACCTCCGCCGTACTATCCCCATGGGTCTAAGCTCGGTCCTTTATAAAATATGATTGTCCTCACCTAAAGTTCCCCCTTCTGAATCAATTAAAACCCCTATAGACCAATTTTCATTGAGATCGGAGACTGAAACCTGAAAACAGGAAGTGGGCCAGCGGCCATCTTGGAATACCAAAATCTTTATGAAAATGTTTTCATGTTGTTCGGCATCAATTAAAACCCCTATAGACCAATTTTCATTGAGATCTGAGGTTGAAACCTTAAAACAGGAAGTGGGCCAGCGGCCATCTTGGAATACCAAAATCTTTACGAAAATGTTTGCATGTTGTTCGGCATCAATTAAAACCCTATAGACCAATTTTCATTGAGATCGGAGACTGAAACCTTAAAACAGGAAGTGGGCCAGCGGCCATCTTGGAATACCAGAATCTTTACGAAAATGTTTGCATGTTGTTCGGCATCAATTAAAACCCCTATAGACCAATTTTCATTGAGATCGGAGACTGAAACCTTAAAACAGGAAGTGAGCCAGCTAAAATTAAGAAAATTTGCCCTTTTAAGGCCCCACCCCTCAGTTCCTAGGGTTCATACCAGACTCATTTATATAAAATATAATTGTGTTTCCCCAATGATGCTTCACACCAAATATGGATAAAATTCATCCAAGGATGGAGGAGGAGTAGGATTTTAAAGTTAAAATTAAGAAAATTTCCCCATTTGGGGCCCCACCTCTCAGCCCCTAGGGGTCGGAGCAGGCTCATTTATATTAAATATTATTGTCCTTCATCAATAATGTTTCACACCAAATATGGATGAAATCCATCCAAGGATAAAGGAGGAGTAGGATTTTAAAGCTAAAATAAGAAAATTCGCCCTTTTGGGGCCCCACCCCTCAGCCCCTAGGGGTCAGACCAGGCTCATTTATATAAAATATGATTGTCATTCCCCAATGATGTTTCAAACCAAATATGGATGAAATCCATCCAAGGATGAAGGAGGAGTAGGATTTTAAAGCTAAAATTAAGAAAATTTGCCCTTTTGTGGCCCCGCCCCTCTGACCCTAGGGGTGGGACCAGGCTCATTTATATAAAATATGATTGTCCTTCCCTAATGAAGTTTCACACCAAATATGGATGAAATCCATCCAAGGATGAAGGAGGAGTAGGATTTTAAAGCTAAAATTAAGAAAATTTGCCCTTTTGAGGCCCTGCCCCTCTGACCCTAGGGGTCGGACCAAGCTCATTTATATAAAATATGATTGTCCATCCCAAATGATGTTTCACACCAAATATGGATGAAATCCATCAAAGGATGAAGGAAGAGTAGGTTTTTAAAGCTAAAATTAAGAAAATTTGCCCTTTTGGGGCCCCACCATTCAGCCCCTAGGGGTCGGACCAAGCTCATTTATATAAAATATGATTGTCCTTCATCAATAATGTTTCACACCAAATATGGATGAAATCCATCCAAGGATAAAGGAGGAGTAGGATTTTAAAGCTAAAATAAGAAAATTCGCCCTTTTGGGGCCCCACCCCTCAGCCCCTCGGGGTCGGACCAGGCTCATTTATATAAAATATGATTGTCCTTCCCCAATGATGTTTCAAACCAAATATGGATGAAATCCATCCAAGGATGAAGGAGGAGTAGGATTTTAAAGCTAAAATTAAGAAAATTTGCCCTTTTGTGGCCCCGCCCCTCTGACCCTAGGGGTGGGACCAGGCTCATTTATATAAAATATGATTGTCCTTCCCTAATGAAGTTTCACACCAAATATGGATGAAATCCATCCAAGGATGAAGGAGGAGTAGGATTTTAAAGCTAAAATTAAGAAAATTTGCCCTTTTGAGGCCCTACCCCTCTGACCCTAGGGGTCGGACCAAGCTCATTTATATAAAATATGATTGTCCTTCCCCAATAAGGTTTCACACCAAATATGGATGAAATCCATCCAAGGATGAAGGAGGAGTAGGATTTTAAAGCTTAAAATAAGAAAATTTGCCCTTTTGGTGCCCCACCCCTCAGCCCCTAGGGGTCGGACCAGGCTCATTTATATAAAATATGATTGTCCTTCCCTAATGATGCTTCAAACCAAATATGGATGAAATCCATCAAAGGATGAAGGAGGAGTAGGCTTTTGTATAAATAGTCTTACGCACGACGCACGGCGCACAACGACAGACGAAACACGATGACAATAGGTCATCCTGACCTTCGGTCAGATGACCTAAAAAAAAAGTTGAAAGATTTCCACCCTGATTGATTGTTGCACTAACATTACTATGGAAAACTTTTACCCATTTTATAATATCTGAGCCAAAACCAAAAAAATTTCAATGAAATTCCAAGACACTGAATCAAAAGTTTTCTCAAAATCAATTAACAAAAGCATTCCAGGAATATTATTTTCTTCTGTGAATTGAATTAAATCATAAATCAGCCTTGTGTGTTTTCCCCAATAAAACGTCTCGTAAGAAAACCAGTTTGATCTTTATCTATAATCTTATCTAATACAGTTTTTATTCTACGAGTTATTGTACCTGAGGCAATTTTATAGACAACAGTGAGCAGAGTGATAGGTCTCCAGTTTTTGATGAAATGTCTTGGTTTATCTCCCTTAGGTATACAAGTTATAATTCCATGTCGTTAAGAAATAGAAAATTCACCATCATAAAACCCAGAATTGATTAATCTAACAACAAAGTTACCTAAAATTTCCAAAAACATTTGAAAAATTCAACTGTAAAACCATCAATACCAGGACTTTTGTTATTTTTCATATTTTTCAAAGTTATCCCTTTTATAATTTTTATTAATTTTGCAAACATCATAATCTTTAAATACATCATTCAAATCAATATCTTCCAAATCACATAGAGATTTTTATAAAAAATTTGAACCTCATGTAGAATTTCTTCTTGCTGTGTAATAACCTTTCCATCATCCAATTGATGTTTTGGTATTATTTTAGAAGTGAAGTTCCTATTTTCTAAGTTAAAAAAAAATAATTTGTGGGTTTTTCACCTTCCTCAATCCATTTAGCTTTAGATTTTATTAGACTGCCCTTAACTTTTTGTTCTCTTATTTTCTCTAATTCTTTCTTTTTTGCTTCAAGCTGAACTAAATTAATATTATTTTCCTGCTCAAGTTTCATGATATCATTCTTAAGTTCATCTTCAATCAAATTTTTCTGTTGTTTTTTTTCCAAGTGCTATGAGTATGATATTGTTTTACCCCTAATGTGTGCAAGCAGAATTTCAAGAAAAGTAGGATCAGAAATAGAAAGTTGAATATTCTTATCTTCTATAATGTTGATGTTATCTAAGTTATAAACTGGACAAAACATTGTCTTATACCCTGTAATACACTCTTTTACAAATTCTAGATAGTTCAAATCTTGTAATAAACTATTATTGAATTTCCAAACACCTTTTCCTGCCTTAAAATCTGTTAGTTTTAGAGATATACAAGAGGCCCAGAGGGCCTGTATCGCTCACCTGGTTTGTAATGCCTAGGAATGTTCTGAATACAAGTTCATTGTTTCTTTTCTGAAGGAATTTGAATATTTACCTCTAATTCCATCATTGGGCCCCACTCTTTCTGCTCCAGGGGGTCAAAGCCAAAATTTATACAAATTCTGTTAACCCCAAGGATGTTTCTGGGCCAAATTTGGTTAAATCCAAGCAGAACTATATGACTATTAGCGATTTACAGGATTTACCTCTATTTCCCCTATTGGGCCCCGCCCCCTCCTGCCCCAGGGGGTCAGAGCCAAAATTTATACAATTTTCTGTTCCCTTCCCTTCCACCAAGGATGTTTGTGGTCAAATTTGGTTACAATCCATGCAGAACTCTAGGACAAGTAGTGATTTATAGGATTTACCTTTATTTCCCCTATTGGGCCCTGCCCCTCCTGCCCCCGGGGGGTCGGAGCCAAAATTTATACAAGTTTTGTTCCCCTTCCGCCACAGGGATGTTTGTGGCCAAATTTGGTTACAATCTATGCAGAACTCTATGACGAGTAGGGATTTAAAGGAAATGTTGACGGACGGACAATGGACAGACGACGGGACGCCGCGCCATGACATAAGCTCACCGGCCCTTTGGGCCAGGTGAGCTAAAAAACGAAGAATTTTTTTGAATAGTAAATCTTTGAATTCAATGGTGCAAGATTTATATCTAGGAAATTAATCAGTGAAGATAAACTTTTGCGAATTAACCTTGATCGCGAAATTCGCGAAAATAACTCGACTGCGGAAGAAAGTAAATTTACAGTATTCCGAAAATGATAGCTTTGTGCCATCATTTCTTGATTAAGGAAGCTTGAAAAGCTATTGGACTTCACATAGCCAGCAGTCTTCATGGCTTTCAAAAACCATTTTTTTCAGCTGATACCCGCTTCAGCAGAAGGTGATTTATCATTATTATTTTTATATATGACCGGCGAACAAGCATACACAATAAAAATCATTTGTGAACATCTGACATTTTATTGCAGTATTTCTTCCCTTCAATATATCACAACTCCGAAGATATAGTACACAATCGGTTAACAAGTGAGTTACAGCGTTTCTCTTGTTAACTTTCCACATAAAAATACAGCAGTAAAATTAGATCCATTAAAAACACACGGGGTATTTACTACCAGAGTAAATATGTAAATAAATATATCAAAACTAACTAAACAATAATTTACTGTGCATTAACAAAAACAAGAGTAAACATAAATAAACTAGACTCCCCTTCTGGAAGCAGCTATATATAAGATCCTCTCAAATTATAATACAAGATCAGGAATAATTTACGTACCACGTGATACCCGATAACGTTTCTATATGGGACTATTGTTTCTATTGGTAATGGAACGACGTCAAAAGATGATATCCCGCGCTAACGTCATTTCAGCGGGAAGATTGCAAATAGTTATGTTCCATCACCACTGGAGATATTAGTCCCGTACAAGCGTTATCGGGTATCACGTGGTACGTGAATTAGTCTCAATTAGCTGAAGCCCCTTCCCACCCCTAATTTTACACACCACTAGACAAACGCCTGATACAATATCCTAAACTGATGCCAGGGTCTACAGGAAACTTAAGCTTACTGAAAATCCACCTTCAAAACCTTTATATATAAATGATATTTACATGGCAAATATAAAGGTCTAAATAGGAACTACATCTTCTCTATACCACTGGCTTCCAAGAAAACGCTAATACTTAAAAATAACTCTAATATATCACAATAGAACCTACACATTGACACAGTCAACTGAATCAGAGACAAAGATAATTAATTTACTATTTGAATCTCTGTCCCTACTTTTAAAATCTCTGACTTAATTTTGTTTTATAACAAATGTACATCATTCTTCATTCATGTAGTTGCATCACACTAGATGGTAACTTTTGAAATCAGCTCTAACCATTGCATTGGTTAATGCAGAAATACCATCGTTATAGCGCACTTTACATTTCATACCCTAAGATTTTAAATGTCATGGTAGCTGGATGCCTCTCGTTTTAAACGGTTTAGGTTACTAAATGACAAAATTGGTATCGTAGAGGAAATGACAATAAAAAATATATTTTTTATATTAATATCTCCTTTATACTCTCAAGTTTACAGATAAATCTGTATCGACTCCAAGAATTAAAAATTAACTCTAAAACGCGATAACTGACTTAAATGATATTTAGAAATTGTTTAGAAATCTTCTATCTCAAAGGAGAGTTACTTTAACAAAACAAAACATAGATTTATCAGCACAATCTTTGCGTGTACACATTGGGTTTAAGTGCTCTGTAACATGTTGACACTAATTATCGTCACTTGCCACTATCCATAAATGAGCAACAATTTTTTCATCAAACTGGTGTCACCATGACTAAGAAAATTTAAATATTGCTTTTGAGACATGACCCTAATCCGGTAGCCAGTAATATTCACGGGAATGATTTATCGCAATTTCACGAGACATGTGATGTTGATGTTGCAAAAAATCTGCACAGTGATTTAGACAAGAGGCCCAAGGGCCTTAACGGTCATCTGACTATCTTGGCAATAGCTGTATAGGAAAATAATTAGATATGGTTTCATGGTAGCCATCTTCAATCTGGGATCAACCTATACAAGATCTAACGGTGCCCCATTCGGGGTCACCTCAGCATGACCCCTATGGTTAGCCAATCAGCGTGTCGCCTACGGAATCTTCGTAAACGGATAATAGTACGTCCCGAGATGTTCCATTTCTAGGCCAGAGGTCATGCTGAGGTGACCTCGAATGGGGCATCGTTAGATCTTTTATTGGAGCGTAACATAGTGTATCGTAGTGGAGCAGAATTACAAGTCTAATTTTAATTAGATTGAACATGCTACAGGCCAAATACCTGATGAGTACCCTGGACATTTTGGTTAGTTATAAGAAGTTGTTCAAAGATTTTAGCCTATTTGACCCCCGGTGACCTTGACAGTACGTCAAGGTCATTTATTTTCACAACTTTGGTACCCCTTCATCCCTGCATGCTACAGGCCAAATATGAGTACCCTGGACCTTTCGGTTAGTTTGAAGAAGTCATTCAAAGATTTTAGCCTATTTGACCCCCGGTGACCTTGACAGTACGTCAAGGTCATTAATTTTCACAATTTGTAGCCCTTCATCCCAGCATGCTACAGGCCAAATATGAGTACCCTGGAATTTTTGGTTAGTTAGACGAGGTCATTCATAGATTTTAGCCTATTTGACCCCTGTGACCTTGAAAATAAGTCAAGGTCATTTATTTTCACAACTTTGGTAGCCCTTCATCCCAGCATGCTACAGGCCAAATATGAGTACCCTGGACCTTTCGGTTAGTTAGAAGAAGTAATTCAAAGATTTTAGCCTATTTGACCCCTGTGACCTTGACAATACGTCAAGGTCATTAATTTTCACAACTTTTGTAGCCCTTCATCCCAGCATGCTACAGGCCAAATATGAGTAATCTGGACCTTTTGGTTAGTTAGAAGAAGTCGTTTAAAGATTTTAGCCTATTTGACCCCTGTGATCTTGAAAGTATGTCAAGGTCATTTATTTTCACAACTTTGGTAGCCGTTCATCCCAGCATGCTACAGGCCAAATATGAGTACCCTGGACCTTTCGGTTAGTTAGAAGAAGTTGTTCAAAGAGTACTTTGGGCCTTACGGTTATTGGAAGAAGTTTTTTGAATGAAAAGTTTTGGGCCTTACGGTTATTGAGAAGAAGTTGTTTGAATGAAAAGTTTACGCACGGTGGAAGGCGGACGGCGGACGACGACGGACGGTGCATGATGACTATAGGTCATCCTGACCCTTTGGGTCAGATGACCTAAAAATGTATATTCTTCACATCATTTTCTAGAAATCAGGAAATGTTTGCCCCATGAAAATGACCGGCCATTATTAAAATGTAATTTTTTGTTGTTTTTTGTTCTTAAAAATTCGACAATATATTGTCTTATACACTTTTAGAATTACTTCTTTGTCCCATATTCAATACATAAATTCATAGTAATTCTTATCCTACAAACACATCTTAAAAGAATCTAGTGTTATCTGGAAAACAGCTGTTTATATTACTTCCTTGACCCATATGTAATTAGAGTTGAATATGTACTTATATTTTATGTCAGACAGACCATTATATACAAAAAAATGAATGATAACCTCATCATAAAGAGATATAATATCAAGGTAATCAAATAAAAATTAGTTTGTTGATTTTTTATATTACTTTTTAAGTCTATGCATCAACCTAATACAACAAATGACACAAAAGATACAAACATGGATAAGAATGGATCTTGGCGCAAATCATTGAAAGCCATATCTAAGCCACATATAAAATTCCTTCCTCCACTTTCATTCATTTCTCATATTTAAATATGAACAATAAGCTTGTTACCGACTAAGCCATGTTTCATATCGTTCCTTAATTCATACCAATAATCAAGGGACCATGGGCGACATAACGAAATAGAGAAATATTTCGTCAGTAATGTTTGCGAAATAGAGACAATTTCAACAGTTAAAGACGTTACAAGAGTTACAGAGTAACCCAAGCCGAATGCCAATGATAATACCTCTGGTTTCTGTGGAAAAAGACAGCATCGTTCACAAAGGGAATATCAAATGCATTATAATGGGAGGCAAAAGCCTAAAGGAAACATCAGCAAATGTATTAGGCCATATAAAATAATATGTCTGTTTAGGGTTACATTGGCAAAAAAATAGGGTCGGTTGGTCGGCACGTTTTTTATTTTTTTTTAATTTATTATTATTTATATAAGTGTCTTTCACTCTAAAATAATGACCGGAACTGGAGTCAGAGATCAAATAGCGACATTTAATTATTTTTTTCGTAGAAAAGTGGAAAAAAATTTAGGGTCGGGGGTAAAAAAATTAGGGTCGTTCGGGTAACCCTAAACAGGCATATTTTTTTTTACCTTAGATTTACTTACTAAACGATAAAGATCAGGACACAATCAAACGTTTTCTCTTGATTGGCGACAAACAGTGCTTGATCACATACATGTATAGACAATGAAGAAGACGTGATCAAACAAATGGGAAACAAAAATGATCAATATTATATAATAAACGGACCATAGGACGCGATCAATCAGAATTGGATGAAAAACTGTATAAAACCAATCTTTATTGGAAGTAAAATAAGAGAAAGAAAACTACCAAATTTACTAGTTTACGAGAGATATCGGACTTGAAGAAAATCAATAAAACCAGTTTTAATGGAATGCATCCTGTCCTGTTTGGAATGCAAACAGGATGTAGTATAGAACATGTAATAATCAAACATTAATGAGTGATAAACTTGGAATGATTTTATAGGAATACAAAGAGGAATTAATCAATTTCAATGAATCTAAAATTTATCAAAGAAGACCAAGACTTTAAAAAGATTACATTGACAAAACCAAGGATATGGCCAATCAAATACAAACAATAACTTGTTAAGTAGATCTTAATTGATAAAGAAAACTGGCCAACGTTCAATTGTCAAGACATAGTCCAGCTTTAATGCTTTCAGCATGACAAACAGAACACATAAAATTGCAACAAATGACAAACAAGAAAAAATTAATGTTTGATGTAAGACATACAGATCCACATCAAAACTTTATGAAACGTCATGTAGCCCAACAGCTTACAAAGCATGACAAACAGGGGAAACTAGGCGATGTATGATAGAAGTCAAAAGTTATATTGATCCAACGGAAAGCATCTTTTGTTATTTTTACTACCAAAGTACAAGAATCTCAATAACATCAAGAGTAGTATTTTATCAGAAACTTCTTATATTGTATATAAAAGGTATAAAAACAATAACAATTATAACAAAATATATATTCTAAAACCATATAAATATATATATATATATAAAGTGATTTCTATTGAGGAGTTTAGCAGAAGATAACACTAGAATAATTGACAATAAATGCTATCGTGATCATAGACAAGAGCATCAACAAGACTTTTATACCTATACTTCACTGTTAAATGTGAACTTTTAGGTCAAGATCATTAATCTAAGGACACTCTATTATTTTCATTTAGGCACCTTTAAGTCAAATATGTTTTCTGTAATTTAAAAAATTGGGAAAATAGTTGATTTTTTGTTATTTTAGGGGTAGTTCCATTTTAACCCTTTTCAGACTGTCTTTGAAGGGCTAATTCAGGTAAAGCGCTAAATTTTGTCAAAAGGTATTTTGGGTATTGAACATCGAGTTGCATTACTTTATATCTGCGTTAGTAAATCATAATTTACAGTTTTTGCATTTGCACTAAAATTTGACTGTGCTAAAATAGGTTTGTGAACATCAATCAGCAGAAGCAGTGAAAACAATTGGCCTTGGCCCCTTAGACCCTTGGACAAGGTAAAAAAAACGATGCCAGTAGACAATCAAAGGCCAAAGTTTTGTGTACTTAATAAATGGAATTTACTAAAGGATTTAAATTGCTCAGAAAATCGTATTCCTCTTGGTGACAAGGTTGCCTTGATTCTTCCTTTTCCTTACCTCATAAATGAACTGACTCCCAAGGACAATATCACCTCAGCCTGTCTATTCTTCAAGGGCAATACCCTCACTTACTGTTGTAGACTGCTACTCAAATCACAGCAAACATTTCAGAGTTTTCCCTGTACTAAATCTCATCTGTTCTAGACTAGGACTGCTACTCAAATCTCTACTACATTTTCAGAGTGTCTGCCTGACTAACAAACTATCATTTGGACACAGAGATGATATCTGTTGGCGAGAGACTAGGCGAGAGGTTTGCCGACGTCACCAAGTTTACCTGATCATCGTACTTCTCCACTTTTAGTTTGTCGTGGTAGGGTACAGACAGAACGGCATTGGGATTGACATAGTCTTGGGTCGTGGACGTACGACTACCGTTGTATGTTGAGGTTAGATTGCCAGTTCCATAGTACTGGTAAAATGATTGGGTATCCAGAAACAGTCCAAAAGCATCATTCCGATCAGTACCAGTTTGCTTTGTTGCTACAGAAGGGTTGAAAAATGCTGATGTTGAGAAAGGATCGTGTGGCGTATTCAGAAAACGTCCTCCAACTGTGGAGTCGTAGTCAAACAGTGTGGAAGTATGAGGCATCTGTACTGACTGATAAGGAAATGTACTATTGGATTGATCTGTGGAAGCAACCAGAATACAAGGGTTTTAGATAATTGTAATCAAACATATTGAAAATGTATATACAGCTTAATGTCAAGAACAATCGTCTATTATTCATGAGATGAAGTTATTTTTCAGTAGAGTAACATATAGGAATGATATGTTTTCGCAAATGTTGCATTTCAAGCATTTTTATATATTATAAAATTCTGATTCAGCTAATTTTCTTTTTAATTCTGAGTTATATAGGGAATGTGTTGACACAAAGTGTAAGTCTGTTTTAACTCCATCATACAATTACCTAGACTGTTGCTTTCCAAATGAGTGATCCTGATGTTTTCAAATGAAGGTAGAGTCTGTATTGGTGAGGAACACATACTTTGTAGGTCAGAAAGAGGCTGAGAACAGAACCTCTTGGCTGGTTTGGTTTCATGTAACGTCTTGTTTAACTCTGCAAACAGATCCAAAAGAATTTAGGTGCTACACATTCGAATTACCAGACATTTGTCATCACTGATTACTTCATATTGTTGCATAATAATTTTCTTGGCCGATATGAGATAATATTCAAAAGAAAATAACAAAGACATCATCTACATACTACTCAAAGTGATGCTGTTCCATATATCCATTCAGGTCGTATGACCTAAAAACAAACTCTATCCCTATTTCATGATCCTAAAGCCACAACTTTCTTATACATTTGTATTATCATGAGGCAACTGAATGCTTACCTTGCTTCAAAGTGCTTGGTTCTGTCTCTCCAATAGAAAAGTTGAAAGACCCTGTAGTGTCTATTTTTGGCACAGAACTGTCAAATCCAGTTCTGTAAAATATGTCATCTCTAAATATTAAGTCACGCATTCAATATTGTTCAAGAACTCCAGCCAAACTTTCATACCGAAAATGAAAACAAAATCTACATGTATATTTCTCTGATAAGTGACAACAAATACACTTATATGCTGTTTACTTGAGGTTTTTTTTAAATAACAATGAGTGATTGACAATATCTTACTTGTCCGATTCAACAGTTGATGACACTAGATTGGCAGATGGAGATTCAGAAAACTGGGATCCGCGTTTGGTTTTTTTTGAGGCGGATCCTTTAGGCCGTCCAGCCGAAGATGTGATGTCCTTACTCAGCACATCTACAATCTACAACAACAAATGAATGAGAATAAATCTTATAAGGCTCTGTTCTGGGGATAGAGATATCTTAACATGATCTATAAGACCATTTTCTATTTGTTTCAAGAGCAATGTCCTGCCAACCTATACAGAAATATGCATGGACAAATATCCTCAATACTCCAGGGGTTACTATCACTGACATCATATCTAACCCTGGACCATCTCATAGCAAAACTAAAGACAAGAATGATATGATTTTAGTCGTAAGATATTATTAGTCAACAAATATCTTCAGGCAAACTATAATATGTCAAAACATGACAATGCTATCTACAGTCTGCATCATAAGCAGTATATATGTCATGCAAGAATTGGTCAATGTAGGTCAAGGGACAAAATGTAGGTCACTGTTAAATACTTTTTATATTGTATACAGCCTTACCAAGGGATAATTTTTACTATGCAATGAAACATGTCATGTGTCAGTGTTACCTGAGAATTAAGCCCCTTCCTGTAGTCATCTGATGCAAAGTTCTAACTGATATTAACAAAATAATAGAAGAAAACATTGTATAAAACAACAACAGTAAGAATCTTTAAAGTACCTGTGTTTGAAACTGTTGAGGCAGTGCCGCATTTACAATCTTAAGGTAGTCCACACATAGTTCTAGTATGGATGCCATATCAGTTTTGCGACCCCTGATATATGGAAGTAGGACCCTCAACTGGTCACAACTGTCTTTGATACGCTCTCTGAAATAGAGACATTCAATATGTATGTCACCGCTGTGTGAGAAATCAAATTTGTATTCAACTCTGTGTATGATAAACAATATGGGCGATACTTTGCCATACGACTTATTTTTCTAATACAGGTTTAAAGACATAAAGGCCTAGTACCATTCCGAAGCAAAAATTAAAAGTTTTTTAAACTGATATTTTATAATAAAATATATACTGATGACCTAAAATGAGGTTACAACACCAAACAAATGAACTATTTCTAGGTTTAAGCGTTATCTACATTAATTAACAGTAAAGATTCATGTTGCTTTTTTGCATTCTGGCACAGTGATAGTCAATGAACATGCAGTATGATGGCAAGGAAACATAAGACGACCTGCGTTAGGGAATTAAACATTTTATTTATTAAATTAAAAGCTGTTTCGTAAAAGTAGTGAGCCTTTACACTAGAAATTTAACAATCCTTATTGATGTACTGCATTATTGATTGAAACTTTGGTATTATCGTGAAGTGTTTTAATCCTTTATGTGTTTCATATTGAAGTTACATTACCGATACGAAATGTGTTTGTATTCACCTCATCAGCCATTAATGAATATTTTCATTTTCACTGTAACCATAACTATAGTTTAAAGGGTAACACCCCAAACTACTTGTTATCTACCAAGTATACAAGACAACTTCTTGAAGTTTGATTAAACTCCAAATTTCATATAATAAATTAACAATTTTAAGAATAAATGACTCTTATTTTCATGTCCAAACTTACCTCCTCAGCTTTTCTTTAGTCGTATGGTCAGCGACGACATTCTGTGGCCGTCGTTCCCTGATTGGTGCCTGAAGATTGGTCAGTCCTGAGAGGGCACAGCTGACCTGCTCTGGGGTCATCTGAGGGGTGGACACCAGTGAATCAATACCACTGTCCAGTGACAGACTGAAACAGTCAGCAAAAACAGAAATAATATGTACATTGTATTCCATACAAGTATTTAAACGAGTACTTACAAATGTCTAATTGTTTTAAAGTAGATAGACATTGTTGCAATAACCATGAATTATTTTCAGAAATCAGTTTATCACTATTATCAGTTTTACCTGAAGTGTGAACTATCATCAGATGCTGAAGCTGGGGTCGCTGGTGTAGCTGGAGTGTCAGGGGTCATAGGGGTCAAGGGTGTGGCAGGGGTCGCTGGCATGGAAATGATATTGCTATCCAGGTCTTTTAAACTGCTGGATTCTTCTGTTATTTCAAACATATAATTAAAACAGAAAGTTATTTTTATTGTGAATTGTTCTATGAGAATGTACATGCTTTTGGTAATGGTCCTGGACTTATTAGAAACACTATAAGCTGAATTAACCGAGGACTTTCCAGGATACAATAGCAATTTGGCTTAAATCTTGAATGATGGCAGCTTGCTACAGGCAAAACAATTGGTCCTCAATTATTTTATTTATAGAGAAAATGTCCCTTAGAGATTTTAATACATTTAACCTTTGGTGTTACTTTAAATAAAAGTCAATGTCATTCATTTAAACAAACACGTAGTACATGGTACTTCATCACAGAGGGTCAGAAGACCTAATAAGGAATAAAATCTTAATGTTTTAATTACGCCTCTCCCATGCAGTGACAAGTTACAGAACTCCTACCTGCCACTAGCTCCACAGAGGTCCATTTTGAGTATTTCTGTCGGATTGTCGGTGTGGACACCGGTTGGACAACCACCTCATCAATGCCATGGAGTCTTAAGTCAACTACAATATAAGTTCACTCGCATATCAACCACATCATCAATGCTATGAGTTCTTAAGTCAACTAGAACACAAGTTCACTCACATATCAACTACCTAATTAATGCCATGGAATTAATCTTAAGTCAACTATAATACAAGTTCACTCGCGTATTAACCACCTTATCAATGCCATGGAGTCTTAGGTCAACTATAATATAAGTTCACTCGCATATCAACTACCTTATCAATGCCATGAAGTCTTAAGTGAACTACAACACAAGTTCACTCGCATATCAACTACCTTATCAATGCCATGAAGTCTTAAGTCAACTACAATACAAGTTCACTCGCATATCAACTACCTCATCAATGCCATGAAGTCTTAAGTCAACTACAATACAATTCTTCGTTTTCTTGCATATCAACTACCTTATTTAAAAGTCATGGAATCATGTGAACAAGAGAGATGTCAAAATCGCCGATTGCAGTTGCAAAATTATAACAATAAAACAAGATATATATTTTGAAATGCTGTTCTACGGCAGATTTATGGAGAGAAAAAAATCGGCATTTTCGGCGAACATGTTGTTCAAAAAAATCTCATTTCGAGTTATAAGGACATTTTGTGTATGGTTTTTGTCATTCGGACCCAAAATTTACTTCGTCTTAAGTCAACTACAATACAATTCTTCGAGTTTTCCGAATTTGAATTATCCGAGTTCTTTAAACAAAGATAAAGAGGGAATTTGGCCTGGACCGGCAAAGTACTTCGTATTAAGCCGGGTTGTCGAATTATCCGAGTTCGTATCAACCAAGTTCCACTGTAGATGAAATAGCGATGATTTATTTTGTCTTTCCTCATAAAATAGAACCAAGATTGTTTTCCTGAAATTTGTGGTTATCAGACCTTCACACCATTGTTTTGAATTCTGACCATTTTTTTAATTCACAGATCAATGGCACTCCGGCTTTCATCGTCACCATTTTTTTCATTCAGGGATCAATGTCACTCCGGCTTTCATTGTTACGAGACATTAATGACTAATGAAACATACCAGCAGATGGGTTACTTGACACACCGATCAGAACTGTTCCTCTGTTGCATTTGCTGGCATATCTAGTAACAGGCAAATTTTGAAGTGATGGTGTGGTATTCAAATATTGTTCACTTTATACATGAAAGAAACAACAGCAAATACAGCAAAGAGTGCACAAAGTAAGTCATAGGGTAGACTGGCCACCAGTCTCTAGAATATTGAAATAAAAACATCGCTAAAATTTGGCTTGATTCTTTTTGTATCTACTACATGTCCGATTCTAAGTTTCAAACTAGGGGAAGATAATCTAGAAAAGAACTCTGTAGAGAAAGTCTTGTCTAGCGATAGAGAAACATACATGGTCACATTTTCAGTTTGCATTTAATTTGAGGTAAGTGATATTGAGGCTAAATTCAAACAGGGTGAGGGGTGCTTATAGGGATGGAGGCGATTATTGGATGGAATATGATATTTACCTTATCGATGTGGTGAGGCTGAGAATATCCTGCCCTGCTGGCATGGTCATCATTAGCCATATGAGGAGATAACTCCGGCTATTACACATCTCAAATGCATCCTCTTGGCTACAGGTCAGTATCTGGTGGTCAGTGGTCAGACAAGAGATCTGGCCATACAGAATGGAGATGTCCGGCTCACTGCCCACAACAAGGGACGTATTGCCACCATGTCCTGCATCAGGGGTCTAAAAAAAACAGTTCATCTTAGCTATTATTTCTTACAGTTCTGTATAACATGAAATATTTGTGAGCACTTTCTTTGATTTTTTAGAGATTTCAATTCATTCTTTTGGTAGAAATATTCTTGGTTAGCAGATGGAACAACAATAACAAAAAAACGTCAATCACAATTCATTGCTTTAATGTGGAAACACGAAAATTTCTGCACAGCAAAACTTTCATGTTGTACAGTATTTTACAAAATAATCGCCGAGGTACTCCAACAATGTTAGTTATATGGCACGACAAGACACTTTTGAAACACTACCTTGCGTAAATAACGTCCAATAAGAAAGTGAGCAGTGGACCTCTCATGTTATGGGAGTAACCATCAAGGGTGCTTTAAAATTGAGGTGGGAGCTTATAATCAGTGGAACTAATTTAGATTGTCAACTCACTTATTAAGTTAAATGCAATATGCAAAAATAAACAAGTTGAAAATATCAAATCATGGGTCATAGACATAGATTTTCAAATTAATTTGAAAGGATTTTGTATGGTTTGTGACATTTTTTACCCTTACCCTCAAATTACTGAATTAGTCAAATTTTGAAACCTGTTATTTAGTTATTACATTTTTGAATGCCAATTATCTTGTACATCCTAGATACAAAAGGTAGGATGGAAGTGCATTATTTCAGCTCCAGTTGCTATGGTAACCATCCTAACCTTGAGATGAAAATGTAGAAACAAATTTTAAATATTCTCAGTAAATATTAATTTTGTTCAAAATAATGCCCTATTGTTTATTAGACTGAAACTATAAAAAACAAAAACCCAGACAAAATAAAATTAAGACAAAATTTTCAAATTCACTAATTTTGGATAGTAACCATGGCAACTAGAGCTAGAAAATTTTTGCCACGACTACACGAAATACTTCAAATACAACTTAATTTCTAATAGAGACTTTCAAAAATTGATTTGAGGAGCTAAAAAGGGCCAAAAACACGCATAGTCCTTTTTAGTCTTAAATGAAAATCAATCATATAAAAGTTAAAGATGTTCCACTGCCAACAAATTGTAGCTTTCATCCAAGTTTTTTTCTTCAGTAACCAAATTTTTTTACTTTAAAGGGACACTACCTTTCCGAAACGGCTTTTAATTTTAAAATAGGAATGTAAAACGAGATCAAGAATTTTGTAGAGTCGCAGAAGTTATTAACTATACGTTTACAAGCACTCTTATCATCACCTTCAGAACTGTTTAATTAGAATAAATAAAATGTTAATTTTCATAACGCGGGTCGTTTTATGTTTCCCGCCGTCGTCCTAAATGCCGCGCGGTAGTTGACTATCACTGCGCCAGACGGCAAAACAGCGAAATGAATCTCCACTGTTATCGTACATTAGACAGGAAATCTTGCATATGTTTGGTGTTGTAACCTCATCTTAAGCCATTGATATATATTTTCTTTTGTTATTAATGTTTTTAAGAAACCTTTAAATTTTCCTCCGGAAAGGTAGTGGGCCTTTAATCAAACTACAACCATCATTGAAAAGTTTTTATGTCTTATTTCAATTCAAAATAAAAGTATTAAGAATAATTAATTGTGGTACATCCTGAAAAAAAAATTCTACTAAATTATATAAATCCACGGCACTATTTAGACCCTCGGTGGAGATGTCAGTTACATGTACACTGATTGTACAGACAAGAAAAGCAAAACAAAATTATTTCATATTTAGATTTGTTTTAATTAGACATCTATATACATGATTAATTAAGCATTGATTATTGTCCAAATGATGATAATTGCTTATCCTCTGTCAGCGCTTGAGAATATTCAAAGGGAGATAACTAATCAAATATTATTAAATCCTATGATATGGCATTTGGGCATATTCATGTGAATGACAGCATGGTCCAGATCTGATTACTACTTTGAAAAAACTTGATTAACTCATGTATCTTATTTTATGTACTGTTCTGAAGTATACTTAAGTTCAGTATCCATGTACTGTATTACAAATGGAAAAAAATATTTAACTATTTTTTTATTAATCACATTGTGTATTGATGCATTGTTTATTCAAACTTCAGTATAGATAGCTGTTTATCATGGGTCATGTATCCCTACTAAGCTTACAATGAAATCCGAAATACACATGGGGGTGTAAAAATCTGTAATTAGTTAGATATATATAGGCCTAATATGGGAAGCAATATGTAAGGGGGGATAATTCAGAATGCATGATGAGGGACTTATCATATCATGTAATCCGAAATCAGTTATATTTATTATTTAAAATCTTTTTATTAATCACAATAGGTATATGAAGTAAAGTGGAAGAGAGGCAATGACTGTTATTGTATGTTTACCAACAACCGTGAACGCGACAAAAAATGAGAGACTTCTCAAAGAATAATTACTGTAATGATCGATTTCTAGTCATTAATGTAAATATCGTGCTTTAAAATGCATTCTTCTTTCAAAGAGAGACCTTGGTATCTTCTTGTTTTTGTTTCTTCCGTGTTTGACGACCCATTATAATTACTGACCGACTTCGTTCTGAGCAGCAGAAGGCATGCACTGTGCGTCAAATGTATGATTCCGGACAAGGCGCGTTCGCCGGCGCGCGCGTCAAATGTCCGCATTCGCCTGCGCCGAAATGAAATAAAAATATGTATAGCCACATATATATATATTAAAGCTTTCCATCATTCACGTTTGCATGCACGTAGGTCTCATATACAATAGATCTATATAATGTTGCTTTTTGAACAATGAAAGAAAAGGTTTGGTGACCAACATGTATCCCGCCATGTATCGTCAGGAAATCCACAAGGTGCATCTTGGTTCACTTCTGTTTTAGTGATACCCATGAATGATCTTCCGGAAATAATAAATTCGGATATGGACTTGTTCGCAGGTGACACCCACAGCCGCACGCATTTTTTTTTTTTTTTTTTTGTTAATACAATGTAGATATGTCTTGGTAGTAGAGAATACTACCAAGACATGCTGTCAGATTATTTTTAGTCTGCAAACACACTGGCCCTTGCAATGGGTTTCCGAGAGCTAGGCGACACAATAATTTTCAATATATGTAATTACGAACAGCGAGGACGACAAGTCATTATGCTGACGATGTCGATGTGGATGAAGTCACTTGATGGAACATTTGTTATGCCAAATTCATTTCCCGAGAAGTATATACACGTATAGTTATAATTATAGGTAATTTTATAAACAGGTACCCGTACAATATACACTTCTTGGGATCTGCGTGTGCCTGGAGATTTATTCCCCAGCAAATTAGAGCAATGCCAGGGACCCTGGGTACATCCCTCTTACAACATACATTTGTATAGCCTCTCACAGGAGGTCTCTTTCACTTCTTTTACTCGATCGCTTACATTTCATCACAAGAGAAATATATTGGTGTACATACATACATATTGTAAGTACGAATTGATTCAGAACTAACATTTGAATGTGATTTGACAACCATATAAATGAAAAGAAGAAGGATGTTTGATATTTCATAGACCAAAGCATTCACAGGAGTAGAAGCGGTGCAGCACATTAGTTCAACGAAGAGTCTTCCGGGAATCAACAATCGACTTTCCACAAATTAAAAAGACTCAAAATTTTTAATCTAACAACACTGTCGTATTTCAGGATAATAGGATGACATTTCAAATTAATGAATGACATCTACAAATATTCAGACACATATATCTAAATTTCTGAAATAATGTATGATAAAAAAGCATGTTCATTCCTAAAATCACGGAAAGATGTAGCAACTAGTAGCAGCAGTGGCAACGTGAAACATAATGATCTTCCCACAGAAGTCACAATTAGATCTGTGAATCTTTGAAATACAAAAATGTACAGTAAAAGTCTACCTGAAGATATGGTACATGTAACAGCATACAACATTAACGGATTTAGTATAAAATAAACTACATTATATCACAGGCGTTTGGCTCTATAAATATTTTCCTCTATAGATATTTTCCTCAAATGTTTAATAGTCTGTCACAGTATTACAAATATAGAGAAAAAATACTTATAGAGCCAAACGCCTGCGATCGCACAAGGCATCCATAACAGCAACTTCGCTAGCCAAGGGTATAAGCCGATACTGAAGTTGCTATAACAGGTATATATACACTTGATCAACTCATCGAGTCCAATGAAAAGTACATTGTATTGGTTAATGTATTGAAAATGCTATGTATTTATGTCTACTATGTATGATATGGTCCTCAAAAAATCACACGGAACCTGAACGGATATATTCGTTGAATATGGACAGTGGAGCAAGTGCGCAAATGTAAAATACCTACAATGTATAGTTCTCTTGATTCTTTATATATTTATGTGTATAAGATTGTCCTCTGCCATCTTGTATAGTATAATTATGTGAATTTTGATTATATTTAATTGCATTGTATTTACATTGATGCCTAAATGCTGTATCGCATTTGGTTATAATAAAACTTGTAGCAACTCGTAACTTGTAGCTCTCCATCAGGCACTATCCAATCCCTCGACATCTTAAATTTTTGCAGGCCTTTGATTGGTTCAGGTTTCTTCTGAACTGATTTCAGTTTTACTACGAGATAGTCCAGGGGTGGTATAACGTCAATTTTGTTTAACTCCTTTCTTTTAGGCACTGAGCGATATCGTCTATGATTAAAATATCTGAATTTTGTGAAATATTTCTTTCACGCAGCTGTAACTAAAATTCGGTATATATATGCATATTATGGACTTATGAATAGGAATCCAATGTCTGAAGCTATTTGTTGGAAAGTCGCATCAAGCCCCCTATAATTATGCATGATGGCAACTTCGCTCTAGCCAAGGGTAGTCATTAGTTGATGTGATAGATAAATGTAGATCATTCTAAATTGGTCAACCCATTAGTGCATTGAAATTTAGTAGCCGCGAAAAATAGTTGACAACAAATATAATAAAGGTATTGTGAATTTTCTGTTCCGCGGTATACTTTGACGGCTGTTAGTTATCTTTATTATAATGAAGTGCCCATGGTTTTTTTATCTAGACCCCTACAATATTTGAAATGCATAGTCTATTTATGGTGGGTCCAAATATATTATGATTGTAACATATTCTCATATCCCAGTAGACACTCACAGGGATCTGAAATTATTTATAGTTTATACATGTATGCAATGTGTTTGGATCCACTAGAATGTTCATAGTCCATTTGAGGCATTTTATATATAGGGGCCCGTCCGCGTAAATTTGTAGAGTATTATTTTTACCAATTTTCGATTTAGGCTCCTTAACATATAAAATTGCCTATATGTCCGTGTGTGTCCAGATCTGTAACTACTATTCTCCTATTCCTTTGGACAAACTCACCCACATATCCGTTGGACTAAAAGGTCGTGGGGTACACACTGGTTCATCATATACTTCCTCCAAACATAACAGCGGGTCGTTACTAACCAGACTATCTTTATCACAAACAAACGAACATGTTTCCTTGGTAAGTCCTTCATCCGATGGTCCACTAGCTATAGGTCCAGGTCCGGGTCTCAGGACACGGTTGCTATCCTTGGATGCAATATTACGGAGTTTCTGTGTCCCTTTCCCAACGGACGCTGTCCGTCTCCCGGTCCCTTTCCTGCATCCATTAGCAGAAGACATGGGTGAAACAACAGAGTCGATCTGCTCTCTGATCCGGTGTCTTTTACAGTATATAAAACTGTAACAATAGTCACCGCTGATTGAGATCACATGGTATACTTCATCAAGGTCGAGGCACACCTTGGGATCAACTAGTTTTTATACTCAGCATTTTCTTTTTTCTCTTAATATAATTCATTTTAATAAATAATGGTGCTGTCCCTGTACTATTGTTTATTTTCGTCGCCATTTTGTTTTATATATGTGTGGTAGTTTTCTGTGGATATAATGGAAAGGCAAACATTTTCCGTGAAATCTCCCTTGCGCAAATCCGGCTACCCGACGGGCGAGTTCATTATCTTAGGCGCACGAGATAGACGGATCCATTCACGTATTTCTGATCCGTTACATCGGTATCCAGTCACGCATGACAGAATCTGAGCACGCCAAAGACCGACAGGTAAACAGGTTCAAAACATGTAACGAGTCGACGGTTATTCAGTTTTACACGGGGAAGGAACTACGATGTGCGTCACATACATGGTTGACGTTGCAATTTAAATGGCGGAAAATTGTTTACATATATAACGACAATCTCATTAAGATAATGAGTGCACCGTACGTACACCAACAGTAGCAAGTGTTATCTGTGTTATAAGTCTCTCCGTTTCTTCAAACACTCCAATACAATTTCAAAATAGTGCCTGATATCGTTAACAATCAATTCTGGTTTTGTAAGCAATCCAAATTTCTGCATATTTCCAATGTCTTATGTTGAATACTTTGTTAATTATGTCGCCTATTGTAATTAATCACTGTTTAATTTTGAATTATGTATAGCTACTGTTGTAGCGGAAAAGATATCACCTTATAATCTTGATATTTAGATATAATATCTACGTTTTATCAAAATGATGTCGTTAATACTTAAAATTGAAAATGATGCCGTCAACACTATTATCCAATATTTATGTTTGGTGGTTCGTATATTATTGTATATTATTGTTAAAATAACAGTATTTTTTCAATAGTCATGTTTGTACACACTGGAAAATAACTTATTCCTATATCAATTAACTTGCTATGGAGTATCCCTGTATATTTAGCACCAAAGAACCACAAAAAATAGGCACTTACGCTTGATACAAATTCTTTTTCATTCAGTAATGATTCGTAAGGCAAGGGCGTAGGAAGCGGGGGGGGGGGGGGGGGGGGGCAGGGGGGAACTGCCCCCCCCCCCGTTCCCCAGGACGGGGGCAAACATGTCTTTTTGCCCCCCTATTTTCGCCGATTGAAATTTTCTAAAAATGCTTATTTGAAAGAAAAAAGGGTCATCCTGCACATTTTTCGTACTTCATTCTAGAAAATTTTGCGCTGCGCGACGCATTTCCTAAAACGTTCAAGCACATAATGTCAAACCTTAGATAGTAAAAATTCAATATACACGAACTAGACAAAAATGTCCATCAAGGGATTCTATGTACTATTTAAAAAAATGTCTCTTAAAAGATCAATTTGTTTAAATGTCTTAGCGAGACAATTAATTCATTTTTTTTTATGTTACACAACAATGTGCCGATGGTGTGAAGCCGGTATATTCAGATCGAGTAGGGTTGCATAATGTTATGACGACACAATTATCATTTCTAAATGCAGGTAGCTTTAAATCGAAAAATTACCATGTTAAGAACGCTTTATAATCATTAAACTTTATCGTAAAACTCATCTCAGCCATTCTAAATCGTAACTTTTTCCCGGGGGAGACCCCCGGACCCCCCTAACACCAACTTCTCGCGCTTTTGGGCGCTCGCAAATTCATCAAAATGCATCGTAAAACTCATCTAAGCCATTATAAATCGTAGTTTTTTCCCGGGGGAGACCCCCGGACCCCCCCAAACACCAAAATCTCGTGCTTTCGGGCGATCGCAAAATCATCAAATTCACAAAAACTCATCCCGGGGGTCACCCTCAGACCCCTAATAAAACACCAAAATCTCGCGCCTTCGACGCTCACACGCTAATTTGGTCAATTTGCGTATTCGTTAATTTCCTTTTTTGCGACCCCACTGTTTATAAATGTGTACAAGGATTAAATTTAGTGATATATGAAAAATGTACATAAAGCATATATCATATGGTTGGGAGTTTAATTAATCTCCTCCTGTAAGTGTGGCGGGGGGGGGAGGGTTTTACAAAATATTGAGGACCTTTGCCCCCCCCCCCCCCCCCATGACGTTTCATCTTCCTACGCCACTGTAAGGCATAATACATGTACATATAAGGTAAAAATGATATTATATGTCACGTGTAATGGTCTCTTTTTTATCTACAAGATAATTTAAAACGGGTTTAAAGTGAACAGTCGGGCAAGGATGGCTAAAGTCGGTAAAAATGGTGTGAATATATCCAGTATAATTTCTTATGAAAAGGAAAAATAAAATCTCTCGTCAAAATCTGTCTGCGTACGAAGAAATTAATCTAAAGTATGGAAATTCTAAAACGTCCTCCCGGCTCACTATGTCCGTGGTTACATTTCCAGGCAGCCTCGCTTTCAATGCTTTCAACTTTTCTTTACTTTAATGGTCAGAACTGGGAAACTAAGCAGAACTTGACCGTCGTATTAATATGGGAGAACTTTTGGAAGGCCAATGAACGCATTTAGACTGGTTTTCTTTGCCCTACTATTCACTTTAAGGTTTTAATTGCTTTCCTGATTTATAAACGAAAATCCAAAAAGGCAATTTAGGGAGAAAAAAAACCACATATATACATATACATCTAATATATCGTAAAAGGCAGAAAAAAGGCATGTAAATAACCAAGCAGAAAATTGGTTGGGTAAAACAGTTCAGAATCGCAATGCAAAGTGCGCCAATGCGACACTATGATGGATATACCAGAGATTTAAATATTTAAATCTCTGGATATACCAAACCGGAATTTTGTGCGTACCAAACACGTACACTCTAGTCATAACTTGCTCACTAAACATCATCGATTATGGCACACAGGATGTATTTACGATATATTTGAAGTGGTATATAGTTTTTGTTCTATCCTAATTCTTCATTCAACATCTTATCTTAAAGAAATGCATTCAATATCTTGAGATACATATGTATGTTCATATTTTCTCGCATTTTTCTCAGTTTTGTAAGGAATACGATCCAGGTTGCATGTTTGAATACAAAAATGGAGGCTTTATTCTCATTTTTACAAACCATTGTTGGTCATATTAAAGTCTAAGCTTTCATTGTTCTAAATTTTGATAGGTTTCAATAAACAAATGAAATAATAAAGCGATTTAGCACGTACCACTATCATTTTTTTTGCGTACGATTTTTCCGGAAGTAGATACCAAACAACCGGGACCGGATCCCGTTACCATACAGTGCCCCCCAACATTTGTTCTTTCTTTTAATAAATCGTATACAGCTTTGCACATAATGTACATTGTAACAAATGCTTCGAACACTAATGATTGTATATTATATTATTATATTGTTTTCTCTTATATATACCAGAAACATATATACATAGAGATTGGAAACTCCTTTGTCTATGTTGACAGGCAGAGGGACCTCTGGTTTATAGGCATTTCCCTTGGCTAACTACTTTTAAGTGTATTCTTTTAAACATGATATTTTTGTATCAACTCAAAGTTTAAACATTATATCATGGTTTGATGTGACCAGTTTTTCTGAGTGATGTTATTTAATATGATTTTTGAAGCATGAAAATCAGCAATTTTACCTTGTTTTTCGAAAATCAAACAGTCAAAACCGGAAGTGCATTTTGTTTTATTAAAATATAAGTCAAAATATTATTTTTCTATCCTAAATCGTACTCAAACCATCTGAAAATTACTGAACTTTTATAACATATCAAAATTATTTTGTTGTATTTAACTGTTTAAGAGTTTATCTAAAATACCCTAAGCACATACAGAGGCACATCTGCCGATCGTGAAAATGGCGGAGTTGCCAATCTCTATGTATATATGTTTCTGTATATACATATAACTATGAGTAGAGAAATAAATTAATTTTGATTTTGATTTTCGATTCAGTTTGCTATTTTAACTCAGACTGTTTCCATGTATAACCTCTCTATTGATATCTGTTAAAAAGAAAAACTCTATGTCTAAATGCCTGTCACTATCAAACTTTCCTAGTTTCACTTTCTTCCCCTTGCAGTCATTATGTCTTGCGTGATCCGTAAGCAAACTTTGTGTAAATGGCATGGATTGTTTCTCTCTCTTTTTTTCGTGGTAGATTTTGAGCAACACATTTTTGTGTGTACATGTATAAAGTGCATTATCCGCAAATTACCTTTTGTTATTTTTTATTTATCTCCAAGATTGTCGAAATTATCTATGACCTATACACTGTATTTTTTTATATTTTACTAAAATTAGAAATGAATCTTCACTGTTAACATGTACATGTAGGCCTACTTTGTACATGATTACGCAGAAAAAAACTTTCATTTGTTTGGTGTTGTAACCTCATCTTAGGCCATCGATATACATGTATAAGGAAACTTTCATTTTATTGTCTCGGAAAGGTGAAAAAATACATTGTATGTAGACGTCGAGGATGGAGGGTAAAATTAAAAATAATCTCGATCATCTTGGAGAAATAAAAAAAAAAAATAATGAAATTTCACAAAATAGCCCAAAGTGTGGAGTTTCAATCATGGAAAGCAACCCAAACGTACTACTAGGGGAAAGACTGGGTTTGTATCCAGTTAGAGCCCAATGGAAAACAGTCGTTAGCTTTAAGACCAACAATAGTTTATCTGACAGGTGTCCCCTAAACGAAAATCAGTTCTACACGTTTTAATATTCATTTCAGACTCTTTATGAGAAATGGGCTGAAGCATTTCCTTTGGCAAAACAGAGAGGATAGTACTGTTGCTGATGTCGTTGTCAGGGAATTTATAACCACGATACGGAGTACCACGACAGATACATTCGAAGCCAGGGGAGACAGTTTGAGTCAAACCTTTTTAAAGATCTATGTTACCAAACTTTGATATAGAGAAGACGTGGACTATCCCCGTATCACTCATAAGGAGACGGTTGAGTAGAGAGGCTAAATCGTATTATAGAGGACATGGTCAGTAAGGTAGTGTCTAAATACCAAAAGGACGGAGAGGAAATGTTACCACTAGTAATGTATGCTTACTGGTCAGTCGGTACATGAAGGTACAGAGTGAAACCCATTACCTCTAACATTTAGACCTTTTATATGGTAAACCCCCATCTGATCAGACTGATATTACCTCAGCCAGTTAGGTGCAAGATCTGTTGACTAAGCTGTGGTCAGTATATGACGTAGCAAGAAAACACATGACTCTATATATATAGCTAACTAGCAGAAACATATATACATACTTACCTTATTGTTTGAAGGTTTTCACAACGTTATAAATGAAAATAAACACTGCTTTCTCGTCACATATTTTCCAAGATGGCGAAGATAGACGACTGTAGGGGGCCACAATGGATTGTGGGATCGCACTTCCGGACCCTTGCCGTTAACAAGGGCAAAGAAGGAGTTGCGAATCTCTATTATACATATTTCTGCTAACTAGCGACCGACAAAAACCTTTATGGCCATAAAGCAATAGACAATATTCATAAACCAATGTGTGGTTATATGATATAAAACTAGAGGGGGTGAAGAAAACTAGCAAGACCTTGGGATGGCCCTTATACAAATATTAAGAGAATATCTGACCTGGTATACCAAATAAAGAAGGGACCACGGTGCAAGGTAAAAAAACTATAAACAAACAATGATTGAAACCATACTTGGGAAGGAGAAGGAAGATAAGAAGTATAATTGTACCTACGTAAAGACAGCCAGGTTACAAAAAAAAACTCTTTAAATTTACCATAATACTTACCGTTTCAGAAACAGATTGAAGAGTACCAATTCAGTATTGAGGCCATCGTTACGAGTACAAGAGTCTAGGGAAACCACCCCAAGGAGGCATCAGAGATGACACAAGTGTGGACAGTATGTAAAAGAAGAGAAATTCACGGTCAGTCCATTGGCCTCGTCTGGTGTGCAATATTGCTGATTCTTCGTACCAGGGCTGGTTCCTGAACCTATATTTTAGACCAACACAAGAAGGGGAGCCACGGAAACCGGTGACAGACACAAGGAAATCGCCCCGGGAAGGAAACCCATGATGGCCGTGTCCGTCAAGAAGTTTTCGGTCCCTTCCACTTTGGTCACTTAATCGCCACCTTTGAGGACGATGACGGCCCGCCACAGCAGGTGATGGTAGACAGGTGCCCAGTGTCACCTCTTCTATCGGACTGGAAAACCTCATCAAGCATCACCCTCCATGAGGACCTTGACCTTGGATTTGAACCCTGGGGAGTCCCATTGGAATCAATCAACAGACATGCCAGAAGGGGAAAAAACAGAAAAGAAAGGGTGGAGGAAGCTGTGGTACCCCAGACCACGTGTGACCATAACGGTAGAGTCCCGCCCCCCAGTCAGACCACAGACCAAAGACCGGTTAGGACAGATTAGCGAAGAACCCAAATTTATTCATTCTGTGAGCAACAAGAGCGATTATGGAAGGCCATACCGCCAGTATATTGAAGATTGTACGACAGAAGGTATACAGTGGACTGGATCGGGATTTAAAAGACACTTTGTGCCGGAGGGATATCTAACAGTGAAGAGGACACAGACGGCTACTCTTCCTGACCGGACGACATACACCCTAACAGATTTCTGAATCCAGAGAGTCGCGTCTACACAGAAGCCATTTGAAAAATTATCAAAAAATCGGGATATTTACTCTTTTTTAAAGTAAATATCCCGATTTTTTAAAAATAATTTTTCAAATCTTGTATTTTCTGAAAAAAAAATCACATGACTGTCATATATACTCATCTGTCCATCCACCAAATACAATTTTTTTTTGACAATATTCATTTTTATTGAGTTGGTCCCCTGTGATCTAGGCCTCTCGTTATTTAATAATGGCCTATATATTGTTTATTACCTATGTTTGTTAGATACAATTAAACGTGCCGTAATTTTCATATTCTCACGAATCTATGGCAAGCCAAGTTACTTTTTATTTCGAATTTCCGATATTTCGGAAATTCTAATTCCGATATGGGGATTTCTATTTTCCGATATCGGATATTCTTTTGCCGTTATAGGAAATTGAATTTACCCTTATCAAGGGAAATATTCTATTTCTGATATCGGAAATTAGCTTTTAATTTCCGTTATTGGAAATTCTAACTCTGATATCAGAAAATAGAATTTCTGATATGGAAAAATTATTTTCTAATTGTTGATATCAAAATAGAATTTCCGATAACAGAAATTAATTTAAAAAATTTAAGAAATTTAATTCCGATATCGGGGAATTTCAATTCCTATATCGAAAATTTTAATTTCGATATTGGAATTAACTTGACATAAAAAGCAACTTGGCTTGCCAAGTTACTGTTTATTCCGAATTTATGATATCGTAAATTTCTTTAATTTCTGATATCGTAAATTCTAATTCTGATATGGGAAATAAAATTTTCCCATATCAGAATTAGAAAAGTTTGATATGGAAATATTGATTTTCTAATCCCTGATATCAAAAAATAAAATTTCCGATATCGGAATGTCAGAATTTCGGATAAATCAGAAGTATTGATTTTCGATATGTGAGGAGTAAGAAAGTTCCGATTCCCCCTCCCATATCGGATCCAGTAATTCCATGAAATTGGGGGGCCAATACCAGAATATTTTAGATTCCGGATATCGCGGAAAGTTATAATTCCGATATCGGGAAGTTGATAGAATAAAAAAGTGACTTGGCTTGCCATACGAATCAAGCAGAGCTCTTAACATTTTTTTCGTTATCAGTTATTACCATAGTTTTTGAGAATCAAATATTAACACTGTACAGGTTTTAAATAATGATTTTGGCAGCACTTGCTAAATATGTTATATATTTTACAGATTTAAACATTGCAGTGTTATGGAGGTACGCGGTATCAGGCCATTGATCGTAAACTAGATATAGTGGGTCTACAATTTCATTTCAACATTTTCTACAGTGTGGTTAGTCAATAATTGTAAAAATATGTCCATACAGTAGATAGCATAAAAAAAACAAAAACACAAATTAAAAATGCCATACAGTTGGTAGTAGACTAAAGGTTACCACCCTCTGTTGCACCAGACGGACCTAGTGCACGAGGGTTTAGACTACAGGTTGGACACGGAGTGTCACGAGGTTTAGATTCTACAGGTAGAGACACGGAGAGAGCACTACGTGTTTAGACTACAGGTAGAACACGGAGTGCACAAGATTTACGATCTACAGGTAGACACGGAGTGACACAAGATTTAGACTTACAGGTAGACACGGTAGTGCACCCCCTCGTGTGTGATCCCACTGATGTTCCACTATAGAGGTGAGGACAGGGTTGTCCAGGTTAAGATACAGGACTTAGGAACAGACCAAGTGATACGATGTGTTATTAGATTGGGATCGGGCGAAAAGAATACGTTCAGTTCGCATTTTAAAAATAATACAGAGTATTTAAATTTTTCTTTAGTGTTTGTCTTTTTGTGTATAAATCTACAAAACATATACTATTTCAAATGATGACCGTAAATTATAGTCTCATACTATTACGATATTTTTTCAGCTTTACATGATAAAGAACCCTTTTCATCTGTGTAAAAGTTATTAAAGGAATTTAACTTTGTAATCAATAGCAAGTCTATGGCTATTAAATGTTGCTATTCCAGCATCTGTTTTCCATTTATTTTCTTACAATATTCTATATTACCGTATTCTTAAGTCAAAGTTTTATGGGTTAAATTTGCCATTAAAATTTTACATGAAATAGGTAACAATCTAAATGGTGAAAAATCATGACTGTTTGAATTGCGGCAAAAAAAAACTAGAAAAAACGTATTCGTTCGATACCCGGCCCGTACTAAGATCGTCACCATTTGTCTGTCCTAAATGGCTTTTGTAGCTAACAAATCTTGGCAGATACGGCAAAAAAACTCAGTCACTATTGTGCTTTTTGAGGACACTTGTTTCTTTTATAATTTAAGCTTATTAGTGCTAATACAATCATATTCCGTGGTTATGTACATAGCTAAGTTAATATTAACAAAGCATTTGGTCCCTATCTAGCGTAGTTTTCTAGCGACACCCTTGTACGATCCGCCACCCCCCCCCCACCCTCCCCCCCCCCCCCCCCCCCCCCTCCCTGTTTCACTAAAATATTTACAATTTTATAATATGTTTCTTCTGCTATCATCAATTGCTAAAAAGTCATTGTACGTAAAATATAGCTTAAAGTACTATCAAGGATTTATACGTCCTTTTGAGCTAAATTTTCTTTATTAAAAACTGAACGTCTTTAATAAAGATCATGCAGAATAAAATCACTTCAAAACCTTTATGACGTTGCTACAGGTTTAGTCTACCTACAAGGTACCCAATGCAAGTTTGTTATGTTTATCTTCAATTAACGGTATAAACACAATATGTTTTATGATTCCGCCAACTCCCGCAAAGTCTATACTTGAACCGTCGATCGTATTGCGTCATGGATCCAATAACTTATAAACTTGGTCAGATACATACAGGGTAATTCCACAGTATCCAGGCTTATACTGTGTACCTCAAATGGGGGCCACATCGATAGGATGGCCAGCTGGGCAGGAAACGTTGTCACTCGGTGCGTATTGCACGGCGTTATGAGAATGGAGGTCAGTATTCTATAGATGAATATGTGATTTTTCGAATTGTGCTTCACATGGATGTTTGTTTTAGGACAAAACACTATACACTTTTCACTTTTAAAAAATCATATAGGTTGTGAGTTTGAAACACAATAAAGTTACCCATTCTTTTAGACGACTACGATGTACATTGTTTGTTGTAGAGCCTGGGGTATACATGTACACCATTTTTTCTTCCGGGGGAGCGGGGGGGGGGTAGATTGGGATGATGGTAATAAAACTAGCTGGCCCAAAAACAATATAGTAAGTGATGCTGGTGTACACCTCAATTATTGCTTATAGCGACAGGGACAGCCTTGAAGTGGAAGCTGACCGGGAGCTGTACAATGCGTATAATCAAGCATGTCTGTCACAACCTTGAATTTACCATTTATTACATTGTTGTATATTATTAATCAAAAATATATTTAGAGTATGTAATTATCAACAAAATTGGTAGAATATGGGGATTTGATATATCATAAGTCATTGCTAATCAAGGTTTCTGGATATATGTAAAAAAAGCCAGTGTAAATAAAATTTAAATTAATGAATAGATATTGGATGGAAAATATGTTCTTTCCTAATTAATTTTGAAATAAATGTTTTAGTTTGTATTTGTAAGTAACACTTGGGATTATGAAGTTCTGTTTTTTATGCTTTTAAATTTACTATATAGACATTTCATATAGTCAATAGTTTAAATCATGAATGCGACTACCCGGTTAAAATAAATACCCCTATTGATACCAGTTTGGTTGTATGAACGGTTCGTTTTTGGGTAGCATGAAGTACAATGTTTTTGTAGAGACGGCCTGCAGACCCTTAAGTACTGCATGCTATAAATGGACCTCCTGGGGTTGGGATAAGGTTACTTTCATGTAATACTGGTTGTTGGTGTTTGTCTGTGAGTAACACGTTGAGCTGAAACATATTGTAATGGGTGCCCCAAAGGACGGCCCCAGGGAACCTGGCCCCAACTCTGACCTCAATGTTATAGGGTAATTTAGTATTATCATATCCGTAGTGGTTGATGGGAACAGTTTGAAGTTCCCAAGTGTCGAATGGTCAATATCTAGCATGTCCTAGCCTAGGGGTCTACTTTCCGAGCAGGCAGATTTGTATACAATCTACTATGTATACATGTATGGATCGTACCATTGTAAAGAAGGTCAAGATTAGGCATATTGTTTCAACATTATCAGGAGTTTCGTAGAATTAACATAATTGTGACACAAATTCAGAATCTATATTTCAACAAATATGAATTTACAGTTTAAAATTGGGTAGAAGTTGGATTTTATTTTCGATTGTCCTGTTTAATTTATTATCTGGCGTTGTGACCTAGCATTTTTCCGATCAGGTACTTTGAACGTGTTGATAACTAAATTTTTGTGCCTGTCGCTATATAAGCCAGTGCTTACAGGGTTCCTCAATCGGTTGACACACTAATAATGTAATTTCTAATGCCGATTTTTTAACGTATATGGACGAATCGCCGATTTTTAAACCGTGCTTGGACGATTTCACAATATTTTCAATGGCTTTGCAATACGCGCAGGTTCTATGTAGGCAATAATGTATACGTATTTTACATTTGGACAGGATTAAAAACTATTTCGCGCACGCTATGCCGTTTAGAAAAACTATATTCTATGCCAGTTACATAGTTAAACATATCTTATGATGAATTTAATTTATTTATGTTTATCATGATGTGTCTTGCTTTTATTATGCCCCATCAAATTTATCCTTTTTAATCGAAAATATCCGGGGCATTTTTGCCGTTTTGGCGATCAAAATAATCTCTTGGGGCGGACGATTTGCTCTACACTGAAAAATCTTTTCTCCCTGCATCGGTGCATCAATTTATGCGTTCGATCAAGACATTTAATTTTGCGGTTCGAACTTACTCTCTAGCCTTAAGAAAAATAGTTTTAAAACTGGGATAATGCGGAGCTTTGAACTATCCAGTTGATGAGTACTGGCGAAATAATGCGGACTTTGAACTATCCATTGATGAGACGTTAACCAGAAGTTAAGTGTTTAGCGTAGGGGACCAGCAGTTGTTGAATAAAAAGAGTTTTGACCATAACCAGATTTTACGGGTTTACCGTGGGTTTACCGTACGCAGTTAATTTGCTTTTATAACTTCTAATAAACGTACGGCCGGCACAGAAGTGACACGAAAAATATTTTTTTTTTAATGTAGGAGAGCAAAAAAAAAAAAGATTTTTATGTAAGTTGGTGAAGGAAAAATGTTTTTTTTCTTTTACGTGCTCACGTAAAGTAACCTTTAATTACGTGGAACACGTAAAAACGTTTACGTGCTCACGTTAAAACTATTTCTGTGTTACAGCAATAAAATAGTATAAGATTGGTGAATAAAATTTAAGTCTTAGTGAAGTATGTCGAAAAAGAATTTTTTTTATTTAGTGTTAGGATGGAAAATCAATATTTTTTTAATGAAAAGACGAAAAAATATTTTTTTATGTAAGGATGAAAAAATATTTTTTTAATGTAAGACGAAAAATGTTTTTTTTTTAATGTAGGATTGTAAAAATATTTTTTTTATGTAAAGACGAAAATTTTTTTTTTTTCTTAATGTAAGGACGGAAATATTTGATTCTGTTTAGTGAATCACGGTAAAAATTATATTACGTGCTCACGTAATAAAGTTATTAACGTGAGCACGTTATAGCTCAACCCAAAGCGGAGGACACGAGTCATTCGCATGCGACGCCGAATAAAGCGTAAGTAATACAAGTTCATCAAGATATGATCCTGTGGTCGGTGACAGTGACTAAGGGTATTCGACCAGGCCAATGGCCATTGTCCTTGTAAAAGATTACGAAATAGAAGTCATATTGTTTTCTCGAATGTAATTACACTGTTTTCTTGAAGCCACGGGTCAGTTAATACGGTTGTGTTACTTAACTGTGTTTTGGAGTAACGTTAAAGGAATACTGATTGAAATGTATGATATTACCATTACTTGTCATTTCAGATATAGTTTTGCACATACTTATTTGTTGTTTCCAGGACAATGGAACAGCTGATAGAGTTCCTTAAAAGGAAAGAGAAATTGACTGGAAGAGATTCGAAGAAGGAAAAGGTATCTTTAAAGCTAAAGCCACATTCATATTCAAATGTAGTTGTTTTAACGTTTTTAGAATGGTTTCTTGAGTCCTGTCATTAAAGGGATTATTCAGTAACGGTTTCACAAATCACAAATATGCACTAAGATTATCAAGATTTAAAAAAATACATGCTAAAAGGTTAAGTCAAATAAAAGGGCATACGCACCTTGCTCATTATTTTGCATTTTCACTAATTGGCCTCTTAAGTGGTTCCAAAACCAATGCTACCCAGAACAGGGCCCGGCACCATAAAGCTATTTGCCAGACAGATTTTTTTCAAAACTCTTTACAAAAAATCTGTCCTATAAAACAGTTGTATGGTGCCTGATTTTTCTTAGTGGGATCCTTTTTGGTAAATGAAAGTTTTATACTTTTAAATTGCACGTCCATTTCGCGTGTACATATCTACAAAGTAGGGGACAAAATTTTGCTCATTGAAAGGAAAAGTTGTAATGGCTTACCATTGTCCTTTTCGTTGCAGGTGGTTTTTATAAAGTGATCTGCAATTGAACTTTCCGTGCTCTTTTTAGGTCAACTGACCCGAAGGATCATGATGACGCTACATAAATATATACTTACTCATCGTGTTTGTGTCGTCGTCGTGTCGCCGTTTGCGCCGTGCGCTGTCCGCCGAGTCCGCCGTAATTTAAACTGCTTTCAGGGGAGCCAAACCGACTTCTTCTCCAATAACCGAAAGGCCCAGGGTACTCATATTCGGCTTGTTGGCATTGTATTGCTGAGATGAGAAGAGGGGTTACAAAGTTTTGTAGAAAACAAAAATGACATTGACCTCTCTCTTCAAGGTCCACAGTGGTCAATAGATATAATTCTTAATAAAGTTACAACTTCTGTGTTGAATAACTAAAATGGCCTAGAGGGCTGATATTGGATCAGTAGCAATGCTGGGATAAAGGAGCCAACCAAGTTTGTTTGTTACAAAAATGATGTTGACCCGTGAACACTAGACCCTTTTTTTTTTTCATGATTAAAGTCATCACATTAGATCAGGAATATACAAGTTTCTTCTAAAGAGCTCAATGCATTTCATTAGGTTGTTAACCAATACTGTTGTGATTTGACTGTGTTGTATTTTTGCCAAAAGTCAGTAATGACCGTTTTAAGGCCCATGGTTCTCTCTTGTATTTAATAATTAGTAGAATTTGATTCAGGTTTTTTCATCAATACATTGTTATGTGTAATATATACAAAATAAGTAAACTCGGATGATCATAGGATTATTATATTTACTCTTTCTTATTTGTGTAGTCCATTTTATTTAAACACATCCTTACGTTTTTTCACGTAGCAGTATTTCTCATGTTCTGATTATAAATCCATTCAATATAAATACACACTTTTTTACCATCAATCCATATATCCTCATTTTTCCCTACAATTCATATTTGAAACCTGAAAGTTAAAGCAAAGTCTTCAGGTTCACATACTGCTTCCTTTAATGACATTTCTGTTCCATCCAGTGATGAATTTAGAAGTATTATCTGCATTCACTGTGATAATAGTATTGGGGGACAGTTCTTAACATTAAACACCATTTCATATTTTCATTCTTTTCTTCAAACTCTGTATGGTCCATCGTGACTTGTTGTCATTATTTGGCATAGAAAAAGTATTTAAGAGTGTTCCTTACATATTTTTTTCTCCGCCTCTCTAAAGTTTAAACTTTCGATATTCACCGGATTTTTCTAAAAGCTTTCGTTTTCGTACTATATAAAGTTATTCTAATAATGAAATTGAAATAATGATTTTAAAAACGAGAAAACAAAGAATAGCACTTCTTGTAATATGCGAAATCGTGTTAAGAGATAAATTGTTTGTTGCCATTGTCAATTTTTGTTAAATATTGGAATAATTTATGAAAGTTGTGACTTTTTCTGTTTTTCTAAATGACTTCGTATTTTGAATGTTTTTAGGGGGAAGCAACTGGAGTTCCATTGGAGAGTGTGCTCCCTCATTTTGGACTGGTCCGCCAGAAAAATCCCTCCTTGGGTCATTACTGACGCACAAGTTATGAAGTAAAATTCGGGAGCTTCAAGGCAATTACCATGCGCCCCCATACATGTGGGTTTAATCCTTCCACAATATGGAGAGGATTCGACTAATCCTGACGATTTCGTTGGGATTGAATCGTTTCGGAAGGGAAAAGCTATACAGTGGGCAGTGGGGATTTCATTTAGTAATGAATGACATTTGAATTTTGAAGCCAATTTTCACATAGTTACGATCTTTCATATAATTTTCAATACGTTTGTTTACCTGTCTTGCCTGGCTTCAGGCCAATAAGGCTATGCTCACTTTTAATGTAATTATTTTATCATATTTGTCCTGACTTGCAGTTTTGCGGGGGTAACTACTCTCATCTGTTTAATGTAAGTTCTTAATAATTTTGCCTGACATTCGGACTGCGGGGCTGATGCTACACTCTAGATGAATTGTATGTAGTTTTCAATATTTTTTTTCATGAATTGCTTTTGCATGGGGCTTTTCATTTTTAATGTAGTGTTTTCAACATGTTTTGCCTGAGACACATGCCGGCCTGGCGGGGCAATTGATTTTTTAGTGTGTAGATTTCAACGCCATTATAGCTTTTGACATGCGAAATGCATAACGGGAGAATTCACATTTTAATGCAAATTATTATCTATATATATGCCTGTCTTGCAGTTTATCGGTGTTCTAATGCGACTTTAGGATGTACATCTTATTAATTTTTGCCTGACCTGCGGCAGCGGGTCTTAATCACTTATGAGTGTAGTTTATTTCAAATATTTTTTTACATTGAATAGCTTTATAAAGGATCCATTAATTTCCATTTTTTAATGTAAGTTTGAGCAACATACAAATTGCCTTAGACATTCGTGATGACCGGGCTATGGAAATTTTTAAGGTGTAGAATTTCAACAGTATTTCTTGACTTTCGATTGTCCAACTGCTAATTCACGTGAAAATGCAAAAATAACAATATTTGGCCTGACTGAGCAGTTTTGCGGTACTACATTTTTTTTTTAATCTCCTTATAAATAGGGAGCCTTAACTTTCGTGGCTGAAATGGGCTATTTTTTTTTTTATGTAGTTTTCAATCATGGTTTTAGTTGCTCATAATTGCGCGAAGTTTAGGCATATCACATTTTTAAAGTTCAGTTATTTTTAATATTTTTCCTATATTGCAATTTCATGTTCTATTTACTGTTTAATGTAGTTTTTTTTTTCAACATCATTTGATTGTAACTTTGTCAGAGCTTCCGAGGTCCAAATTAATTGTTTGATGTAAATTTCCGATATTTTCGTCCTGAATTGTTTAGCCCTAATATGCCTAATCTACTTTATTTAAAAGAAAACAAAATCCAAGATCTTGCCAAGACTTTGCGTTAGTGTTATTATTTTCCTAGTGTTTATTGAAATGCGTTTGCTGTTTATAAACCTGACTTGCCATCCAATCAAGGCAATAGTCCCCCCAAGGCCATCACATTAAGATATCCGGCGTTGCCTTAAATTGTATAACGAATTAATCTGTTTTATTTGTTAAGAAGATACAATTATTTAGATTTTAGATATAATATGTGGTAAACATTGTTGTAAGATTAAAAACCTGGATAAAACCATATCTGGGGCGCCTCTTGCATTAGGGTTGCTTGTTAAAAAAATTTAGTGTAAAACAGTGGGTGTGATTGAAGTGGGCAATTGACCCGATTATAAGACATTGAGAGACACGAGATCTCATAGAAACTCTTCATTTATCATTTTGTTTAATTACCTTTTCGGATTCATCAATTCAGAAATCAAATAGAGTATACCTGGAAACCAATATAGGGGTGATTAACTTGCGATTCCAACAGGCCCCCCAATTAAAAAGTAACAATAAGTTTACTAGTATTTAATCAACGTTCCATAACTACACATTAAACACTAAAATTTAAATGTTATTATCTACTTTAATACTGCCGATGATAGTGAAATCAAACAAGGTTGAGAGCGTTAGTTTCGTTTGTATTCAGCAATGGAAAAAACTTTTGGGGATAAAACCATTAAAAATGTAAATCCATAATCCTTAAATAAAAAGTTTGCTTCATTTATTTTTGAGTATTTTAGATGTGTTGATAATGATTGTGTTCATTTTTTCGTATCGATCTATAGGTATGCGTTATAGAAAATGGTTCATTTTGGAAAATGATCGAGGGAAAAGCCGTTTATGCGTAGACAATTTGTTAACTATAATTGTAAGTGTAGATTTGAAAGGAAAAGGATGTGCCTAAGACATACGATTTGTTTATTAATTGAAACTCATCCTATAATATATCACTGGATGCCGGACCTGTTGTTGTTCATACCCAATGAGAGGAAATACCTATTGGTTTATGGCGAGCATTGGATAAGTTGCGGTGATTATCAGTGAGACCGTTTCGTTTTGAAAAAAACCAGATCAATGTAATCAACTAAGGGAAAAATCCAGACGTAATGAAGGAAAAAACTTTGGGTTTCTTACAAAATTATTAATTAGTAAACATTGCTATTTGACGAGTTTAAAATAAAAAATTTTAAAAAAATAATTATTACGATAAAAATTGTGGTTAAAAACACTAATTGGGGACGATAGGCTTTATACAGCGTTATTTTTTAAACTGTTGTAAATAACTTATGAATTGGGATATATCATTTAATGATAAGGAGATTAAAAAGCACATTAAATCTCTTAGAAAAACATAAAAACTATAATGAAAGTGAAATCCCTTAAAAATTTATTTACCTTACTGTTTTTTCTCATAGACCATCCTTACTCTGTACTCCAGCCGTTTCAAACCAATCAAATGCCGACCGATACTTAAACAGCGCATTATCTATATACCGAATGTTTGTTTGATGGAAATGTTAAATTAAAACAGCGTGAGACCCTTGAAAATTCACAACTAACAAACACGAGGACTATGAGCGTCCGCAATTGTTTTTTAGCCCCAACAAGGCACCTCTTTTATAGCAAAAAAATCACAGAAAGTTAATAACAATAATAGACCGAAAAAACGTTACGATTTCCGAACGTTCCAGGCGTCTTTTAGCCGTTATATAAAGCCTCTATTAAAACATCCACAATTTCAGTGTTGTCTACTCTAAGGTTACATTTTAAAAATCCTGATAGAATTAAAATTACAAATAAAAAATAACAAAAAAACGCATTAAGACCCAAAACAATATGCCTATGAAATGACAGGGAGTAATTTACATGCAAACTCATTATCCTTTAAAATTCTATCAAAAAGAAATCTACATAAGATGTAAAATTTATTTTATCTTAAAAACCAACGGCTATCGCTTGTTTTCAGGGATTTTAGATATAAAAATGCCAGTATGATAGAGACAATTTACTTAACGAGGCCAATTGTTAGTGGGACAAATTGGATAATAGCCACTTGAAAATAGATCATTGAAAATACGAATATTGTTATGTTAGTGCTTTTAGACTCTCTAAATGGTGGGAAATTTTAGACACTTAAGATTACCGACAAAGCGCAGTTGGAAAAAAATGACTACAAAAATATATATATATGCAACAATTACTAAAAAAAACTATGGTCCCTAAACAATAAAGGTCATAAATAGGGATTCTTCCTACACCTTAGGCAAGCTATTCAAAACCGTTTCATATAATATGACCCAAATGCTGCATACCTTCAGTATTTACCGTGTTTAAAGTGTCTTTATTAAGTACACTAAATGTACGAAGGGTTGCTTCTGATATGCAAAATATAGATCTGATTTGCTTCAATAATAATAGTTGAGTAGGTTGTTTGTCATGGCAATGTGGTTCCCATCATGAATGCCAATGCACAGCTTCATTACACATCCTTATCACAGATGGAAAATTAGAGAATTCGAAAATACCTGCCTTTTCTGGAACACAGTCCATCCAGTCTTATTCTGATACAACACCACTCTGTTGTTCAATCATTGGTATCACCCCACATAAACTTAAAAGTAATTGAAACATGTTGTTTGTGGGCCGAACCCAGAGGGTACCATGGTGAATAGTACTTTAACTCCTTATATTTTGTGATGTGTTACCCACATTCCAAGCGCATTAGACTAATTCCATTTTGAAAAATTGAAATAATAAAGTAAGGGAACTGTATTATTATAGTTTACAGATATTCAACGTTAAAAATGCCTCGGAGACACTAATAAAGTGATCAGATATCATAACAAGTCCCTTGGTTTTTTTCTAATTTTGCTACTTTGAACACGAATGGTACTGATATAATTATCTACAAAAGTCTAAAGAAGTAATAATATAAAAATGTAAATTTTTCTTTAAGGTTCTCTTCCTGGACTGCTGTAAAATATACAAACTTTTACCCCTAAGACTAATTTTATCCTTTCGTGTGTATTGCGTTTTTTTTGTGTGAAGTTCAAAACCGATAGAGCTGAAAAAAATGCAAACCAAAACTGATTATGCAAGTGGTTTTTAATTTTATCAGAAACTGTTAATTAGAAATGCCTATTTTACGTAAAAACGAGTAGTGTCTAGTTTATGCTGATTTTTTATTATCGATATTATGCGAGCATACACAAACACACGAGCAACCATCAAGCAATATGATATTGTTTAAAACCTAGAATTATCCTAATAAAGCATGAATGTTAGCAGAATATACCTAAAATTGGCAATGGAAAAATAAATCCAGTTTTCACACATATACTTTAACATTATATATACGCATAAAATACTGCCAGCATGTTCCCCCTACGCGCCACTATTACTTTAGAATATCATCAAAAAACAGTGTATCCAAATTCCTTATTTATCTATGACTTATTCACATATTTAAACTCTCCTACAAGCTAAGGCCTCTCGTATTATTCTCTATATCTTTTTTATAACGCTTGCAAGACTTAATAGATAATAGCGAAAAATGTATTGATGTATATTCATGAAACATAACCATGGGATGGTGTCTGTATCCATATGATTTTATGCTGCCCTCATCAGAATATTATAAAATATCTTATTTCTTTATCAAGCGAATTTTTTTTAAACGACTATAAATCACATCAACTTACTAAATGAATAATATAAAAAAAAATGAAAGATATAACACACAGATGGGTAATGAAGTATCACACTTCTAATTCTTTATATATAGTTTCATCAGATTGAACTGACCATTCCCAACAAAAAAATCAACTCACATACACCTAAAATAAAAAATGGCGTTCGATAGTGGTGACCAATTTCGTGTGTGTACTAGTATTATCAAAAAGGCGTAAGGTAAGCTCAAATTTGGGCAATATGGAACGGTTTGGTTACACGGTTGAAAAATCGGACCATTCCGTATAACAAATTTACCTGCGGTCATTATGTTAATTTTGTCAACGCTTGGAAAACGAGACACCCGAATTCCCGTTGAATAGATTGGAAGCATGGCACGTGTGTTTGTGAAAACATTGATGTGAGATTTCAAGGTACCAAATCCTCAACGGCCAGGTCCTGTTTTAGAAAATGCACAGTTTTTGAAAAACTTACCTTTGTGTCATAACAAACAAAGGCAGACGGATGGGTCCCTAATGTAAAAGTTTTGTACATGGGGGGTGGGGGTTGGTGGGGTGAGTGGGGGGGGGATGTGGGAGGGGGGGGGATGTTGGAGTACGACTTTCGAGTACCAGTGGATAGTGTATAACAAAACTATAATTAAGTAGGGGATATTAAAATTATGTATTCTTACATTATTGTTTTATAATTAAAAGGTTTTCGACCGATTTTTATGATTTGTCCCAGATATTCAGTAACCATAGTTAAATAATTAGTTATTCCCTGCACAAATACAATAATTACATGCATTTTAATATAAGAACCTGCGTATGGGATCAGATTATGTGCGGTGTTTCTGCGTTATGTGTTGTGATTTGTGTTTTTGTGTTGTTTTGAGAATTGTTTTGTGGATGTGTGTGTTTTTGTTGTGTTCCTGTTTGTTTTGTTGTGTGTTGTTGTGTGTATGTTTTGTGTTGTTTGTGTGTGTTTTGAGGTGTGTTTTGGTTGATTTGTGTGTTGTTTGTTGTTATGTGTGTGTGTTGTTGTTGTTTGTTTTGTTTGTGTTTTTGTTGTGTTTGTTTGGTTGTGTTGGTGATGTTATGTGTGTTTGTTGTTGTTTGTTTTGTGTGTTGTTGTTTGTTGTAATGTTTGTGTCTGGGTTTGATTTGTAATGTTGTGTTTGTTGTGTTTGTTTGTTTTTTTGTTTGTGTTGTAAAGTTGTACACGTTTGTTGGATTTGCGTTTGCCGTTATCGTTGTTGTTGATGTTTGTTTGTTTTTGGTGTTCGAGGTGTTTGTAGGTAGGAGATGTGTATATTGGGTTGTTTGTTGTGGGGTGTTGTTTAATTGTTTGTGTGTTGTTGTGTTGTTATTTGTGTTTGTTGTGTGTGTGATTTGTTTTTGTTTGTTATTGAGTTGTTTTGTGTTGTGAATTGTTTGTTGTTGTTGTGTGTTTGTTTGATTGTTATGTTGTTGTTATTGCCTGTTTTGTTGCGTTGGTTGTGTTTTGTTGTGTGAGTGTGTTTCATGTGTTATGATGGTTTGTGTGATGTTGATTGTTTTTTGTGTTTTATGTATTGGTTTGTGTGTTGAATATTTGTTGTTGTCTTTAGAAGTGTGAGGTGATGTTGTTAGATTGCTTGTCGTGTTTGTTAAGTATTTGTTTTGTGTTGTTGGTTTGGGCTGTGGTTGTATTGTTGTTTTTGACGTGATTTGTACGGTGTGGTTGTGTTGTGTTTGTTGTGTTGTGGAGTGATGTTTTTTTGTTTGATGATTGTGATGTGTCGTGTTGTTGTTGTAATATTGTCTTGTGTTGTCAGGTGGTAAGTGTGGTTTGTGTGATGTTTGTTTTTAGTGTGATGCGTTGTCGTGTTTAGTGATGTTGTGATGTTATGTTTTGAACCCCAGTGTGTGATGTTGATTGTGTTATTTTGTTACTGGAGTTGTTATTCTTATGTTGTGTGATGTTGTTGTTGTGTTTGTGTTATGTGTTTGTGTGTGTGGTGTTGTGTATTTGGTTATAGTTGTTGTTGTGTTTGTTGGTGTGGGTCGATTGTGGCTGTGTCAATTCCCGTGTGGTTTTACGTGGTGTTTATTGGTGTCGTGTTATTGTATTTGGTTGTTATAATAAAAAATCCGTAGTTTTCCTTAGGGGTATCACTATTTTTCACGGGGTCTTATTTGACAACGGGGTCCGGGCGTGGAAAAAATGTGCGCTTTAAAGTTTTTAGTTTTTCAACGGATATGTTTTTCAGGGTCCATTTTTCACGTGTACCGTTTGAAAAATGACGACAAGTTTTTGGGTTCAGTTTTTCAACGGAGGATCCGGTCCATGTTATCCAACGTTACACTTCATAATAGATAGTCTCTTATTTATGAAAAATTAGAATAATTATAGAGTCCTAATTGGACTTAAAACTGTGTGGGTGAATATAATGTACTGTGATAGTTGTTCTTTCAGAAATAAAACCATTATGCCCGTCTAGAAAGTAGCCCTACCGGTGTAAACTACCCTATGGTAATCTTTCCCCGTATTAACCCCCGGGCGGTAAACATCCACCTCACCAGTATCAATATGCCTTACTAATTAGTATCTTGAATGCCACTCTGGAAAATGCTGTCAGTATTAAAAAAAAATGCCGCACAACCATCGCGTTTTTGTAATGCAGCTTTTCTTAAAGTTTCCATTATAAAATCTACGGAAAGGTGTTAATGACTTAGAAGGTCAATTTCCAACCACCATTAGAATGAATATGACTTTTTTCAACACCGAACATAGTTTCTATGTTAAATTTTCCACCTAGAATCGACAAGGGAAAGGAATTATTGAATTCATGACCAAATTGTTTTTACCACTGGTCAAGGATTATAACTTTATTTATTCGGTTAAATAAACGACCCGTACAAAGAACCCACGAGGTCGAATAGTAGTTATGTAGTTTGTTTTTAGGATGAAAAGACAACTTCAATATCATGACCATGCCTTCCTCAGGGATGTTTCGCCTAGTGGAATATGGCGATGAAAACAGGATATTAAAGCCAATCTTTTATCTCGACCTCTAGCTAAGAACGTCCGCCTACTCCACTTATAAGGATACCCCATTAACAATCTAGCGTTTTATATATATTGGTACAGTCATTATTGATAAACCTGAATGAGTAGTGCCATTTAAAACATGAACTGTAGATTAATCAATGTTATCCGGGTAACTTTTTACCACGGAACTAACCGTCCAGAAGTTAAGATGCTTACAATTTTCTTGTTCTATCCCTCTCAAACTGTTTAAAATGCTCCCCCGGCGTAGATAACCCCACCAACTTTCAATTCGCTGATTTGCTGTACTTGAACCATCTATATAAGAATTATTGCTGTCAGGTAAATGTCGCAAAAAGAAAGTTTGAAAATTACGAATGTGCCCATTTTCAGTCCGTTTTCCGGCAGCACGAACGAACCGAGGGCAACACCCATACAGTTTTACTGCTTCTAGAAAATAGCCGCCGATTATTTGAGGATTGTTGTTTGTATGATATACATTCAGCCAAATGATTTTTCTGGAAAAGCCACAAATGCTTCCACTTATACAAATACCAAACGGCTTCAACTTATCATATCCGTCCACATGCCATATGAAATTTGGCCCCGGTGCATAGTAGGCACGCCTCCGTATACTTCTAGCTGTCCTGAGACGAACAGCCTCTGGATCTAAGTGACGTAAAATCATACGAACATCGTTGGAACGTACTGTTAAACCGTTTCCCCTACATCTCGCAAGCATCATCCGGTACCCATGTAACTGACCACTCTCTCTGAGAACAGTTCGTATGAAACTGATAACCGTGTCAATATCACTATAATTCCTTCTTTGCAGACCAAGTGTCTTCAGAAGTCTCTTAATATGTCTTAAACTTACACTTATACCACACTGTTCGTCCAAAACATACTGAATTTCCCTGTACTTCAGTCCATGTTCATACAAATGAACAGATCGCAACATTACCATACCGCATCAGATCCACGCGTGAAGCGTCGCTTCTCATTGGTTGAGCTATTACGTGCTCACGTAATACTTATTACGTGAGCACGTTATAAGTTTTACGTGATCACGTAATAGAAAAAAATATTTTTCGTCTTACATTAAAAAAAATATTTTTCGTCTTACATAAAAAAAATATTTTTCATCCTACATAAAAAAAAATATTTTTCGCCTTACATAAAAAAAAAAACATTTTTCGTCTTACATTAAAAAAATATTTTTCATCCTACATAAAAAAAAAAAATATTTTTCGTCTTACATAAAAAAAAAATATTTTTCATCCTACATAAAAAAAAAATATTTTTCGCCATACATAAAAAAAATATTTTTCACCATACATAAAAAAAATATTTTTCGTGTCACTTCTGTGCCGCCGTAAATATTCGATCTGATTAAAATATAAATCTTCACTATCACTGCTTTAAAAACTCCATTACGTAATGTAAAACAACTGATTACATTTTGGCACAGTACGATCAAAGAGGGATGACTCTTATATATATCTTGCACAAAGAGAGAGTGCTCTCCCCTCGTTCTTTTAATTCGTCTTTCACTCGCTAGATGTCGGAGGGAAAGAGGAAGTCAACAAAGCAACGCGTGCAACTTTCATTTTCACATCGGCTGACAGGTAGAATTCACAGGTATGTTATATGACCCCACTTGCTTGTTTAAGTACGATTTTGTCCATCACCTATTAGTTGTGTACTCAAATTAAAGGGTTTTAATTTCGATAAGCAAAATATTTAACGAAAATTAATAAATAGAGTGCAAAAATGAGACCAAAGTTAATTACTGTAAGTTGTACAATGTACATATACCTACATAAGTACAATTGATTCCTCTTAATATCTAGTTCTATTTGTCGGACAAACTTGATAATAAAAGGAAAGTTACATTAACAGTTGGTCATTCCATACAGCTTAACAGCTAGTTGATATCACCATGATACATGAACCACAGGTACTGTGTGTTTTAATGATACAATGTATGATATTTTTTTATTCTGTCTTGCCTGCTTAATTTCTATCTTATATTTGGCAGACTACTATTTTTAAATAAAAAGAAAGTACAGAACAACATATATTATGCATACACTGCATTAGATAGAAAAAAAGAATCAAAAACTTTTTCTTTAATAATTAATATTATCTCCCCTTGATTTTTGCTAAGTTTGTACCACGCGGGATGCGCATGATTTGGTTGGAAAATGTTGTTCACGCACTTTCTCCCCCATGAGAATTTTGAAAAGTTGGCAAGTATGGGTACATAGCTCGCTGACAAAAAATATATGTAAGAGCACAGGGACCTGGCAAGAAATATTTTAACCAATAGTATACATATATATATATATCATAATATCAAGGGTATGAACTCGGCGGTCGAGAAAAACGGACCTATTTTTTTAAAACCATATTATTTTGATAAATGGGTTCTATACAACATTAACGGATATCTTGCCTTAAAGAAAAATAATTTATCTTTCCATTGAGTGCTTGATGAACAAAATTGGCCAAGTATTGACGAAGTTATAGCTTGATGAGAAATATGAAAAATATGCTAGGTAGACATTTCCCTGTCTGGTCGAAAAATTACTCAAAAAACCAAGCCAAAATCACAAAAAACGCTTGTGGTGGTAAACATTACCATAACTGTGTTAATCCACAATCTCCCTAAGGTGTCATGATCCGTACTTTGAGAAACTCCATTTAACATCGTGTCACTTACTTAACCGTGCCTCGGAACGCTTAACTGTCGTTAAAAAAATTTGTGTCCCTGTGTGTAAGAGATATATATCTCTTTTTTTACTAAGTACCTGTGCATGAACATTGATTTTATTGTAATTTGTTGAAAGTTAGTGACATGTACATTGTACCCTCAAAATTACAATGACTGCCTACTTCAAAAAGTATGGCAGTAAGCCTTGCACCTGCAAGCTTCATACATCAAAATTTGCACCAGCAGATATCAAAGGAAAATTAGTCGTCGACCAATGTCACTGTCTGTGGACAAACACAAAATGCGCTTGACATATTTGTCCAAAACCCTGAGTGACAAATCCTTACCACTTATAAATCCTTGATGTAAACTGCATGCATATGTGTATATTAAAATCTACCAGTAGCAAATTTTTTTACATAATTATACAAAAAAGTACTTTTTAGACCATATGCATCCTCGATATTCTGGAGTTAACCCTGGACTAATCCCATAGTAAAACTGAAAACATTTTAGAAGAAAAATACTAACCAATCACAGGCTTGCAAAGATTTTATTTAATGTACACAAAAAAACATAGGTGCATAGTAGTATAATGAAGAGGACTGTGTTGATATTGATGAGCATTTAATGCTCTCCCTGTAATCTTCATAGGAAATCTCTGCAAGTATATGTACATTGTCTGTCAATATTTATAAATTCATTTGAAATCAAGTGACTGTGATGAAAATCTATAAAAGGCTGTTTAAAAGTGCAAACCTAAATCTCAACAAAAATGGCTTTTCATTTTATATCAATTAAAAGTTAACTGTATGTTAATTGTTTTATGGAGTCCCAAAAGTTATAGTTTATATACGTTTTACAAAATGTAGTAGTACGCTTAACACAACTCTGTAAAATATGACATTAAAAAGGCATTTAATATCAGCCTGTCATACGTACATCAAAACTGTTCTACATGTATACACTTTTGATCAATTTGACGTATGTTTTTTATCTTCTGATGGAAACATAGTGTACTCTGGCTTTAATTGATTTCATGCTTCAATTGATAATGCTGTTAACATATGTTCATTGATAGGATACTTTATTCAGATTACTTAGCTAATTATTTAAATGTTACAATCATGAATGCACAAGCACAAGCATATCATTAATTCATGTTACTAAATGTATTTAGTAAAAAAAAGTTTAAAATTAAATTAATCTCTTTTTCAGATATTGACTACTGGCTTGTCTAACATACAGTATGGCACTAACGCTACTACACGTAGTGGGTGTGTCCGTGATATTTTCCCACATACTGGCCCTCGAGGTGGATCCCAAAGGATACATTCTGTATTGTCCTTGTATGGGTAAGCTAATATTTTCCATAAAGCAAAATTCAGGTATTATGTTGAGGGAATAGAATAGTTTCAAGTTACATAAATGACCTGGCTTGATTATGATTAGTTTAACCTTCCAGTGATTGTGACATCACAAAAATCTTGTCAAAATATGATGTCAAATATGACTTCACAATCTCCAAAAGGAGAGTAATTCAACTTCATCTACATGTATATCGTTTTTATCTTAAAAGAGACATATTAAGTTGACTAATAGATCCTATGTTTTGAAAACAAATTCCACTTTTGATTCTTATACTAGATTATCTCCCCCTAGTTTGAAACTTGGATTTGGAAATACATTTATCTAGAATAAGCTCAATTTCATTGATTTTAATATTAAAGAGTAAATTATATACCATGCTGTTTAGAAAATTTGAAGATTTAAAGCTAAAATTACAGAAGATATATCCCTTTAAAATGCCTCGCAGTGTTGATCAATACTTTAATTAAAACTGTCCAACTTTATATCTACTCTGTATGCCTGTCAGAGATCAGAGATATCGTATATATTTTGTAGGTAGATTTGGTAATCAGGCAGATCACTTCCTTGGAGCTCTTGGTTTTGCTAAAGCTATAGACAGGACTCTGGTGTTACCACCATGGGTAGAATATCATTTTCCAAAGCCAAAATCAGTAAGTATAAATCTCTACAGCATTTCTTTAGCTAAACTTCAATGATAAAGAGAGGGACTGCATAAGAAGATTCACCAAATATCATACAACTAAAGAAACAAAATATTTATGTGCAAAATAAAGAGTAAAATATTTTGTTTTATTCCTGTTTTGGAAACTAAACCTAATATTCTCATCTTCTGACCAGACCCAATAAGATGTAAATATCAGTTAAATTTTTAATTGATTGGATACTTTATGAAACCTAACGTTTCACAAAAGACCAGATAACATACAAGGTAGGGTACTTGAAGAACTCTTGAGACAAAAAGGCATCCATGGCCATCTTAACAATAATTCCACATGCTCACTGTCAACAGCCTTAGCATTACCTTAAGACTGGAAGCATACACAAAAGGGGACAAATACATTTTGTATATAATGATCATACTCGTGTACATATACATGCAAATATTCCTCTGTTGGCAGGTTCAGGTTCCATTTGATAATTACTTTAAAGTGGAACCTTTAAAGGCGTATCACAGGGTTATGACAATGGAATACTTCATGAAGGAACTAGCCCCTACTGTCTGGCCCCCTAAGGACAGAGCAGGTATGAACCTTGCATGACTACATAATAATTATATCAAATCTACATGCAACAATATGGAATTGAAAAAAAAATGACTTGATGCATTTAATTGTCCATCAGAATTTTCCCTTGTACGTCTGAATTTAGATACAAAAAATAAAGTCTGTGTAAAACATAGAATGATAATATCATCTGTTTGAAGCAAGAGCAGCAACTTGTATTTGTTGCTTTTCTACGTATGATTGTGGTGATCAAACAAAATATTATTATCTGTAAATATGGAGTGCATGGACAGATCAGAGTTCAAACTTAACTTCAGGAACCCTCCAGACTCTAGACAAATTTGAATTCTTTAGTAATTAGAATTACCAGCTGGTTATTGGTGATTGACTCAGTCCAGTTCTTTGACATACAAATGTCTGTATAAAGGCTAGGTCCTTGGTTCAAATCCTGGTCTAGCCGTGCACATTTTTGCTCCTGATACACATGTATGATCATGTTTTTTCTCTGAGATTTATGTAAAAGATAAAGAGTATGTTAATTAGGAAAACAAGTATGTTGGAATGAGGTATTAGTGGTAAAACCAACATAAAAATCATACACAGTTTTGCGTGTGTTTTTGCAGTGATGTGTTACCAAGCTCGCCACGGCAGTACAGAAAAGGGCTGTAATGCGAAGGAGGGCAATCCTTTTGGTCCTTTCTGGGACACATTCAATATCGACTTCACAAGCTCCATGTTTTACGGTCCCCTTAGTTATGATTTGATGAATCTTCATGAAATGAAAAGATGGAAAGACAAGTAAGTGATCCGTTATTATCTTATCTCTCATATGCATAGATTGTGTTAATATGGTTATACAGGTATCTAATATTAAAGTACCCTCTATTGCCCCTTTTTCATTTATGGATTATGTTATTTCAAGGACGTATATGAGAAGGATAAGTCACACTGGGTTTTGGGGGAGTACAAGGCAGGAGCTTTTGTGTTTGTGCACTGACCGTGACATTGGGCGACGGCTGATTTTCCTTTGATATCCGCCGGCGCAGTCTTTGATGTAGCTTGCGGGTGCGATGGTTACCGTCTTACTTTCTGAAGCGGGCCGTTTTTTCATGAGCTGTCGTATTTCTTAACGAAAGTTTAAGACAAAGCCTCTAAATCTTCCGTCCTCAAAATAAGTTATAAACGTTGTGAAATTTAATAAACTTTACATTGGTGTTTCGTTTGACTTGATAAGACAAGTATTTGTTGAGAAAAGCGGTTTGTATTCCCGGTTCATAGGCGTCTCGTGTGGTGTTTAGTAATGTAAAGAGACAGACACGAATCCTTCTTACTTATAAATCCTTGGTTATTTTAACCATTGAACTACATATGAATTTATTTGGAAATTAAGGGAGTATGCCAACTGCATCTGGTAAAGTTACATAGTGGGGTGGTAGTGAAAATGTAAATATATGTTTGTAGACTGTATAGACAATGATACTACATGTACAGGTATCAAGTGTCACTTATACCCTGTGCTGGCTTATTCCTATTTATAGATTACTGGTTCATTACATATTCATATATTTATAGAAAACTTTGGTGTAATAGGTATCCAGCATCACAGTACCCTGTGTTGACCTCTCAATATCTACATATCATATTTGTAAGTTTATAGAAAACTATGATAATACAGGTATATAGCGTCACAGTCTCCTGTATTTGCCTTTTCCTGTATATAGATTACTGGAGTTTTTATTGAAAACTATTGTGTTACAGGTATCCAGCGTCACAGTACCCTGTGCTGGCCTTTTCCGATTTATAGATTACTAGTTTATTTTTTTTTTTTTTTTGTTTTTTTTTTTTTTTTTTTTTTTGTTTTTTTTTTTTTTTTTTTTTTTTTTTTTTTTTTTTTTTTTTTTTTTATAGAAAACTATTATGTTACAGGTATCCAGCGTCACAGCCCTGTGTTGGCCTTTTCCTATTTATAGATTACTAGTATATTTATAGAAAACTATTATGTTACAGGTATCCAGCGTCACAGTACCCTGTGTTGGCGTTTACTGGTGCCCCTGCAGCCTTCCCTGTTCAATCATACAGTGTTCACCTACAACAGTATCTAAAGTGGTCTAACAAAATCGACACAAAGGCTAACAAATTCATCAAGGATAACCTACCAGAAGGAGCGTTTATAGGCATCCACCTTCGCCTTGGCTCAGATTTTGTAAGATTCTATCACTTAACAGTTTTGAATATCAAATCTAGATGATAATGTAAAAAGCAATTGCTTGTTATATTCTGTAGGTTCACATATGCATGCATGTCTGATGTTATAATGGTGTCATATTATAAGATTTAGGTCATTAGTAAAAACATGCATTCTTATTTCTATATCTACATCGATCAGTATGTAAAATAATATAATAAATATATATGAAAATGCGATGTAACAAAAAAATCCTGGGATACTCAAGACCTTTTCAGTATATTGCTACTGAAAATCAACAATAAGAAATGACTGGTAACTTATACCATGTTCCAAACTCAAAAAGTAAGAATGTATGCATTTCTGATCTATCAAAGTTGCTTCCCTTTGTTTCACTCTATCGCATTATAAATCAGAGGTACAATGTAAGGACAAAGTGAAATGAAAGGAAATAACTCACACTGATACATGTAGATCTTCATCAGAAAGAAATTATGTGAGGACAGTTATTTTACAAAATTATATACTACCAAAAATGTTAGTTTTAGAGGTAATGGTGGAATCTCTTTTTCTTAGATCATTCACACCTGAAATTTCATAATGGACTGATTTAGCCTTTGATTTAGAAGAGTCTAGATGTGTTTTTAGGGGTGAATGAGTAAAAGGGCATTGCAGAAAAAATTCTTTGATTGGTGAATGTGTGAATTAATTCCACGAATTCAACGAAACCTTTTTTCCAGGCAAAAGCATGTGAACACTTGAAAGACAGTCCTTCCATGTTTGCTGCAGCTCAGTGTATTGGTTACAATGGTGAGCATGGCAAGACAACCCAGGAGATGTGTTATCCATCAGATGAAACCATTGTACGTCAAGTGAAAAATGTCGTCAAACGCTTCAAAGCTAAAGGAGTATTTGTCGCCACGGATAGCCGTGATGTCATTGATAAAATGTCGAAGGCAATGAAAAATGTAAGTTTCTAAAATATCACTTTACATTTTAGAATTCTTCTCTTGCTGATGATTAAAATTACAAATGGAGGAATTCTATATAAACCTAAAGCATGTTTCAAATACTAGCAGTGAAAGTATTTGTATATTATATAAATATGTTTTTATCAAAACTAAACTGAAGCTACAAATGTAAGTACTAAGAAGAAATTATTCAGTTTAATTACTGTGTTTAACTAAATAAGAGCCCAGGGCGTTTAAAAGTTGAAAAAAAAATGAAAAGTTGCTTAATAAGACGAAATTATTGCAAACCAATACAGTTTTGATAGTTTAGGTCTTATGCCCAGGCAATTGAAATTGAGGTTTTAAAAAGGGGAGGGGCGCTTATAGGGACATGGGCACTTATTGGGTCAAATACGATATACTGCTTGTAGAAAATCAGTTTAACAGTTAGCATTTCCTTAATTATCCATGGTGCCATATTTATACAATTTGTATCGAGTAACTACAAGGGTATATTTCAGTTGATAATAATAATGGTGAGCATGGCAAGACAACCCATAATTGATGTTGATATCATAAAACCTACTGACCTATAGGAATGTCCTAAGGTTAGGGGCCACAGGGGCCCGAGTGGTTAAGATGTCGCGACATATTACCATAAGCCTTTCACCTCCAGGATGCGGGTTCTTATCCCATGTGGGGCAGTTGCCAGGTATTGACCGCTGGTCGGTGGTTTTTCTCTGGGTATTCCGGCTTTCCTCCACCAAAAAAACCTGCCATGTCCTTAGCTGTTAATAGGACGTTAAACTAACAACACCTAAGGCACTTTTTATAGATGTTTGATATTTAGATGATATAAAGAATGCTTAATGAATTTGGTACCTTGGCAAGTGTAGAGAGATAAAATCGTGCATTAATTATATTTTGTGTAAGTATACACATGTACTGTATTGAATCCACTAAGCGTTCAGGGTACTTAACATTGAGAAAATAAGGGGGAGACATTTAATTTTTGACCTTTTACAAAATTATTACACAAAAAAATAAAAATAACAAAATTATCCGGAATATGGTTTCATATTTTCAGTTTGCATTTGATAAAGATTTATTTCAAGCCAAGATACAGTCACCTGTCTATGAGGACCACCTAAGGGACGAAGCAAAAATGGTTTCTATAACCAAGTGATTTTTATACACAGGGTAAATTGTGTTGAAATTGAAAATTGACCAATTGGGACTCTATAAACTTATAAAGCAATTATTTAGAGGTGGTCTCTAAGAGAGGTTTGACTGTGCTTGAAATTGAGTTCTTTAAATGAGGGCAAGGGATCTTATTGACTCAAATAGGGTATCTAGTAATATTTTGGTACATGTAATTGGATTTAGGTATTCATTAACTTTTCTCCTGTTTCAGGTAAAATTTGTCAAGCAGTCGGAGTCTAATCCTCACGTTGACTTAGCAATTTTAGGGAAAGCTGATCACTTCATTGGAAACTGTATATCTACCTTCACAGCTTTTGTGAAACGAGAGCGAGATTATAATAACAAAACATCAGAGTTTTGGGCATTTAAGAAGAAAGAACGTGATGAACTGTGATTTAACTTTTTTATTATGTTTCCAACCAATGAGATGTCATTATATTTTATACACCTTTTACACTTTAATATTATATATGTTTTCTCTTATTTTATATCAAAAGGAGAAGAACTTAAAAAAAATTGTTTTGTTTTTGTTATGATCATATTATAGTCAAAACAGGAGTTATAGGACATCCATCAATCCTTAAAACAGAATTCAGGACTTTCTCCGATCCTTAAAGCAGACGTTAGGACTTCCTCCATTTCTTTCAGCAGAAGTAAGGAGTCCTTCAATCCTTAAAACAAGGTAGGACGTCTCCCAATCCTTGAAAGAGGAGTTTAGACTTCCTTCAATCCTTGATACATAAGTTTGGAGTCATTAAATCATTTCAATAGGAGTTGTGAATTCCTTTAGTCCGTAAAATAGGAATAACACAAGAATAAGGACTTGCTTTAATCCGTAAAAAATGGTAAAGGGGATTCTTATAATCCTTAAAACATATGTTAGGGCTTTCTACAATCTTTCAAACGGGGTTAAGAATTCCAACAGTCCTTCAGGCGTAGTAAGGATTTTAATAAATTCTTAAAACAGATGAAAGACGTCCTACAATTCTTTGACATAATGGACCGTGACTGCTCTTGGGTCCTGGATACCTAGAATTTTCTTTCATGAAATGAATAAACGGTGGGGTTTTTTTTTTTTTTTTTTTTTTTTTTTGCAAAGAAGTCGAATAGGTCGACGTTCATGTTAAGACAGAGGTACAGTTGTCGACATGTAGGACTGAAGGACGCAGAAAGAAGGCTAAGAAAAAGACAAGGCCTTGGAACCACGCGCAGGCGACAATGGAAAACGTCAGACGGGTGAAGAGAGGTCTTGCAACTGTGAGATGAGGCTCGAGGGAAGGAGGCAGGTAACAACATCTGGAACTTAGCTGTTGATGCACACGAACAAATGGCACACAGAAAAACGACAGCTGACCTACATGAATATTCGGTGATATTCATTAGCATACGCTGCGGTCTTACAACTTTCACGGATGGAGACTGATACCGGACCTGAATGGGATGGTATGCGGCAAGAGATAGGGACTTTGTATCATTAATACAGGCTGTTAGGCATACAAACATAACAAAGTGCTGAAAGAGATGGTAGACACACTGAAATAACTCATGATCAAGTGTAAATCAAGAAAGTAGCAGATTGTAATCATCGTAAAGGAGAGGCAAAGTGCATCGGCGCATGCCACAAAGGAAAAGTTGCAATGACAGACAACTAGACCATGAATGAGTATTTGTCTGAGAGATAATCTTTTCCTGCGTTTTTAGATCTGCTTGTTTCTGATATAGTCTCTCTCATGCTAGATATTGTGTTGTGGTCCAAGAGCGCAAATAAGCTATGGTTAGTAGGACGTAAAACTAAACCTATACGATATATGTGGAGACTGTTTAGCACCTTGGGGATCACTGACCTAGGAAGGTGACGAGCCATACAAAGACTTTTCCAGCCAGAACAGTTCCTGGAAGTCGACCACAGTGACTGATCACCACTGTGGATCCACCATCCAAAGAGTGTTCTGAGCCACATTTGACAAAGGACGTTGTAGGAAAATAAGTGAAAAGAAGAGAAGTCCATTATTTCTGTGTATCTAATCAAGTCCACACAACTTCTATGTTTACAGTGCAATGTAACCCTATTAAAGCAATATTACACGTTAATCGCATTCAAAAACACAAAAGAAAAATGATATGTGAAAAGGTAAAAATCACATTAAATATAACAAAAGTGCCACATCACAATAATTACAAAGTGTAGTTATCTTCGGAATAATGAACTCTTATTTCTAAAGTTTACTGATGTCATTCTGGCTTTTATTGCAAGCCATCGGACTATCTCTTTTCCAAAATGCTTTTTATGCAATTTGTGTAAAAAAAAAAAAATTATCTTTTATTTCGCATCCCTCCAGCCTCAGAGTGTCAGAGACGCGAATTCGAGATTGAAAAATTCCTTGGTACTTTATAACGTTCACTAAAGAAATTGCATATGAAGACTATCTAGACCAAATGTTATAGTCATTATGGATACTTGATCTGATTTCAAGGGTTCTATTGACCATATTTGGTTGCAAGCTATTTATGTTTTCATGGTCAGTAGCAATTTCCTGGATTTGACGATAAATCGGACTATGTCCCAAATCGGCTTCTGCCCCTCCGGCCCAGGGTATCAAGAGAAATTTATTCCCCTCCCTATAATCAAGTATGACAAGTAGCGATTTAAAGGATAAAATTAATTGACTCCATTTCTTATTTTGTGATTAGAAATGGGTCAGTCTCTGCTTATGCATAATCTGGCTCTATTCGAATCCCCCAAGGGTAATTTTGACCAAATTTGGATGAAATCCATCTTTTTTTACATAACTTTCCGACCAATATCAACCGTTTACTCGTTTACTGAACCCTTCCATAGCCAATGTTTCTAGCTGGCTAAATTGCATTCATATATTTATGACTATTAAATTGTAGTAGTAGCTATATAAGAATGACCTATATTTGTCCTGTTGGAAAGTTGTTTCACTATTAGTATCGCGTGTTCAGTAGTTTATCGCGTAAGAATGCAATCATAGTTTATTCAATCAAAATGTTTTCGAAACTGCAGAAATTAGTTGTATACAGTCAAGACGGCCTTAGAAAAAGATGGTTCCAGAAACCGGCCGAGTGGATAATTCAAGACAGACAAAGTCGGTCTAATTAAAATTAGACTAACGACACCATTACGATGCTCTACGATACACTTGCATCAAAGGGCATCGTAGAACATCGTGGTAGGGCGTAATTAAATGTCCAATTAAAATAAGATAGATTTAAATGTAATTAATTATCCACGGTATTATGGCCTGGTTTTTAATACAAATATGTATCAAAATAGGAATTTGCCAAAATTAACCTTACCGAATAATGACATTAACGGAATTATAGGCAAGAAGAAAAAAGTCTTACTTTTATTTGATTGAAACAAAGATATTGACTTGTATCGTCCAAATTCTTGCTTACTTTATTCTACTTATAAATACAATTGGGAAAATCAGTAAAATTATTCTTCTGCGTACTTTACAACAATTTAGAAGCAGTTGCTTTTGTCATGCTTTGTTCCTATTTTCAGGACGAAATCCAAATCCCAGGGTTCATAATTCGGCATTTAGCTATACTTCTTTTAAGTGTTAATTGGTATTGAAAATAACACCGGGTACGTATTCACAATGATAAAACAATCACCTATTTACGATAGGAAAAGAAATTGAAATCGGAATAAAACCTAAACAAAAAAGATGAATCACAAGAACATTACACCTATGTGTAAATGCCTTTGTCATAATGTCAGCTTTCATTGAAAATAATTTATTAGCAAATAAGGGCAAAAAATGCAGTTAATTTCGGAAAATACAATAAATATTTTAGAGAAATACCCGCACACTTCAGTTGCTTACAAATGATTAGATTTTCTCGCTGTCTGTCTTGCATGGCAAGGCCTCAATAAAACTTTTGAAAAATTCAGTGTGGCAGATGCAGCATTAACAATTTTTGATACTATGAAATCTATTTAATGTTAATTTTAGTTTAAATGTCTTCTGGTCAGGCCTTAGAGAGAATATGTTTCCTTGACGGACAATCTCAGACAATATTCGACAAATTACGGATAGTGGATAGTATGTAAACTATGATCAAATGTACCATTTACCTGGCTTTCATAAACTTACATATGGAAACTGAATCGAGAAGATAACGCAGTGAAGGCACATATATAGCCTTTCCTCTTGAAGCACAATTGTTGGGGACCTAATATGACTTCAAGGTGACAGGATTTGCATCAGTAATCAGTATAATATTACTTAGTAGTTGTTTTGCAGTTTCAATCAATGTTGTCAAGCAGAGGGAAAGCTATATTGTTTAGTAATAGAGATGGGTTTAGTATTCCTTTTAAAGTAGGATATCGGTAATTCTCGAAGCAATTCTCGAAGAAACTATCTAACCGAAAATGGTTTTGAAGGGTAATGGTTGTCCAACACCAGAAGAAATATATATGGGACATGGATGTCATACTGGTAGTTTTCTTTATTGTTGTGTTACTTTTAAGAAACTGAACGTGTTTTTATATGTAACACAATATGAGGAAGACAATTAATTACCCCCGTGGTAAGTCAAACGTTTCATGATTGAAAATATATATACACGTATATTCAATATATAAAAATATATGTCAATATTTTTCAATATTTATGTGATAAAATATATTTGTTCAATATTTACTCAAATATACGTGCAATATTTTAAATATTTTACCACATTTATTGAACCTATATTACATAAAACACGTATATGATTTTTAATTATCCAATACATAATTTAACATATCCCGCATATATTTGAGTAAATATTGATAGTAGATATTTTTATATATGCATTGTCTATAAAAATGAGCATTATTGAACATTTATATATGATCTTACATGAGTGTTCATTTCATATGAGAAATTTAAGAGACGCTTCTAAGAAGTTTTTATTTTTGCGAGCCTTGGCGAGCAAAAATTAAAACTTAGAGACGAGTGTCATTAAATCTCATGAAATGAACACAAATCTAATATACTTTTATCACATAACTACAAATATATACATAACAAAGAATATTTCACGTCAAAATGTATTCCAAAAATCCAACAGAGGCCGCCATTTTGTGGCGCCGTCGTAATCCTGACGTCATTTTTTTGTTTCTACCTGACGTCACAATGAGTTTCTAGCCAATGAAAATCGCCCCAGGTCATATTACAGCGATATACGCAAAAATATTACACGGACGAAATAACTAGAATCAGGCGGATTATGTGAGAAATATTTTATCACATAAATATTAAATATTGAACATATATTCTTATTTATTTATTTATTTTTATTTTGAAACGTTTGACCTGCCATATACCCCTATGATACCAAATGGGTGGTAACAAAGCCTGCTTTGTTTCCGTCGTTGTGGGAAATTAACGACAAAGCGATTCCTGACTTTGATGGAGAGTGGCATCATTTGCCGGGGAAGACTAGTTAAGTTATATAATAATGTGTATATAAATCTAGTGTGAGGTAATGCGCGACAGGATACAAGCTAGCAATTGTCGTGAAGGAAACGAACAGTGTTTGTTTTACAAATAGAAGCGATAGTATTACTTTGAGTGGTTGGTTTATATGTTCTTTAGATATCTCGACCCAATTTCACGAAACTTTCTTAACTTAAAATCAATTATATCAGCTTGCCATTTTGTTTTATGATTGCATAAAACTTCAAGATTATCAATCAATACGCTGCTTTATACTGAACACGATTGATAAATTTACACCAAAATTCAATTTGAAAAGAGAGTAGTATTTTCTTATATTTTGCATTTTTAAGCTGAATTTTAATAAATTTATATTGGTTTAAGAATATAAATTGTTACTACATCAATTAATATGAGTACATATGGCATCCAGTTGACCCTTTACTTTTAGCCGTTCAGAAGACTTGAGAGTCAATACACATGAAAAATACACGTCATTTTTTCAAACCAAAGAGTCAAATATGATTTCAAAGAGTCAAAAACATACTTTCGGGGGTCTACTGGATGTCCTGAGTACATATATGTTATTTGCAAAGACTAATTGGTCTATCTTGGATTTTAACTTGATGTGAATTAATAAATAAAGAGGTTATTATTACCAAAAACGTTTATGTCAATAAATACGAGCTGCTAATAAGCGTTTCTTAGAGATATATTGCATTTCGTGGTAAAAACGTGAAATAGTCAGAATATATTATTTGTTGTGTAAGAAGTTTTTTTTAATATGGACCCCCACACCAAACAAATTCTACATTCGGAGAATATCCAAGATGGCGGATACATACTTCTGAGCAACCATCAGAAAGGATTACAGCATGACATGCTCCTCCTAGTTTAAAAACTTGATAAATTCCATTCCACCTACTGCTAAATGGTATGCAGCAAGGACCGCTCAGACATATGTACATGTTTCAAAGCTGATATGTTCATCGCCCCTGCAACCAGAATGACAGCATATGACACTCATCCACTAGGCGGAAGCTTGGATATCTATCGGGTTTGCCATAAGAATGGTTTGTAGCGTGGATTGATCCACTCAAAAAGTCATTTTCCTACACCTCCGCTATCAGAAAGCCATGCAGCAGACCCAGTAATCCTAACGGTGATATCACTACCAGCGTGTCCTCCTATAAGTAGATGAACACAATGGCTTACAACATGACTTTTCCTTCCAATTGAATGTTGTTTTGTTCATCTCCAGTGTACTCAGAAACTGAAAGGTTTGTTACAATGTTGTTGTTCTAGTTTGAAAGTTTTTGCTATAAGGATAGTTTGCAACTGTGATTGGCAACCTGAATAGCAGGACCCTCATTGCGGAACGTTCATGCATGTATAATACCCAAAGTGATCATACATGGTGTTCCATAAAGTAGGTTACACTTTTAAAATGTTATTACTTTTGACATACATGAGCAACAAACAAGATATTTTGTTATAAGAACACATAAAATCAAACGTTTTATTGTATGCATAATGTAAAAAATTGATTCTGCTGAAAACCATTCACGTCATCCTTTTTAAGATATTGGCATGTCAAATGTTCATTATACAGGCACAGTTAAATTTTTTATACTTTGTAAAACAGGGTTTTGGTCATGTAATGCCCTAGTTATCAACAACTCAAATCTTTTCTGTGTGAGTATTACCAGAAGTACAGAAAATAGTCACCAACACCAGAAAATATTGTCCAATGCATTAATTAGGCATTAGAAAATAAGAACAAATTGTCATGCTATTCTTCAAAGGTTGTTCAAATATCAACGATAACGTCGTATTTACCATATTTTTTTTTAATGTGTCTTTTGTGAAAATCGTTGCTAAGATTACTTAGATTTGGTTGTTTGTTAACCATAATATAAAATGTATGATTGCAGGCTTTCTGGAGATGAAATCCTATATTGAGGTAGTGCTGTATTAAAGAAAATATTGAACTTTGAAAGTGTAACATAAAATTTTGGACACCCTGTATTTACATTATTATTTATAATATAAATATAACATTTCATATTCCTCCAACAGACGAAGATAATTAAGGATTAAGAGAAATGCTACTTCTGCAATATGCTACAGAATAAGGACTCCTGATAGGCTGATATACTGTATTTTATCATCAAAAAGTTAGAAGCATAGCCTGTTTACTAAGGAATTAACATCAAACCACATCAAACGCAACATCCGATTTACCTCTATTACTATTCATTAAAGCATATAAATAAGTGGTATGAAAACATGAATCGGCCAATCAAAAAAGCCAGATTTAGTAGGAAAACAAAGGAAAATTAATCATTTATTTTTGATGATGTAGATTGGGTCACAAAATATGTAATGTTCTATCTAGTTACAAGCTAATGCAGTTTCTTCAGAACTACCACGACATTCAATGAAGGACTAATGAAGTTTATTTGATTCAATAAGCATAAAAAAACTATGCAGTATCTTAGATGTATCAATGTTCTAGAGAAATGATATCACACAGTCAATCGAAAGATTTTAATTCATATATTGCTTGGAACAAGAGACAAAATATTCTAGTATCTATTAATGTGGTAATGCTAAATACAATTGTAAATAAATTAGTAGCTCATTGATCTAAAATAAATTCTAAAAGGTCTCATTACAATGCTCACTTACCTTTCAAGTTTTTTGTCACCTTTCTCGGCGAGATGACATCTGTTATGAATGATCCTAGTCTTATATGCTCTCCAGCGAGAGCCAACAGCAAGACACTTCTCAACAGACAGGCAGCCAATGTCACCGCCGGTCCAATGCAAAGGTCAAGCAGACTGAAGTAAAAGCTGACATAGGGAGGGAAAGAATACGATTAAAACAAAGTCGATTGTATAACAAAGAGATATTTCTTTAAAGATGCTCCACTGCTGACAAATGGTATTTATTCACTATCAAAAATAGGAGCAGACGATTTAGTATTTCTCTTCAGTTACAAAAGTTACTTTACACCATTACCACCATTGAACAGTTTGAGCTTCTAATTTCACTTCAAGTTAAAGTTACAAAAAATAATTAATTGCATCCCGAAAAAATTCCGTGGCACTATATCCTATATGGAATTAAGTACTGATTGCGCATGCACCAAAGGCAAAATAAATTATTTTATAATATTTTTTGTGTTAATTAGACATATATATGCACGATTAAACACCAATTATTGTTCAAGTGATTAATATCATTTATGCTCTGTCGGCGGTGGAGCATCTTTAATATTTCTCTAATAAAATTATATCAATTTTCAAACCCAAATATGTTAAACGCCGATATAGAATTATAAACTTGTGTTGAATGAGAGATTTTAATAAGCTATTAACATATCCTACATATTGTACGTTTCCATGTTTGTAATAAAGACCTGTGGATCCCATTAATAAACTGAAAAAATTCCTACATTGTGCCACACATCAGTTTCCAGCCGGAATGCGCAGACGGACGAGTTGTGTGAATACATTACGTAAAACAGCTCCGACTCTCTAAGTATATTTTTACCGTATCTACATGAACATATACTTAAGAACTTTTTTTTTAAATCAAGAACAGACAAAATGTAAAATACTCATAAAAATATAATTTGTGATAACACCTGCAGAGTTTTCAAAGAGACAGATACAAAATCTATCTAAATGTATTTGGAATAGTAAAATGGACATAACTGTGTTAGAATATGGCAAAATATTCCCTGTTGGTGCATCATGTGTACATTTTACTTCTACACCCAACATTTTCTCACAAAATAGAAAGTTTTGTAAAGCTCTGAATGACGATTGTGGAACTTTTTAAGGGGGTACGTGCATTATGTGTAACAAAAAAAACTTTAAATATATATATTATACTATTTTATTTCTCATTTTCATGGGAAGTCATATTGCCACGATAAAACTGGACAGTTGTTAAATTTTGTGGGCGTTAACTTTCGCGATTTACTCCGTTCGCGAGGATTTGTTTTCGCAAATAATCTTTGTAGCATCTGAAAGTGCCATTGATACGGCAGGCTATAATACAATGTAAAACCATGGATTTTATCAATTTCACGAGTTACTAAATTTCGCGATTTAGGATGGATCCGGGAATTTAGCGAAAATGAAACCCCTCGGAATATTACCAACTCTAAAGAAATAACATACATAAACAAACACAAAATAGCGCAAAAAACAACACTTTTTGAAAAGCATACGAAGTGAAAATAGTTGTAACTTGTGACTTATTAATTAGCTGTCATCTCATCAATATCAAAAGAAACACGTCTACAGCCTTTTTAATGTGAAACAATTCCTTCAAATGGAATCAGCTCCAGAGATGGCAAGGTTGGCACAAAAACAAGACTGGTGTTATTTATGAACAAAAGAAATTAAAGATGCTCCCCGCTGACAAATGGTGTTTTTTCACTATCTAAAACAGGAGCAGACGATTTAGTAATTTTCTTCGGTTACAAAAAATACTTACTTTACACCATTATCACCATTGAAAAGGTCAAGCTTCTAATTTTACTTCAAGTTAAACATATGAAAAATAATTATTTGCATCCCGAAAAAAATCCGTGGCACTATATCCTAAAGAACGAAGTACTGATTGCGCATGCACCAAAGGCAAAATAAATAATTTTTATTATTTTCTGTGTTAATTAGACAGATATACACAAGATTAAACACCAGTTATTGTTCAAATGATGAATATCATTTATGCTCTGTCGGCGGTGGAGCATCTTTAAATATTTGTCGTATTTTACGCCATTCATGATGTCAGAGCACTCTTTGAATGAGAGAGAAAGTATTTCTGAAGCTTTGTCATCCTTTTTCGATGCGATTTAGGTTGCATATGATTATCAATAAGAAGTTATGAACCGTAAGGCTTACAACGGCAAGATCAAAGACAAATATCAAGACACATGGATTGAGTCATTATAACCAAACTCTCTCTGTAATTAACGATATAGACGAGTTGAAAATGTGTTCAGTTACAAACATCAAACTAGGCACATCTTGGTATCTTCCCGGTCTCTAACGTGAATATGTTATTTAAACATTAAAAAGTATTATATCCGATTTACCAACAGTATTTGTTCCGTTGAACACGTATATATTTAAGTACATTATATAGCTCAGTAGCCAGCATACACACAGGGGCCTTATTCTTGCTTGATGATGTCAATATTTTAATGGAGCAGCATCGTACACAATCAGTGTATATAAAGAATAAATTATAAAATGAAATACCAACGCCAGATTGTTCTTTGCTTACAACACAGGGATTACTTGCAACTGCGTAAACAGTCTGGTACGACATACACAGAACTGTAGACGTATGATCTAAATTACACCTATTTATCACTATTTCGCGACTATCAAACTCAATTTTTAAACAACTTAGTATTTTTCACAACCTACTTGGTCGGTAGATAAACCTTAGAGCTTCACATTTACGAATCTTCGGTTACAACGTAGAAAGACAATATGAAATTTGTATTCTTACGCCAAACCGGAAGTGCACTATTTCGTATCCGCCATGATGAATATTGAACACTATAAACGAGGGATAAGTTAATAAGTTATCTCTGGATTTAAGGAATACAGGTTTGTTGATGTCTATATGTCCCTTATTTATAAACTTATCAATATGATAATCACTTGTTATCGAAATCACTGATCCTAGTACATGTGCCTGCCTTGTCAACTTGACCAGTAATCACAGCAGCAGTTCTTGTCTTGAACAGCAGACTAGGCCTATTTAGCAAACACGTAGATTTAGTCATAGCTTCAATCAAAAGAAACCATGGTATTAAAATCATTTATTGGAAAAGTAAAGTCTTACCCTTGTGGCGAATTGTATGAACGGTTTTACTTTGTTTACATGTGATGTGTATTGTCTACTCTAGCTCGTTCACGGTTCACGGAGCTGACATGTGGTTTTGTTGACATATACAATACACCGCTTTATCGTTCTCATCATTAGTATGTTTTGGTTTTATATGCTCTATAACGTCTAAATTAAATTGGTATTCAATAATGTCTTAGTAAAAGTACTTTTACATAAATAATTTAGCTTCATAATGATGTCGCTTAGCGCTGTTGTTTATATTAGCTCAGCCTATCGCAGCCATTTCGAGGCTTAGATGCAGTGTAATGCGCGACCCGTACAACGGACTCGCAGTTCCGGAATTATCGTGATTGTGATTACCAGTCGGAGAAGACTGAAATGGTGTAAATTCTGTAAATCATTACTGCATTACCGCTGAATCGGTACATATTTTAGTAAACACGTAACACACAGTTGTGCATTCGTTATATGTACTTATGTACGTGTGTATTCTGATATTTAAACACGGATAGACTAATGGTACTGTACATGATCAAGATTCGATTTAGACGTTCTTACTTATTTACAACGTAATTCTGGTGAACTTTAAGTCTTTATGTAACTTAAGGTGAGACAAATGTGACATAATATTTTGTTATAATACCGTAGCCTGTAGAATATGATGGTAATATTTTGATAATGAAATGGAGAAAAAAGAAAGACTGGTCATATATATATGTATATGACAGTAACAAATCTGAAAATGATGGAATATCTAAACTTCAACCTGTCGGTCAAATTAAATTTCAAAAATAGCTACAATGTAGTATACCGGACCTAAATCAATTACTTGAGAACTTTTACTTATCATTGATATTTTTATTGCAGTTTTGAATAGTATTAAATAAATATAGACATTGGAATATTGTTCCTTTTATAGTGCAATACTAGTACATCGGTCAGATTGATATCGATTATAATTTGATAATTATTATAGAAATTAATTTCATTCGCCGGTATACTTAAATCACTGAATGCTGGCGATATATCAGTATTCATTATTGATAGGAATTTATTTTCTATTGCACCATACTGGTAATGAGAAGTTTTTGAACGTTTTATTTGAAGTCCATAAATACATGCATACGTACGTGTACAGTCATTATCAGGGGCTTGGATATCACTTATAAATATATAAATCCTATATATCACTTCATTTTATCTGATCAATAAATTCATTAGCGGTCATTATGATCAAAATGGCGTAAAGGTTTTAACCCCCTTTAAGTTTATAGGAGGTTAAAACCGCCATTTAGGGGGTTTTATAGCTAAAATTTTGCACATTAATTATTAATTAGGTGCAGTTGACCTTATTTACTAAGTTAATCAAAAAGTTGTTTGGAAATGCATCATGACTATTAAACTTTGTTGTAGCCCAGATACTCTAGCCCTAGTATCAGACTTATTATAATGGCAGATTATATAAACGTATTAAAGATGCTCCACCGCTGACAAATGGTATTTCTCCACTATCAAAAACAGCAGCAAACGATTGAATAATTTTTCCTCAGTTACAAAAGTTACTTACTTTATACCATTACCACCATTGAAAAGTTTGGGCTTCTAATTTTAGGTCAAGATCAAAATATCAAAAGTAATTAATTGCATCCCGAAAAAATTCCATTGCACTATGTCTTATATGGAATCGAGTACTGATTGTGCGTGTACCAAGAGCAAAATGAAATATTTTACATTATTTTTTGTGTTAATTAGACATATATCCATGATAAAAAAAAACAATTATTGTTCAAATGATTAGTGTCATTTATGCTTTAATTTGTCGGCGATGGAGCATCTTTAAACAGGCAATGTACAATTTTAGCAAAATGTTGTTCATAACAATTATCATAATCTATATATACTTCAGCCTGTCAGCATATGTTCAGGGAATACTATCACTGCCACAATATATACCCATTAACCGTGTCATCGCAAACTGAAGGCTGTGTGTGCTACAACAAATGAGACAGACAGTTTGGTCTTTTGACTTTCTACATAACTATTAAGGGAATGATCTGTAGGCCAGTGATTGGTAAGTTTTACTCTCCTGGGCTGTCTTCAGTTTTGCTATGGCATAGTCTAGGGGTGGATATTACGACAGTTATAGTAACATCTTGAACATCGAAGATGAATTATTACAAGATTTTATATAATAAATCTTATGTTAATGTTTTCGTTAACTAGTACTAGTAATATGTACAACAAATCTAGTCATTTTCAGACCATTCTTTATACTTCAGAACTAAAAAGGACCCATTAACAGAGCGAGAGATTCCGAGATGATCACACAGTGTTGGAAATAGAGAGATGTTCTTCTACATCACTGAGCCAGCTAACCCAGTACAAACGAATCCCTAAGGTCCATACCCAGTAAAAACGAATCCCTAAGGTATAATCAAATACTAATGTAAAATCATGCACGATTTACACATGATAAGGCTTTGTGTGCGTATTGCAGATTCTGTCACTATACATTTCCCAGAATTATTTCTAAATCTTTCCTGAATTTATCAGGAGCACATAACTAATCACGTTCAGGTAAGATATGCTCCCATTGAGTACATATTGTAGTTTAGTTTAACGGTATTTTTTTCTATAATGTTTGCTAATAAGGGCAAGCTGGGCACAAGTTACATCTAACTTTTAAAGCATTACAAAGTTACAATGGCGGACAGCAGCAGTTTGAATATTTCACAGTTCGCACAGTGGTCACCACATAGGCGTTTCAGGCATCATCACGTAAAAAACTGACTAATGTAATTTCCATTAGAAATGTTTTATCTGACTATATATACAAAATTTTTTATGTTCATTAGAATTGTGTTTATTAAAGGCCTACTATCTTTCCGATACTTCTTACAATTTTTTTAGATGAGAACGTTAAACGATATTGATAATTTTGTCGCATAAGCTATAGGCTTACCGCTACCGCTTACCACTTTTCACCACCTTCTGAACAATTTATATAAAAAATAAAATGTAAATTTCAATAAAGCAGGTCGTTTCTCGACGTCGTCCGAAATACATGTACCGCGCAGTAGGTTATCAAATTCGTTTTACAATTAATTTTTTTTTAATCCGTTTTAGGAAAACGTACTGAGCCTTTAGGTAGTTATTTGTATCAGCATTCTTCAACTTTTTATGCGTAAAATATTTTATTAAAGTGTCAAGCGTTTGAAAAATATATCATTTACATACAACAAAAACAGTCTGTGATATTATTTTTTTTCGCAGCTAGTCATTTGGACTAGAAAAGCCCAACATTTTACTAGTCCGACTATTTAATCACTAGTCCAAATGAAATTAAGTCATGATAAGTTAACAATTATGCTTTCGTTAACACAAATTCTTACAAAAGATTGAAATAATCGCCTAATGAATGCGCTCAAAACGTGCTGAAAAATGCATTTCTTCACCACTTTTGTAAATGCAGTATTTAACGATTTTAATCGAACGGGGAGCCATGGCCATTACACCAATCGGACTAGTTCATTACAATAATTGGCACCGGTTGCGGCTCTAAAATTACTACATGTTGACATATTGGAATCAGAGTAGTGCTTAAAGTCGCATACTGCAACAACAGCCTTGGTAGACTTACGAGACAGTATTATCAAATTTGTAATGATATAAAACACATTAAAAACCTGAATATATAATATTCACGAATCCATTTGCAGATTGAAAATTAATTATTTTAAATTATTGTCGACAAATAGAAAACCAATTTCCGGTCGATACTGTAGTTACAATTTCACTTGTCAACGGTACTTCATTACTATACTCTCCCTGTGATCCTTGGATCTCGCACCAAAATTGAAGTTCCCGAACTGCGCCACCCGCTGAATTACCCAGTTGCGCCCTTCCATTTACGAAATAAGCAACTAACGAAGAAGCTCCTATCATTGTTCTACGGATGTAAAACACGGCAGCGCTATTTGATAAAGTACACCAAAGATTATGTAGATTGACATGATTGTGATGAGCTATTGTTTATTAGTTTAATAGGACACCAGTTTTTGTGTCTCATGCCCCAGTGTCCAATTTTGTCGGGAGATTGAAGTTTATCTTTGCATAATTTGTACGCATTTACTGTTTTTTACCTGTTTCGAGAGCAACATATCTACATATAAAAAAATTAACCGCGATTTCATTTGTCGGCTGAACCAAACCACATTCTATCAGAATTAAAAGCAGGAACATTAATTTTGACGTGAGATCTGCTAAGTGTTTCGCAGGAGAGTATCCATCCTCGATTCTCGAGGGGTTCCGATCACTTACGATCTCTACACCCCTGGACTATATCACAAAGTAAAACTGGAAGCAACATAACAGGTAATTTAGTCATTTGATTCACATCAAAAGAGCCGTATAACAGTACGCTGAAGTTGGGCATCGCTCTCTCTAAAGTCTTTAAAGGAAATTTTTACTGGCCTGTGATTTGTTCAGAGTTTTTCCTCTGAGCTGCCTTCACTTTTACTATGAGATTGTCCAGTGGTGTAGAGATCGTAAGTGATCGGAACCCCTGGAGTATCGAGGATGGAGAGTATCATACTGAATACCATTGGCTAGTGAAGTAACTGTAGTTTATAATTACGGCTGATATAAGAGGATATTATATGAATCTATAGTGTTTTTATATCCTGCTTTCATATGAAATCACGACAATAACTACCACAAACGTAACGAATTTCTCGTTAAACTTAGTAACAAGATTCAGGGACTGACATTCGGCAAACCTCGGTCGATTTCGGAACCCAAACTCGTTAGATAAAGGTACAGAAATTGGCCTTGGTTTGTCGAATTTGGCTTCCAAGTTCAAAATGGTGGAATGGCGAGTTTATGACTTCGGGAAAAACGATTGCTGAGGCGAGAGATTAAAAATGAGGCTTTCAGGTAATGTTCTTTGAAAGAATTCAGAACTGTTTATAAAAAATATCATATGAAGATTCGAATCGGTATGAAAATGGATTGTGTACGACCGTGGCGTTTAATTGCGGGTTAATGTATGGTTTTTAGCCGATACAGTAGCATTTCAAGGGTGCTATTTTAAATCACAGCTAACCTTACTTATAGATTACTTATATTATCTTTGAATACATTTATTGAATCATGAAAAACTTCAATAGAGGGGAAAATGTTAATCTGTTTGAATTACAAGTAAATTATTGACATATAATTAGCGAGATAACCGACTTCAACACATGCTTAAGCATACCCCCACTGATTCGATCTATTTGCACGTGTTAATAAGTGTTGCTGATCACTTTTTATCATAGATTGGTCTTCAGATATATTAATTATTTTACATTTATCTTCGTAACAACGTTGATATGCCACAAACATGCCCTTGGTCATAACTATGTCGCTTTTCTCAACAAGATCTTTCGTTTCGGTAATCGCTATATTTTGCGGAAATCATGCTGTGCAGGTCAATCACTGTCAAGTTTGATGACTCTGTTCGCCTATATCTCAAATACAGTAGCAAAATAGTACACCGCATATGTGAATTACTTCGCTTTCCCACTTACTTTAGCTACTTCATATTTGATCAAAATATGAATTATTTGGAATAAAATACGTTGAGCTACATATTTCTAATCCGGTGTGAAATGAAAAATGTTTATCGGTCTTACAAAATTACTGTAAACGTGGACATTTTTCGTCTTTGGATATTTTCGCGATTGCAGATTTCAAACAGAAAGCAAAGTGCTAATTTTACGTTGCATATTATAGTGAATTATTCACATGTCAAAATTGTCGCCTTTTAATGGTGTTATGTTCGCGCACTAATATATTTCACGGAGATTGAACGAAGACGAACATTTCCACGCCACGAATAATTCCAGTTTTACAGTATCAAGAGCAGTGATAAGACATTGAAGTAAACCTGATGTTTGTTTTCTGTTTCAGGATAGCGTACAAATCTACTAATGCAATCCGAAGATGGAGACTGAAACAAATAACCCTGGAATGGAAGCCCATGTCTATGATGAGAGTGATTCGGAGGAGCCAGAGCCTAAACCACCGACGGATGTCTCGAAGGGATCAGAACCCGGCGATCAAACAGACAGTGCAAGTGAAGCAGAAATGGAAATTCAGATTGGCGCAGTGTTTTCACTCGCATCTGACGATATCAACAAACAAAATGAGACAATTGAATCCGAGCCAAATGAGGCGGCGACAACTTCGTTTTCTGATTCAACCGTATCAACAGTTGAGGATGATGCTTTCAACAAATCAGACGGACGTTCTGTAACGCATGAAGAGTATGATACTGAAAATATTATGAACGCTGAAAACACGTTTGAAAATGGCGCTTCAAGTTCAGACAATTCTGCCATGAACGTTGATAATGTTCGTGTTGATTCTCCTCAACCGTTGTCATCACTTGTCAAAGCGAATAGGGACGCTTCTGGTAAAACGTGTTTGAACAAAACAACGACCGATTCCGTGTCCCGTCAACCTAGGAAACATTCCGATAAAACGACAAAGAAACCTCTCATATGTTATGAAGACAAGGACATCGTCCCCGGTAAAAAGTTCAGCTATTGCTATGTGAAGTTATTTGATGTATTGAATCATAGAGTTGTAAAGCAAGAAGTAATCAATATGGAAAAGAAATCTGAGATAGATAACGAAGTAAGATCTCAAGAGATGGACCAATCACAGAAAACGCAACCAAAGAAAAAAATGAAAAAGAAACCACCAAGACTGACAATAAAGAAAAAGAAGAAAGCAAAGAAAAACATTGAAGAAAAAGAGATTCCGAAACCCCAAGAAAAAGAGTCCACTATTTCAAAAAGAGAAACTCCAAATGAAGCTGCAGCAACGAAGAGTACATCGCTACCTGATTCAACTCCAGGCGCGTTACCTGTTAGACCTAGCAGGAAGAGGAAGTTCAACCGTAACCTCTTCACAGACTCAGTTTTCTTCGATATCCGAGGCATAAGTAATTTTGAAGATCATGTCGTTCAGAAACAGGAAGAGGAAGAAGTCAAGTGCCGTACGGCTCCGACATATAGAATCCGCGGAAGTCGACCTCAAGTTGCCAGAACGAAAAAGAAACTTAATCGTATTCAAAGAGAAGACATGCCATTTATTAGTGTTACACTCGACTCTGAGAAAATCGAAAAGATCGAGAAAACGAAATTGGCTTATTCCAAAGAGAAAGTAACGAGACCTATATCATATCTGTTGGATAGAAAGGTTCGCCTATACCATAGCCTTCTTAAGACACATAATGGTAGTTTCCGTATTTTGAAGAACAACTCGAAGAGCTCATACTTAAAAAGGGCAGAGAAAGCCATGAAAAAGGCGAAGCGCAAGTCAGATTCGAAAAAGGCCGACATTTCAAATTCAAAAGAAAAGGAGATCAATGTATGGGTGAAAAAAGATGAACAACTAACAATGGTAAGTCCTACTAATTGGCAGGTTCCTCCACATCTGCCAATGCTTCATGATAGAGAGAAACTTGATATCAGGGCTGTATTGTCCTCCAAGAAACCCAAAGTAACAGATCCTGATTCTTTAGTTCTACCAGTAAAAGTCGAACCAGGGACAACGACTTACGATTGGAACAAGGCCACCCCGGTATCAGAACAAGCCAGTATCAGTCTTACCGGAAGATACAGAAAACCTAGCAATAAATACAGTTCTTTCATCACTGATTTTGAGCGAAGAAATTGGAGCGTACCGCCAAAAATTTTGGGGAAGACTACAGTTAAATCGGAGCCGCAGCCTTATGTTGAAATGGACATAGCTGCCGATGCAGAAGCCATAGTTCGAAAACAGCAAGAGGGAAAAAAATACTGTTTGTCCAATCATGACAAGACTACTCCTTCTGAAAGAAATCCGGGAAAATTGTCAACGTCCCCAACAACAGGTGTCGAAGGTCTATCTTCTTCATCACAGAATAATGTTTCAGCAGAACAATCTGCGATAAAAACGCATTTAAGCAATCTAAAATCTATCCAACCTAAAGTGACCTTGAATGTGGAGCCACCTTCTAAGAATCGTATATGTGAACAATCTAATCTGTTTAAGAGTACTGTTAATGAACTTGCTAAAGTGCAAAACACCAAGAAGTTTTACCAATTACGGATCGGCGACAAAATGGTGTTAATACCAGCTGATGGTGGAGATATGGCTCCAAAGGCATATGTGATAGATGTAGCAAGTAATCCGTTGCTCACTCCGCCATCAACTGTAAATACTTCAAACATTCCTGGCGTGTGTTCAACAAAATCACTCGGTTCTTCCCCGAACTGGGTAGGTAGCAAGAGTCCTGTCAACAGCATTGGTATAAAATGTGAATCCAATGTCCATCAGCCAACACAAGCAAGTAATAATGGTTCTGTATTTGCGAACTCTTCCAGTTCAGCCACTGCAACTAAAGCTTCAAACGAGGACATAAGCACGAAATTATCGTTCGATACCGAAAACGTGAAACGGACACATTCTTCTCCTCCCATGTTGTCGCCTCAGATACAGTTACCAGGTTCTATAGAGGCAAACTCTAAACAAATTCCACCCGTTTTAAGTCCCGAAACCTCTCGCCCAGAAACTGTTGGGTGTGTTAACGCAGAACCACCCGTTCTTAGTCAGGAAGTTGCTTCTTGTGGAGGAGATAGTCCTAACCATAACAAAATGAAAAGTATTCTCTCGAACTTATCAAGGGGCAATAGCCCGGGAGAGGTTTCATCTAGTTCTTGCCCTGGTTTACCTACATCTGCTGAAAGACCTCAGCCTAAGCTGACCCTTATTGGTGATGGACGCCACAATGAAACTGTCGTAGTCAAAAAGGAACCCGCACATCTCAGGAACTTTGAAGGTGGCGAAAGTACCAAGGAGAGTTTGCCAAACATCACAACACAAGGATCGCGTTCTCTGTATAATGATGATAATCATAAGGATATTCCATCTTTAGACAGTAGGTTTCCGCCAAACAGTGGTTTTGCATTGTCATTTAATAGAAATGACATGGAAAATTCATCAAGTAAAGTCGATTTGATGCCTCCCATTTTGAATCATAACACGCCAAATTCTTCTCGGCTTTCAGGACAATATTGACAAAAGTTCTTCTGTTTACCATTCGGTTGCTTCGATCGGAAGCAATCAAGATACTATTCGGTCAAACAAGGAAACCAAAGATGATGACAAAGACATCAAAACCGTTACACATGTACCAGCAAACGAAACTATGGTTCAGCAAAGAATTCGACAGCTTCGTGAAAGGTTACGAGAGACACAAGCTAATCTAGACAACATTAAGAAAACAAATAGAATTAAGAAAGAAAACATGGAGGATGGTTATAACACTTGATAATGGGAGATTAATTATGTCGGGGAAAATACGAACTTCATCCGCCATTTGTTTCTGAGTAGATTTTAGTTTGATATTCTGCGATGATGTTTGTTTTACTAAAGTTCAATGTTTTATTTAATGCTTTGATATGATGGAATTCATTAGAAACACAAAACGTATTAATTTGAAAAATGGATATATTTACCCTGACTTCAATTCAAAACTAATAATCACTATTCGCCCTATTTTTTAGCCCACCTTCATCAGATGGTGGGCTATTCAAATCACGTTTCGTCCGTGGTCCGTCGTCCGTTCGTTAAACATTTCTTGTTACCGCTATTTCTCCGAAAGTACAGAAGGGATTTTTCAATTTTCATATGTAGATTCTCTAGAGGCCTAGTTGTGCATATTGCATTTTGGGACCGAGATTTGTCAACAAGAGACAGGCCGCCATCTTGGATTTTGATAGTAAAAGTTTGTTACCGCTATTTCTCAGAAAGTACTGAAGGGATCCTTTAAAATTTCAAATATAGTTTCCCCTAGAGCCCTAGTTGTGCATATTGCATATTGGGACCGATCGGTCAACAAGATGGTCGTCAAGCCGCTATCTTGGATTATGATAATTTAAGTTCGTTACTGCCATTCTCAGATAGTACTGAAGGGATCTGTCTCAAATTTCATGTGCAGGTTCCCCTAGAGGTGTAGTTGTGCATGTTGTATTTTGGGACCGACCGGTCAACAAGATGGCTGACAGGCCACCATCTTGGATTCTGATCATTGAAGTTTGTTACTATTGCATATCACAGATAGTACTGAAAAGATCTTTCTCAAATTTCATATGTAGTAATATGTAGTAAAAGTTTGAAAAGCAGCGAAAAGATCCCTCTTTCCATTGTCAGACGTAGATCATTCTTTGGTGGGCGCCAAGATCCCACTGGGATCTCTTGTTTCTGTGTGTTAATATTCATTCTTTATGTTTTAAAACGTCCTTCGTGGTTCCCCGGCCGTTGGTAGTGTTTTGTTTCTATTTTTGAACAAGCAATGACCAAATGATTGTCTCTCAAAATACATTACGAACCATAATACTATTTGGAGTTTCAACGGAAAAGGGAACTATACATGAAAAGATGTATTGGTTACCATTGAACATCCCAATTGCCTCTGTAGTTATGTCAAGAGGTGTTTGATGTTGTTGGTACATGTACGTAACTGCAGTTACCATTTACCGGTTCGGTTCGGTGCCTCCCCTCATTCCTGATCAAATGGCTAATTTTTTGTTACAAAGATTGATGTTCACTGCCCCAATGCTTTATCATTAACTTCTGTGCCAGGGTTTGATTTCGCCAAAATAAACATTTGTATTCGTTTTGAAAAGTTTTGTTTGAAACTTAATGTTTTTATAACATATTGAATTTTAGAATCTGATATGTGATATGGAATATATATGACGTTTAACACCCTTTATGGATGTTTTATTATTATTATTATTGTAATTTGCCTTTCTTCAAATATCATATTTCCTTCGTCAGTTCAATCGGACTAGGCAGGAAATCTATACCGATAGAGATGAAATAGTGGACTGTGTATTCAAATTAAGACAGTACTTCATTCGTATGAACATGTTTGGGTTATATCTATTATGCCAACGACATGCGTGACTAAATTGGTTATAATTTAAAGCCAGGGAAATGTAACATCCTTAAGGTGTTGTAAAGTCATAACGAACAACATCATCGATACTCCAGGGGTTCCGATCACTTACTATCTCTACATCCCTTGACTATCTCGTAGTAAGACTGGAGGCAACAGAACATGTGATTTATTCCTTTGATTTACATCAAAAGAGTTATATAACGGTACACTGTGGTTGACTGTGTGGCTTTGAAGCTAGGCGTCGCTCTTTTTGTAGTCTTCAAAGGAATGTTATGCAGGCCCGTGATTGGTTCACGTGCTTTCCCCTGAGCTGCCTTCAATTTTACTATGAGATAGTCCAGGTGTGTAGAGATTTGAACCCCTGGTGTATCGAGGATGAACGAACAGATTAAGGTGAATGGACGAATCATCTTCGTTGAAGTTCAGATTTGTTTCAAAATCAATATCGCTGTCACAACATGATATATTTTTTCTTTTAAATTTAAGTACGTTTAACAGGAGGAAATATATTTTAACATTATCATCGTCCATTGTCAATTGCATTTAGATTGCCATTCGTGTGTTGGTCAGGTGCTTTGTTTAACAATCAGTTGAACACTTGTGGTAGAGTTCGTTTAATGCATGTTTACAGACTTTGTTATTATAAAAATGTTAAAACCCCTTTATGGCTTTATATTTTGTTTGATTTAAATATCTTTGTTTTACACATGTAATTGGCTCCGGCGGCCGAGCAGCTGAGAATCAGTGACGATTGCGTCATCGTTAGTTCGAAACCAATATAAGTGAATCGTCAGTTATATGAATGAAACCTATTGTGTTTGGGTGCACCAAGCCTGAAAGATGATCATTTTCGTTAACAACCACCTGTTGACCTTGAAAGACTTTTACAACACAGGGGAATGATATTTTGTCAATAGGCAATTTTCATAGAGCGATTCATCTCATTGAGTTACCTACTGCGTTCAATCGTACGATCCCTACGATTGAACGCAGTAGGTAATTCAATGAGATGAATCGCTCTATGACAATTGCCTATTGACAAATATAGAAATATAAAAGATAGATCATGTGACTTATCTTAACTTTATTACGTTACGGATAGTAGAAGACTCGGTTACAGAAATGAATGAATGACGCGAAGTTCTCTAGATATACTTTGATCTCTTGTCTAGCGTAAGGTCTAAATGGGGGGGGGGACGATCGTGCGCATAAAATGAGGACAAGTGTAGAAATGTCCAGCTGAAACACCAAAAAAGTATGCTTAGCGTATTATTTCTAAGCACCGCGGCATGTACACTGTATACCTAGAAACTTTAGCACAATTTTATACCATGCAAACGGGGCTATGATATAAGCACAATCGAGAGATCGAAATATTCCCATTCGATTGTATCGCTCATTTCGGTAATCATCAAAACATCTACGACGATTAATGGCCTCCTAAGCCTCTTATCAATAGAACTAAGTTGGAGTGGCATATCTCGCAATTTGTGAAACACCAACATTACAATGAAGACAAAAAACACTTCAGAAGATGCATAAATAATTTAATGTACTTAAAATTCACTGGAAAAAGAATTGCTATCTTGTGACCTGTACATTTGTACACATGTGTTATGTATCTATGATAGTTGTCTGCAGTGGCCATGGTTTTACACCGTTTGACAATTTTATAACACAAAATGAAAGTTTCTTTTTAATTTAAAAAAAGATAATATATATCGATGACATACGACAACGATACGACACCAAACAATTACGAGATTCTCTGTGTACTAGTAATATTATAGAAATATTGACTTTTTGTGGATGATTACGAGGAATTTATTCCCCGAGGCCGACGGCTGAGGGACATATCAACTTTCAAAGGTTTAACAATTCCTCGTATTCACATACAAAAGGTCAATAATTGTTTTAGTATATGAGACGTTACAAGCACTAAAGGACAGTGCAATGACTAATCAAACAAACAAAAGATCAAGAAAATCTCCATTCACCTATCCTCAGAAGGCTGATTTCGTTGAACAGTGAAGTTTTGCCGTCTGGCGCATTGATAGTCAATTTATTACACGCTCAGTAATTAGGGCGACGGCGGGTCCAAAATACGACCCGTATTATGAACATTAACATTTAATTTAGTTTCATCATATTGTTCCTGAGGAAATAAGTGTAGTAATAATCGTAATATTAAGTTAATAACTTTTAACTTCCGCTACTGTACAGAATTAATTAAAAGCATTTTCTGTTCAGATATATACCTTAAGTTATGGAAATAAGCCAAAAACTGTACAATATGTTGGAGAGAGAACTGTATCGAGGCCCGTCAAGGCCGAGATCTGTTCTTTCTCCAACATATTGTACAGTTTGAGGCTTATCTCTAACTTAAAACATAGCAAGTCTTTGTGTTAATAAAGTACACTTTAATTTCTAATATAAGCCCGTTTTTTTTGCCTTTGTCTATGAGCTCAGGTAACTCTACCAATGTGCATTCAACCATGACAAATCCAATATAGACAATGGCAACATAGAATTACCTTTGCCTGTGTGTTATATGTGATGAACAGTATTCATGAACGGAATGCATGAAGCATGCTTTTGGGTTGGACAACTATCTGTAAATTCACTTTAACCGTGTCCATCGACAGTGATGGGGGGATATTACTTTCTTATATTAATTTATTTCAGTAAGCGGTATAATAAGGTGACTTTAGTGACTTTTATTGCTAAAAGGACATTTCTGTCCAATGTCTGGTGTGTTCAAGAAATGACATATGAAACTAGACTTGCAATTTAGCCGTTTGTTTGAAAGCGTCTTGCTAAAATGATCGCATATAATATAGATTTCCCAGGCTAGTTCAAAAGTGTCGATGCCCCCAGCCAGAACTTACATTGAATTCAGAGGATTTAAAGTTTCGACCTCTCTAGGGACAATCTTGGATTTATTTATACCATGTGCAAAATCAAAAATAAGTATAAAACTAAAGTGTAGATGATTTGGAAATTTAAAATCAAAAGTGGTGTACAAAAACAAGGTTTTCAGAAAGCGGGTAAATTGTAGTCAAAAGCCCATATTACCTTTCCAAAACGGCTTTTAATTTTTAAAAATGGGAATGTAAAAATGTGTGATTGGTAAATCAAAAGTGTGAAAAAACAGGTTTTCAGAAAGCGAAATTGTAAAAGGCCCATTACCTTTCCAAACTTTTCATTTTTCTTTAATACGAAAAGTTTAACCATCTTAATACTTCACTCATCATCATCTTCAGAACATTTTGATAAAAATAAATAAAATGTTAATTTTCATAACGCGGGTCGTCTTATGTTTCCCGCCGTCGTCCTAAATACCGCACAGTAGTTGAATATTACTGCGCCAGACGACAAAACAGCGAAATGACTCTCCACTGTTATCATTATTACGGAGAAAATCTTCCATATGTTTGATGTTGTTACCTCATCTTAGACCATGGATATTGGATAGGCATTTTCTTGTGTCAGTGGCGTAGGAAGATGAAACGTAATGGGGGGGCAAAGGTCCTCAATATTTTGTAACCCCCCCCCCCCCCCCCCCCCCCGCCGCACCTACAGGAGGAGATTAATTCAACACACAACCATATATACTTTATATACTTTTTTTATATATCATTAAATATAATCCTTGTACACATTTATTGACAGTGGGGTCGCTAAAAGGAAATTAACGAATACGCAAATTGGCCAAATTAGCGTGTGAGCGCCGAAGGCGCGAGATTTTGGGGTCTGGGGGTCGACCCCGGGAAAAATATTACGATTTAGAATGGCTGAGGTGAGTTTTACAATGTATTTTGATAATTTTGCGAGCGCGAGATTTTGGTGTTTGGGGGGTTCGGGGGTCTCCCCCGGGAAAAAAATATTACGATTTAGAATGGCTAAGATGAGTTTTACGATGCATTTGGATGAATTTATGAGCGCCCGAAGGCGCGAGATTTTGGTGTTTGGGGGGTCCGGGGGTTTCCCCCGGGAAAAAATATTACGATTTAGAATGGCTGAGATGAGTTTTACGATGTATTTTAATGATTTTAAAGCGTTCTTACCATGGTAATTTTTCGATTTAAAGTAACATGCATTTAGAAATGATAATTGTGATAATTGTGTCGTTATATCATTGTGCAACCCTGCTCGATCTGAACTCAAAATAATAATGAATTAATTGTCTTGCTAAGACATATAAGCAAAGTATAATCTTTTAAGAGACATTTTTTGAAATACAAATGTAGTACGTAGAATCCCTTAATGGACATTTTCAGTGTAGTTCATGTGTATTGAATTTCTGCTATTAAAAGTTTGAACATTATGTGCTTGTACGTTTTAGGAAATGCGCCGCGCAGCAGAAAATTTTTTAGAATGAAGAATGAAAATGTGCAGGAGGACCCATTTTTCTTTCAAATTTGCATTTTTAGAACATTTAAGTCGGCGAAAATGGGGGGGGCAAAAAGACATGTTTCGGAATTGTAGTGGGCCTTTAATGCTATAGATAAGTGTTAAATGGTCAATTCATAATAAGGGGGGGGGGAACTCTATCTGGGGTATATACAGAAATTCTGTGGATGTGTTTAATTCTGCATCAATAGAGGATTAAATTCTCCTCATATTCATGGTGTGGGATTTTATTCGTAATTTGGGTTTAAAAATTATGGAATATTCCGGCAGGTTGTGTGTTAACATAATTATGGGATAGTGCCCGGAGACATATACTCACCCTCATTGTGTAACTCTCTCATAAGTTACCTTTTACTGTCTTATAAGTGACTGTCTTATATTAGAGTCACATGTAAGACAGTAAAAGGTAACATATAGGACAGTTACAGGTAATGGTCCCATAATCCTGGAGTTAAAGTACAGAAACAACAATAGATGACTTCACAACTATGTTTTAAGTGTTTTTAAGTTATTGAATATTTGTTCCAGCTTACTGCAAACTTACCACGAGCAGAGATTTAAATAGTATTTAAATCTCTGCCACGAGTCTAGTCCGCTAAACCTGCCTATATTATTAGGCTTTTTTAATTTTTTTCCTCCTTATATATAGACAATTTAAAAAAAAAAAAAGCCTAATTATATAGGCAGGTTTAGCGGACTACCACGAGTCGACAGGATGATTTTATGTCCGGGTTCTCCGCGTCATCGCTCTAAATTTAGACATTGCGTACCTAGCAGTTTGCTCTCATTTAGCAGTACAAGACAATCAAAACATTTAGGCCTACAAACATGCACTGCAAATGATACACACATATTTTTTGTTTATCCATATATAAAACACGAGATGAATATTTAACAGATGTATGATATTATTTCAATTATTTTATCACAATTTAATCCACTGGTCACGATCCATTTATGTATTACATAATGTTTACTAGCTTAATGGATCAGCCATCTTTTCTAATAATATCGCTTCAACCTTCTAAATGAAAGCTATGGTCATATGACTGTGTTTACACAACATAAATGATCTTCGCATACCCGGGTTAGGCTAAGTTACATAAAGGAAGCCATAATGAAGGTTGTATGCGGTCTCCTGGCTTTGTGCCTCACCATCGTCCTGTGCAATGGCTGTTGTACGCCACGACAGTGGGAAGCTCTCGAAGGAATCATCACCGGAGTTGACGAAAGAGGACGGGGAAATTTAGAGGAGGTAAGCTTCTACAGGTTTTCTAATCAAATATCAACTTGTAATATACTGTAGTGTAAATACAAAAATTGATTGTAGCTTCCTGTTCTCGGTTTCAGGTCGTCTTTGTACATATAGCTTTCGTCCGGGATCTGTGGTCCGTCGTTCGGATCGATTTGTTATGATGAGATATTCATATATTTTTATTTATTTTAAATCTCTATTCCCAAAAAGAGGCATGATTTTTTTTCAATTTTAACATATTCGTTAATCCCTAGTATTTTCAGCATATTCCATTATGATTTATCCGTTCAACCTGAAATCTAAGATGGCCGCCAAAGCCGCCATTTTGAAAAACACATTCTGAACTTTTCAAGTTTTACCAGAACTTAATGAAATGATCATGACAATTTTCATGTGTTGATATTTTTCGGGTTTATATGATATTTAACAGGTGCTACACCACTTACAAATGTAATTTGTATCCATTAAAGGGCCACTACCTTTTCGAATCAGCTTTTGATCTTAAAATGGAACGTAAAACGAGATTGATAATTTTGTATATTCACATAGGTTTTTAACTTAAGTTATACTACACTTATCATCACCTCCTAAACAATTTAATTGAAATAGATTAAATGTTAATTTTCATAATGCGGGTCATATTGTGTTCCCGCCTTCGTCTTAATTTTCACCCTTTATAGTTGTAATTGAATATCACTGCGCCAGCTGGCAAAACAGCGAACAGACTTTTCACTGCAAACATAGAGTATGCAGGAAAACTTGCATTTGTTTGGTGTTGTAACCTTTCTATAGGTCATTGATATAAATGTTTGTATGTTATTATTGTTTTTAAGAAACTTTTAATTTTTGTTTTGGAAAGGTAGTGGGCCTTTAAAAAAGGAGCAGAAGAATTATACATCGTACATGTATTTTACTTCAGTAACAAAAGTTACTTATTTCTTTACACTATTACCATCATTGAAAAGTTTGAGCTTCTTATTTTACTTAAAGGCCCACTACCTTTCTGGGGCAAAACACAAAGGTTTCTTAAAACATTGATAACATCAGAAAATATATACCGATGGCCTTAGATGAGGTTACATTTTTAAACTAAACATATGCAAGATATGCTGCGTAATATATAACAGTTGAGAGTCATTTCACTGTTTTGCCGTCTAACGCAATGATAATCAACTACCGTACAGTATTTAGGACGACAGCGGGAAACATAAGACGACCCGTGTTATGAAAATTAACATTTTATTTATCTTAATCATATTGTTCAGAAGGTGATGATACGTACGTGTAGTATTAACAGTAAGTTAATAACTTTTGCAACTCTACAAAATTATCGATCTCGTTTTACATTCCCATTTTAAAAATTAAAAGTCGTTTCGGAAAGGTAATGGGCCTTTAAGAATAAAAGTATCTAAAATAATTTAAAGTGAACAGTCGGGCAAGGATGGCTAAAATCGGTAAAAATGGTGTAAATGTATCCAGTATAATTTCTTATGAAATGGAAAAATAAAAATCTCTCGTCAAAATCTGTCTGCGTACGAAGAAATTAATTTAAAGTATGGGAATTCTAAAACGTCCCCCCGGCTCACTATGTCCGGGTTACATTTCCACACAGCCTCGCTTTCAATGCTTTCAACTTTTCTTTACTTTAATGGTCAGAACTGGGAAACTAAGCAGAACTTGACCGTCGTATTAATATGTGAGAACTTTTGGAAGGCCAATGAACGCATTTAGACTGGTTTTCTTTGCCCGACTATTCACTTTAATTGCATCCTGGAAAAAAATCCATGGCACTTGATCTGCCCTACATGTACAGTGATATTATGGAAATGAGGTACTGATTGCATAGACAACAAAAGTCAAAACATTCATGTTATATGTATCCCCATGTTAATTAGACATATTTATACACAATTAAAGACGTTCCACCATCTTCAGCAGGTTATTGAATTTGGTGCTGAAAATAAATTTGTATGAATTTAAAGATTTTTAGACCCTCTTCATACATTACCATGTCCAACTGGATGCCAAAGTCACCATATTGAAAAACATATTTTATTTTACTATTCAACAAGGACCTAGCTATCGTTAACTGAATCTAGTTCTTGCATACCTATACCCTTCAGTGTACATGTCTATATTTACTGGAAAAAACCCAGATCAGTTAAGTGATGTGTTTGTTGGTTTCGTGCAACCAAGCATTTGCTATGTAATTCTGTTTTCCTGACATGAATAGACTCCAGTAGTGTATAATATAATATAGTCCCACGGTTTTCTAGGTTGAGTGTATTAATAAAGTGTTCCAGTGTACCGTATCCACATCATAAGTGTCAAAAACAGATCAATTACATGATTGAACACGGAGAGTTTGCAGTTATATGTATAGCCACCCGACCTAAAATGAAATTTATTTTTGGTTTTTCTTAAAAATTACATTAATTGATAGATGAAAAAATATTACAGAATCAAAAGCGGAAAAAGTGGTTATTTCATGATCAACCCTGCAAATGTCAGAAAAATAAATTCTGTATGGACCAAATTTGAAGTTCAATAACTTACCTATCAGCAACTACAGATAAAAGAAATCAATGGTATACTATTGCAAGATCATTTTGTGTACAATACATATTTCTAAAATGTTACTAATAAGGTGGAACTATCCTCCAACCATTTTAGCCCTTGTTGTGACTTTTACAGGCAGAATATTGAGATACTCAGCAACCTACAAAATACAAATTGTAAATACCATATTTAAGCACCCCTTTCCCTTATTTAGGCCTTGATTTAATTTTCCTAAAATTAAATTCAGACTGAAAATATGAAAAATGTGAAATCTTTAACAAAATATTTTATTTCTTACTTTGTGGAATAATTTTACGAAAGGCTATTCCAAATTTGGTTCAATTAAGCGCCCTCTTATTTATTAATATTTTAAAGGGACATGAACCTAAATAAACCATGTAAATTTGAGTAAAATACATATTTAAGACGTGTCAGATAGCTTACTAAGTTATATATATAAATTATTGTGCAAATGTGTCAAATAAAATAATTATAATGGAAATTCCATCTTTCTGTATTTTGAACCGACCCGGTCGAATTTTGTAATGATAGTATATTAGTGTTGAACTTTAGTGACCTCCCACAATGCACTGCATATGTAAACAAAATGGTGGGTCAAAAAAGTGGGTGAAGCGAATACAAACAAATTCCAATAGAAAAAAGTGTACGTCAAGAGTCAGTAACATGCGTGATTAGGAAAGTACACTGTAGGTAAATATAAATGGATCACTGAAATGCAAGAGACGGGAGCAACTCCCACTTTATACTTGCGTGATGTACATATGTGCAATAAGTCAGGAACCTCCCTTCGCGGTGCCCTGTCAAATGAAAAGTCTCGTTTGACTTTTGACTTATCATTCTTACGCTAAATAAAAATTGTTTTATAACAAATATGGCTTAAACTTCATTTGTCAACCATCGTAAATTAGAAAATAATCTTAAAATGTGGAAAACTAATATTCCTTGTCATGTCAGCAAGTTTGTTGTTCATTATAACCTCGCTTTCGGCCAGCTTTCGTTTTGTGTTCCAAAAATAGAATATGACAGTCTATTTTTATCATTTTTGAGGTAGGTATTCCCCACGTTTTCCTGTCGTTTTAGATAACCGATCATTGTAATGAAATATTCAATAAACATCTGAAAACCATATCTAAGCATACAGAACAAATTATTTAAGGTTCATGTCCCTTTAATATTTTAGTGTCCTGTGCGCTTATGATAAAGATGGTGTCACATTTATATATTTTAATATCTTGTTCCATTTTTAGGGTGTTGTTGCATTTTCCTACGATGCCGATAGCCAAAGGATTGCCGCTGGCTACAAAGTTTTCTACAGCAACAAAGAGGTCTCCGGTAAAGTCATCATGGACTGGGGCAGGGTAAGTTGTTGGAAATATCAGAGTTACTTCCCTTTTAATATTTCACTTTGTCATTACTGATGGAGTCAAACAAAGGGAAGTAACTCTTAAAACTTCCAAAACACAATTTGTATAGATTCAGAAACAACTTATCAGAGATGCAACAGATAAAACAAAATCTAAATTAGGCACACAAAACTTACAGACATAGCGAAATTGGTCGGACCGACGGACATGTCCGGGAAAATTTCATGCGGACCTCCTATTTTTAATCAAGTTTGCACCGACCGTTCGGCAATTATTGAGTACTGGAATTCGAAGTCAGTAGAAAAGGCAAGCCTGCTCATTTGATTTAACAAAATCGGTTTTTTAACCCCACATCAATGTAGAATTTAAACTGCATAAAATAATCATGAAAACAGCTGCCTGGATACTAATAGCAGGAAGTTATATATATGTTTACTTTTAAAATTCACATTAATATTCTGTCCAGGTAAATTCTTGTTCGGTTCGGATAACTCACTGTCCTTGCCTGTCCGTTTGTCCATTTTTTTTCAACTTTCCCAATGTCTGTACTTAACATTTCTAACTTTTGTTTAACATATATGCATGTTCATGTAATTCCTGCTAATCTAAAGTTGCAAGAATCTAGCTACGAAACATGTTGACGAATCAATATTTGGCCTGTAAATGCAGTGAATTTCTATCATCAAAGTTTTTTTAATAATGAATAAATATGATCATAATATATATGTGGTACTAAAATAATGGAAAGCTTAAATTATTGTATTCCCAATAGAGAAGGCAGTACATCATTTCCAGAGGGAAGTGTCAGATAGCTGAACTGAAGGAGCCCTTCAGGGAGTCATGTATCCCAGGTATGTATACAGGTATAGCTACAGACTCGTACTTAATATCCAAACAGTTTCTCAGTAACATCATTGTAACCCTGATCAGTACTAATGCTAATATATACCTCTTGGCTAGACAGAACTTTTCTTTAACTAGATCAGCTTTAGTTGAGCATCAGACTTTTAATCCAGAGGTCCTGAGTCTGATCCCTAGTGGAGACATGCAGTGATTATGTTTATGTAAAAATCCTGCAGTCTTCATATCCACAGTCCACAGTAAGCATGTGACTTATTTTTTGAAATGATTGAAATTGGTCCATTCTACATATAATGTATTACATATTAAGGGTATAGCCCATGTTGATCTCTATGCAATGTATACCCTTAACCCTGGTCAATACTATCCGCAATATACTGCTCAGCTAGGGAGAACTTCTCTTTGGCTCGATCGGTTGAGCGTCAGACTAATAATCCAGAGGTCCCGAGTTTGATCCTAAGCAGAGGCAGGTATTAAATTTATTGTAAATCCTGCACCCGGAGTCATTGGCGCCCATATAGGGACTAGGGAAATATACTTCACGATACTTGCGAAGGACCCTGTTACATACCGGTAAGGCCATACAAAAAAAAATTTGTGTTAACGGGAACCCGTACGACCCTATAAAATTAGTGCCTACTCAAAAACTTTTCATCAGTTTTGTCCTTAAGCAAACAAATAACAGCCTAAATTTTGTTTGGTTTTTCACAAAATCCAGAATTTTGGTACAAATTCTGTAAATCAAAGACATCAAAAGTCTCCTTTGAATTAAATCCATGGTATATAAATAATATACGGTTGAATAAAGTCTAATTCAATTTTTCACTGCAAGACTGGGATGAAGAGAGAAAAAAATATTAAAAAAAAATAATAATTCTTACCTACCGACCCTTCATTTTTAAAGGGAGTTACCAGAAACAAGAATATTTTTTTATTTGGCCTAAGTTATATTTAGGATATGGGCTATTGGCTCATGCATGTTGGTCTTTGCCAAATAAAAACTAACTGAAAATTCAAATGTTGATTCAGTTGTTCATGGGTATATAAAGTTGGCGTTTCTCACTCCTTGTGTACTGTTCATCTTGTAATTGAGTGATAATTTAGACAGAATAAGATCTTAGAATTCTGCTTATGACTTTTGCAATGCCAGAACAAAGACAATATTTAAAAATTGGTTTCAAAACTTCAGTTGCATTCATGAAATATAGCTACATATATTGGATCAAGAGCAATCAGTTTTCAAAAGTGAATTGAGGATAATGTAAAGGTGAATAAAATTGTGTGTATTTACCTGGAAATATCACGATTTGCATGTGTAAACATTTCTCAACATTGTTATTTTGGAAATGTTGTTGCGATGAATATGACTGTTCACCTTTTGAAACATAGTTTCATATAGACACAATCTTAAACACAGGGGATTCACTTAATTGAGGTAAATTTCCCCTCACATACATTTCCATGTTTTGAGTAACTCCATTCAGACAAGGTATGCTATTAGAATGAAGTGTTATCTATATCGTAATTAACAGGTGACGTGAAGCCCTATACATACAGTCTCGGCGTTGGAGACAATAGCTTGGTGTTGAAGAGTTACCGAGTAGACTATGACGGAATACGAGCCGACATCAGTGTCACCGGCGACTGTATCCCAGTGTCCGAGGTTCTGTCTGGACAAGTCAAGGGAGGTAAGTATTCCTGATTAAGCCATATAATGTCAGTTATTTTAACAGGCTAAAAAAACAATGCCTGAAAACCAGAAAGTTAAGTTTTCAAAAAAAAAAGTCCAATTTGCATATAGTATCATTAAAATATTTGTGGGTACAGTATTTTTCGGATTATAAGTCACTGATTATAAGCTGTAATGGGCTTTTTTACTTACTTTTATGGTAAAGACCTTAAAATTTAGAAATATATTGGTGGTTGGTCTAACAGTGAATCTAGTACTGCATAAAAACAGCTTTTGTTGATTTTTAGCTCACCTGGCCTAGCTGGGCCCAAAAGGGGAAATATAGCAAATTCTTTAAAATCTGTCTTCTTCTGTAAGAATGAAAGGATTTAGTTCTAATTTGGGCTGAAGCTTCCATGGATAAAGGGGAACCAATTTTATATATAAACAGTTGATCTGTTCCCGCAGGGGCCTGAAGGGCGGGGCCCAATAATAAAATATAGCAAATTCTTCTATGGGAATGAAGGGATTTAGTTCTAATTTAGTCTGACGCTTCCTTGAGTGAAGTGGGACCAATTTTGTATGAACAGTGGAGCTGTTCCCCCAGGGGCCAGAGAGGGAGGCCCTACATGGGAAATATAGCAAATTCTTTAAAATCTATCTGTAGAACTAAATAGATTAAGTTCAATTCTAAAGCCTTCAGGGTTCCGATCACATATGGTTAGTATATTAAAATACAAGGCTTATTATATTTTGGTGCGAGACTTAGGAAAGCTGAGATGATGAGGCTTTGCTGTGTATTCTGTTTATTCTGCAACCATTATGACATTTAAAACAAAGAAAATTGCCAGCTATTAACTTGGTTTCGCTCAAATCGAGATGCTTCTTTGATGCAGATGAAAAGATTCATCCACTAAACCAAATGAGAGTGTACTCCTTTTATTTGTTGTGGGAAAATATATTTTTCAATTTCGTAAAAATGACATCATTCCAGGGAATGTGACGTCACTTTTTAGCGGGACTGAATGATGATTCGATTCATTCTCTAGGAGATTCAAGTTATGGGTCAAGTTAGAAAAAGTTCCGTCAGATGTGGAACAAATTCATGTGATTGTATTGACGGATATAGCATTTTGTATTAACTGATAAAGCATAAATTTATCTGACAGTAGTTATCCGTCAGTATGTGGGGCAGTTGCTGGATAAAATCCCTATACCCCTGGACTATCTCATAATAAAACTGGAGGCAATATAACAGGTAATTTAGTCCTTTGATGTACATCAAAAGTATAACTGTACAATGTGGTTGACCGTTTGGCTTTGAAGTAGGGCGTCACTCTCTGTGTAGTCTTCAACGAAAATTTTTGCGGGCCTGTGATTGGTTCAGTTTTGTTCTCCTGAGCTGCCTTCAGTTTTACTTTGAGATAGTCCAGGGGTGTAGAGATCGTAAGTGATCAGAACCCCTGGAGTATCGAGGATGTTGCGAGTCATGACCACAGGTTGGAGGTTTTTTCCTCGGATACTCTGTCTTTTTTCCACTCCCTTAATCTTGATAGTCCTTAAATGACGGTGGCTGATCAGAAAAAAATTGTTCCCTGTTTTATACACATATTCTATATAATCAAATTGTTCAGCAAAATTATTAAAATTTTTAATACTAAAATAGAACAAATGCTTAACTAGGTCACTGTGATTTTCCTATCTAACTTTTCATCAGCTTTCTGAACTGAACTTCACAAACCTAAGATTGCAGGCAAAAACTGCAAAAATATCATTTCTATTCTAATATGCAATTAATCAGGACATAAACAATGAAAATGTTAATTTTCTCCATTTGACAATTGACCTCTGATATTACCAAGCCCAGAAAAAAATTGTATGTTCTGAATAGCATATAATATGCAGCTGACTTTAAGGTATCTTCATACAAAATACTTTGATTTTCACTGAGTGGGTGTAAAATGGCCCAAAGTGATACCCCTCCTTTCACAACAACACAACACACCAAAATATATATACATATTTGCACCATATATTTTTATTCTATAAAAAATATTCCATTGTTTAAAGTGAGTTTCCTGGAGACCATTGGGTACACCAACCTGACCGCTGGAATCCGTGATGAGAGCGTGTTCACCCCACCACCTATCTGTATGGGAGGATTGGCTCAAAGGATGGTATGTATTGATACATATTAACAATGACATATTGATAAATAACTTTTGATAACTTCTGGCAAATATGCCCACCATCATCACCATGCCCGTGTCATCTTAAAAAAATCTTAAAATTGAAAATATGTCTCTGTTTTATTTTATTTTATTTTTTTTTCATTATTCAAAAACGGACAAAAAGTCTTTTTTAGAATACTGATTCATTGATTTGGTGTCCTTTAATGACACATAATTTTTTTTTATTTTATTTTATTTTTGTTTTGTTTTTGTAGATTTATGGAAAAATCAGTGATCCAAACTTTCAATTGAGGAAACATGCCATTCTTGGAGCGTAAAGGACTGGAGACCCGCCGCCATCTTTACCATCACGGCAATCATCAATGGTAGATTTGAAGATTAAAAAAGTGAAAGAAATCCATCTGCCAACATTAACATGATGCTCACAATCAAATCTTAATAATATAAAAGAGATTATGAAAATTGTATTTACAATTTATAATAATTATACATTGATTTATTCATATCACTGCAACATGCTTTGTCAAATGAAGATTGAAAAGTGAGGGTTAAATTAATTGCCATTTAAAAAGTATGTAATTTTGAAAGAAGTTTTACTGAATGCAAAAATTTTCTAGAAAATGATGAATGAGAACAAAATTTGAAATGAGGCTGTAGACCTACACTGTATATTTTTGTAAGTTGTATGTTTTATTTTAACTATTTAACCAGATCCAATTATATTAGACTATTCCAGTTAAATATCTACCCAACCTGTTGCTCATGCTTCCTTGGACTCTGACTTCAGACATTTTATGTTGTAAAATTTCTACTAGAATGTCTGTTGTTACATATGTCACTGGTGGCATAGGCTACCACCTAAAGGCTATTACTTTTGTTTACGGAAACCATTCAAAGAATTGATTTTATAAAAGAAAACATGACAGAAATTCCTACGAATAGATCCTCAGTGGCAGAAATGACCCTACATATTACTACACGCCTTTCACCTCTGAATTTGAGTTTGAATCCAATGTGGCACACTTGCCAGGTACTGTCGAATTCGAATCTGATGTGGGGCAGTTGCCAGGTACCGACTGCTGGTCTGTGGTTTTTCGCCGGGTACTCTGGCTTTCTCTTACATCCTAAACCTGACACATCACTAAATGACCCATGACTGTTAATAGAACATTAACCCAGTCAAGCCAAACCTAAAATCTGATTATATTTTACAGTTTTGATCCAAGTTAGATATTTAACTGAATAATGTGATTATTTTTGTGGAATTTCGTTATTGTGCCTGATCTGTTAGAACCTGTTTTTGCTTGCCTTTCATGCTTACTGTGTCACGTTAGATCTGCTTTCTCAGTCATAATTGTATATAATACTGGCTTCATTTACCATTCCAAGAAGGTTTTTTTTCCATTTTGTGTAATTAAGAATACCATGGTATTCACTATATTGCAACAATTTCTAAATTTCTGGAATTTTGATAAAATTGAAATAAATAAAATCTCTAATTTCGCATTTAGCTTTTTTTGGTGCAGTAAATTTTTAGAAAGTTTTATGATGTACAATACTATATTTCATATTTACATGTTATATGAGTATCATATTAGTTAAAATTTTAATAAACTTTAGATACAAAAGACATGGTGTTTGTTTCATTTCAGTACACCTGTGTGTGTACAATAGCATAAAATAGTAGCATGCTAACAAAATAAAAACTCCAACACATTGAAACCTTGATGAAATATGATCACAGCAGATAACTGCAGGGGAAGTTAATGGCTTCACTGAGAACAATATATTAAGGGAGTAAGTCCAGGACACAGGATAGCTAAACAGACTCAAGTCTAAATCAGTCTTAAGTTTAGACTTGGCCAGTCACAAATGACGTTACAAAATGTTATGTCGCCTTTGATTGGCCTAGCTAAAGCTTTCCAAGTCTAAGGCTGTTTCTTGATCCTGAAGCAAGGTCAATTGATAGACCAACATCATAATAATATGATATAAGGCCAAGATGTGACATTTTAAAAAAAAACCAAGATAATTTGACTGAGAAGCCATGATCTGATGTAAATCAATGAAGGTTAAGATCTAGTGACGAGGGTCAAGATCTGGTGACGGGGAGGTCCAGATCTGGTGACGGGGAGGTCAAGATATGGTGACGGGGAGGTCAAGATATGGTGACAGGGAGGTCAAGATATGGTGACAGGAAGGCCAAGATATGGTGACAGGTAGGCCAAGATATGGTGACAGGGAGGTCAAGATCTGGTGATATGAAGGTCAAGATATTGTGACATGGAGGTCAAGATATGGTGACATGGAGGTCAAGATATGGTGACAGGGAGGTAAAGATCTGGTGACATGGAGTTCAAGATTTGGTAACAGGAGGGCCAAGATATGGTGACAGTGAGGTCAAGATCTGTTGACAGGGAGGTCAAGATCTGGTGACAGTGAGGTCAAGATCTGTTGAAGGGGATGTCAAGCTCTGGTGACGGGGAGGTCAGGATCTGTATCAGGTAGGTCAAGATATTGTGACGGGGAGGTCAAGATATGGTGACAGGGAGACCAAGATCTAGTGACAGGGAGGTCAAGATCTAGTGACAGGGAGGTCAAGATCTAGTGACAGGTTGGTCAAGATAAGGTGACAGGGAGGTCAAAATATGGTGAAAGAGAGGACAAGATCTGGTGACATGGAGGACAAGATCGGGTGACAAGGAGGTCAAGATCGGATGACTGGGAGGTCAAAATTTAGTGACAGAGGTCAAGATTTGGTGACAGGGAGGTCAAGATTTGGTGACAGGGAGGTCAAGATGTGACATTAAGAAGTTAAAATCGGGTGACAGGGAGGTCAAGATTTAGTTAAATGGAGATCAAGATCTGAGCGATATAAAGTTAGAGATCTGGCGAAAGGGTAGTCAAAATCCGGTTACAGAAAGGCCGATTTCTGGTGACAGAAAGGCCGATATCTGGTGTCAAAAAGGCCAATATCTGGTGACAGAAAGGCCGATCGATATCTAGTGACATAAAGGCCAAGATCTGGTGATAGGGAGGACAAGATCGGGTGACAGGGAGGACAAGATCGGGTGATAGGGAGGTCAAGATCTGATGACTGGGAGGTCAAGATTTGGTGACAGAGAGGTCAAGATTTGGTGACAGGGAGGTCAAGATGTGACATTAAGAAGTCAAAATCGGATGACAGGGAGGTCAAGATTTGGTGACAGAGAGGTCAAGATTTGATGACAGAGAGGTCAAGATTTGGTTAAATGGAGGTCAAGATCTGAGCGATATAAAGTTCGAGATCTGGTGAAAGGGTGGTCAAAATCCGGTTACAGAAAGGCCGATATCTGGTGACAGAAAGGCCGATATCTGGTGTCAAAAAGGCCAATATCTGATGACAGAAAGGCCGATATCTGGTGACAGAAAGGCCAATATCTGGTGACAAAAAGGCCGATATTTGGTGACAGAAAGGATATCTGGTGACAGAAAGGCCCGATATCTGGTGACAGAAAGGCCGATATCTGGTGACAGAAAGGCCGATATCTAGTGACAGAAAGGCCGATATTTGGTGACAGAAAGGCCAATATCTGGTGACAGAAAGGCCGATATCTGGTGACAGAAAGGCCGATATCTGGTGACAGAAAGGCCGATATCTGGTGACAGAAAGGCCGATATCTAGTGACAGAAAGGCCGATATCTGGTGACAGAAAGGCCGATATCTGGTGACAGAAAGGCCCGATATCTGGTGACAGAAAGGCCCGATATCTGGTGACAGAAAGGCCGATATCTAGTGACAGATAGACAAAGAATTACCGACAGAAAGGACAAGATCTAGTGACAGAAAGGCCCGATATCTAGTGACAGAAAGGCCCGATATCTAGTGACAGAAAGGCCGATATCTAGTGACAGAAAGGCCCGATATCTGGTGACAGAAAGGCCGATATCTAGTGACAGATAGACAAAGAATTACCGACAGAAAGGACAAGATCTAGTGACAGAAAGGCCCGATATCTAGTGACAGAAAGACCCGATATCTAGTGACAGAAAGGCCGATATCTAGTGACAGAAAGGCCGATAATTAGTGACAGAAAGGCCCGATATCTGGTGACAGAAAGGCCGATATCTAGTGACAGATAGACAAAGAATTACCGACATAAAGGCCAAGATCTAGTGACAGATAGACTAAGATCTAGTGACATAAAGGCCAAGATCTAGTGACAGATAGATTAAGATCTAGTGACATAAAGGCCAAGATCTAGTGACAGATAGACTAAGATCTAGTGACATAAAGGCCAAGATCTAGTGACAGATAGACTAAGATCTAGTGACATAAAGGCCAATATGCAAATGTATGGTGACAAAAAGGCAAAGATCTGGTGGCAGGACAGAGAGGCCAATATCTGGTAACAGGGAGATCAGTATTGGTGACAGGGATGCCAAAATCGGGTTACAAGCAGAATATCTGTCAGCAGGAAGGTCAAGATCGGGTGGCGAGAACCTGGATACGGTTACAAGAAGACCAGAATCCTTTTACAAAGGTGGCTGATATCGAGTACCAAGAAAGACCAAAATAACGTACTGGACAATGAAACCCAAGATTAGTGAACAAGAAGGCAAAGATTTTGATAAGAAGACAGGAAGGAAAATAAAAAATAGGAAGGACACGATTTTGTGCCCAGAAACGGCCCTTTGATGTGCAGAAAGATACCTATATAGATGGCAGCGTGGCCAAGGTTCTGTGCCCTGGAGATTTGCGTTTAGGTCACAGGAAGGCAAAGCATTAGGTACCGTGTACTTCTGGCGATAAAAGGGCTATGTTTACATGTAGACATACAACTAAGTTATGTTCAAGTACACCTAAGAAGCGATATAGGCATACAAAAAATCACTTGTTTAAACAGGGTCCTAAATCTTAATGTCGAGGTCTAATATCAGTGAATTACACAGGCATATGGCAAAAACCAGACAGAAATGCAAAAATGTTAGTTTTATACTGCCTTAAGTGCCTACATACAAGGTATTTCATTTTACGAATACGTCATCGTAGTGATCGATGTCATCGTTGAAAATAGATGTCAAGCGTAATACAACATATCAAATGTCCTTGAGCGTATACACTTTATCTCAATACCATTTTTTAAAATTTAATTAAAAGTCCATATATGGTGGCAAATGTAACATATTTCAGACAAACAGCTGCTAAACGTTATATAACGCGTTGGATATCCTGATACTTATACTCTCTCTCAATTACAAATTTTTAATTAATTTCATCTCGTTTTTTTAAATTTAATTGAAAACGTTCCTAAATGGAAGCCAATATAACATATTTCAGAATTACCATTTTTAAATATACCATTCACTATCAGTAATTTGGTTTTTAATCTATAAGTGTAATGTAGCGTTACTAATTGCTTCGAGTTTGATGAAATCCGAGCAAATAAAAAAAATCTTCACATATTTTTTGTCATTTATGTATATATGTTACCTGTTACCTCTTCTTAGACACCAGTACATGTAGTTAGCTGACTAAAGCTACATGTAATTGAGGTACATCTTAAGTATGTACTATCGCATGCATCTAGTCATGTCTAGCATTAAACATCATCACTTATTTAAAATATTACGGTATGTAAACATATGAAAAATAATGGCAAGTGAAATAGAAAACCTGGTCCTACGTGTCACGTCTCTACATAAACGTCCCAGTTATTAACCTTAGGCATAAAAGGATCAGATCAGAGATTTTTCCCCTGCGATAATATCTAGCCCTCTTGCATTATATTACTGAAGTGAATCACACAGATAAATATTATCACATAGGTAGTTTATACGCGTTTATTATTTAAATGTGCTCCAGCGCCGACAGAGCATTAATGAAACTCATCATTTGGATAATAACTGACATACAATCGTATTTAAATGTGTCTAATTAACACAAAGAAATAATATAAAATGATTTATTTTGCTTTTGGTGCATGCTCAATAAATACTTCATTCCATATAGGGTATAGTGCCATGAATTTTTTTCGGACGCAATTAATTATTTATTAATATTTTTATCTAAAATAAAAGCAAAAAGCTCAAAATATTCAATGGTGGTATTGGTGTAAAGTAAGTAACTTTTGTAACTGAAGAAAAATACTAATTCGTATGCTCATATTTTGATAGAGAAAAATACCATTCGATGGCGGTGAATTCTTAACAGAACAGACTAATTTTCTCCACCAGGATCTGAGTATTAATAATAATCAATACCTATGATTTGACCTACCATAGTGTCCATAGACTACTTTGTTGAAATCCTCTACAAGTTACGGAAGACTGAAACTAACCCCCATGACCCTGTGCATAGATCCCGTCCCATATACTAACCTTTCTATACATTATTCACAAACAACACCTTACTGTCTACAGAGTGCGACACATGTGCTGAGCATATAATACACACATACATGTACTGTATAGGTGTAGAAGGAAACGGTAGTCTAATCTCACTTAGGGGTCATGACCCAAGTATGACCTTAATTGACCCATTATTGTAAAGTATTTGCGAGGAGGAATTTCTAGACAAGTTTTCACTTATTTGATAGTATTAGAAAGCTACAGATGTACATATATGGCTATGTTAACACGCATCATATCGTTGACTGTCGTCTGAGTCTAAAGTCTCCCGTATTTATACGCTTATAAAGTATGCAAGGCCAGATACAATCATTCGATTGTAGAGAGTCGGAGCCTGGAGTCGTCTGCTGCCATATGCAATGAAGAAGAGGGTGGCTATCATAGGAGCAGGGGCCAGTGGTCTTCCCGCCATAAAATGCTGCCTAGACGACGGATTCCAGCCCGTCTGCTTCGAAATGACTGGTGACATCGGTAGGTTTATCGACATGGTAAATTATATGTCGGATGTGTGTATTGTATTATTCCGGGATAGCTACACAGGTACATGGGATTAAAAACCGGAAGATGTAAAGGGAGAAAGCCTGTCATGACAAACCACATATATATCATTGTTTTCATTATCGTTTCTCTCCTTGCTAGCTAATACAGGTAAGCATTTGAGAAATTTTGTATGTTTTGTTCAAAATGTATAATTTCCTTCAAGATGGAAGTTGTAAATGAGTTTCAAATAGCAGGTGGGGATTATCAGGATGGGAATAGCCCCCGAAAGTCGAGGCATTTTCGGATTTGAGAGACGATCTCACTTTACAGAGATACTGTACATGGCTTAGAAGATATCTTAAGAAAACTGTTGGTTGGTTGGACTTAACGTTCTATTAACGGCTAAGATATTTTAAGGACAACCTCTCCTGTATGCAATATGTTGTATGTCTGTATGTTTTGGGAGGTTGCGGTATATTCGTGTTGTCCTCCATACAATGGTGAAACTCTAGTCATTTTTATAGTGCTATCTCATTGAAACATGCCGACAATGAAACCAACCAATAAACCACTGACAACAGATAAAACAGTCGTCCCACCTCCTGCGCTGAGCGCTAAACACAGCTGAGAAGACTGATTAAAGATGCTCCACCGCCGACATATGATATTTTTTTCACTATCAAAAACTGGAGCAGACGATTTAGTCTAAGAGAACATTAAAATTTGTACATATATCGGAAAAAACAAGTTCTAATGGAAATTAGATCAGTCGGTTTTACTGTGATATGCCTGAAAAGCCCATGGTTGTGACATGTGTGTAGATGTTCAAACTAGCTCGATTTCCGCCATTACACATTGTGGTCGAACTTCTTGTATGCCGAACCCTATCCCTTGCTCTTAGAGTAATGCAACTTTTGTCTAGAACTGCTCAAATCGCTCTGATAGTAGTGTGTTTACCTTATTAGGTGAATTGTCTTGCCTAAAAATCATTTTATCACCTTCTCAGTGGTTATGTAGCTTATTTGTTTAACGTGCGTGACTTTGGCTCGGGTATGGGTACAGCGTTCGTATTGTACCTGCTTAATCGTATTGATCAACGATTTGATATTTCAACGATATTAATTAAAATACTAAACAATGACGTGGAATTTGTCAATATTTTATGTTATATGTTTCATAAGAAATGTAGAACAATACATTTATGCCATATTTTGCTTCTTGGTTATGTAAAGAATTAGCCTGAGTGAATTGTCCCTTTAAAGGCCCACTACCTTTCCGGAGCAAAATTTAAAGGTTTCTTTGAAACATTAATAACAAAAGAAAATATATATCGATGGCTTAAGATGAGGTTACAACACCAAACATATGCAAGATTTCCTGTCTAATGTACGATAACAGTGGAGATTCATTTCGCTGTTTTGCCGTCTGGCGCAGTGATAGTCAACTACCGCGCGGCATTTAGGACGACGGCGGGAAACATAAAACGACCCGCGTTATGAAAATTAACATTTTAATTATTCTAATTAAACAGTTCTGAAGGTGTGAGATAAGTGTGCTAGTAAACGTATAGTTAATAACTTCTGCGACTCTACAAAATTATTGATCTCGTTTTACATTCCTATTTTAAAAATTAAAAGCCGTTTCGGAAAGGTAGTGGCCCTTTAAAAACAGGAGCAGACGATTTAGTATTTTTCTTCAGTTACAAAAGTTAGGTACTTTACACCATTACCAACATTGAAAAGTTTGAGCTTCTAATTTTACTTCAAGTTAAAAATATGAAAAACAATTAATTGCATCACGAAAAAAATCCGTGGCAATATATCGTATATGGAATGAAGTACTGATTGTGCATGCACCAAAGGCAAAATAAATTATTTTATATTATTTTTTGTGTTAATTAGACATATATACACACGATAAAACACCAATTATTGTTCAAATAATGAATATCATTTATGCTCTGTCGGCGGTGGAGCATCTTTAAACTACGTATACCGTACCATTTTTAAAGACTATTGTGTGTCTCGACCAGAGAACAGAATTCAGAGCCTATTTTTACAGGGGCGAAAGCTGTTGATATTGAACACATCATATCAGATTTCCTTTCCTGCAACTTCGGGTGCAACTGCACATGCTTTGTCATATGAACGTTTGATGATCTAACCATCAAGTTAGGGCTAGACGGGATTATAAATTCGCAGCATTTGTTATGATTTGGATGGATGGAAATATGCCTGGGAAAATAAAAGGTATTAGTCCCCGAATTTGTCAACAGTGCACAAAGGCTGTATGTTAAATGGTTAAAAACATTGCTGTATTTTATAAGCTTATACCATCACAGCTGTGCAGCTGTGCAGCTGTGAGCAACATGCATGATGAAAATTACGGACTGGGTCTGGTAAGATTCTTTTCACCAAAACGCATGACTCTCAACAGAAAGCCATTGATGCACTGGAACAGTTGAAGATAACCATCATAAGTTGAAAGAGTTAGAAGAACAAGTTGGGTGGTCCAGTGGACCGTCGTGATGCCTGCGACGTTGATATTTCCTGGCTGCTAAACTGCTCACTTGCGAGAAGTATGTGAAAATTGCAGCAAGTGCTGTTGCCTCTTCATTGCTGAATTTTGTTTCCACGATGTCCGAGAAAGTTCGAGTAAAGAATTTCAGGAGCATACAATTGATGGTGTATCGAAATCGAGTAGTTAAAGTACGGTGTGTTTAAATTTGGCAGAGTTGAATGAAGCGAGCTATAATTGAAGACAACTTGAGAGACAAGCAGAATTATTTAAGGAAATTGGAAGCTAAGATATTTCATTTAGGCGATCTTTTGGAATGAACATTCAGAAAAAGAATCTTCGTCTATCTCTGCGATCGTCAATGCGGCCTGTTACAAAGATTTCTTCTCAAATGCACACACTATCATATTGATATGTGGGACTTACCATGTTGCATATTGTGCGTGTGACTTCTCAAACTTTACCAGAATTCAACATTTGGAAAGCATATGTTCAGTGTCCTTGCACATTTATCTATGGGGTAGCAGGAGTAAGGCTCAGTGTTACTGAATCTTCAGAGACGGTTCGGTTCGTTGCGGTATGAAACCCCATCTGCTTATTTAGCATGGACGTCATAGACATAATTAATGTATTGACCATGTGCATAATTGAATTTAATTACACGTACATGTTTATCTGATTTCAGGCGGGTTATGGAACTTTACGCCAGAAGTTCGGCCTGGCCAGGGTTGTGTCATGAAATCCACCATCACCAACACTAGTAAAGAGGTAACGGCGTACAGTGATTTCCCCCCACCCACGGAATTTCCTATGTACCCTCACAACAGTCAGATGCTGAAGTACTTCCGAATGTACGCCGATAAGTTTGGTCTTCTTCCGTACATTAACTTCAACTACGAGGTAGGTGGTAGATATGCACGCGGTCTCTGAAGACACTCGTTAAAGTAGAATATTGTTGTACCAACAGAAATAAGCATTCGGTCATATGAACTTATATTTTTTCTCAATTTTATGAACAAGGTGATTATATTTTTATTGATAGTAATTGTCAACTATCAACCTACTTGCCAATAATATTTTCCGAAGCCCACAGCGTCACCACAAACATTCTGAAACCTCCCAATACTAGAATGAATATACATACCCGGCCTACTATATATTTCTTTAGGGTTCTCATGTATTCTGCGTTCTTTTTTCGCGTATTGTATATCAGGTTATATCAGTGAAATCTGAAGAGGAGGAAAAGAGATGGGTTGTCGTATCCAAAGAAACCAAATCAGGGAAGATGGCGACGGAAACTTTTGATTACGTCATGGTTTGTTGTGGACATTACAGAGATAAGTTTGTACCTTACTTACCCGGCCAAGACGACTTCCGGGGCAAAATATTACATTCACACGACTACAGGGATTTCCACGGGTTCGAGGACAAGAAAATTGTAGTTGTTGGTATAGGCAACTCTGGCGCAGATGCAGCGGTGGAACTAAGTCACGTGGCGTCACAGGTATGTAGGTGCTAGTCTGGTAGAACGTTGAAATCTAATATCAGGATCGGAGGAAAATCAAAGTATAGAAGTTGTAAAATACAACTTTTCTACACGTTGTATCGTTTGATAATCTGAAGAAGAAAAAGGAGAATCTGAAAATGGGTTTATACCATGACTGTGGAGATTGTGCCTGACCTGCCACGGCTATATGCAATGTAAAAACTACCTAGATACACTGTCTTCGTGGAGCTGTAGATTACCTTCATACATTAAAACGCTAATCATCGCATGAAATATTCTGCTTTATTCAACGCCACACATAAGAAAAATATTGTCTTTGAGACCGCATTTTTACAGCTTAGTTTTTTACACATGTTTTACATGGTACATGTAACTAATTCATAACTGATTATATTATTCGTTCATTTGTGCAGATCTTAACAAACAAATGGCAAGAGTTCTTTATCTATATTTTCGTCACAGTACCGGTACTATATGCCTAGTGTACCAGGTGTGACCAAAAAGAGTGAAATACCTATATGTGGTAATGAGATTCTAGCTCTAGCATATGCCCAGCTATTTGTTTGAAACCTGGTACCGGTTTTTAGGTCATCTGACCTGAAGGGTCAGGATGACCTGTAGTCATCATGCACCGTCCGTCGGCGTGCGCGCCGTGCGCCGTGCGCCGTGCGTAAACTTTTCATTAAAATTACTTCTTCTCAATAACCATAAGGCCCAGAGTACTCATATTTGGCCTGTAGCATGCTGGGATGAAGGGCTACCAAAGTTGTGAAAATTAATGACCTTGACCTACTTTCAAGGTCACAGGGGTCAAATAGGTTAAAATCTTTGAACGATTTCTTCTCAATAACCATTAGGCCCAGAGTACTCATATTTAGCCTGTAGCATGCGGGGATAAAGGGCTATCAAAGTTGTGAAAATGAATGACCTTGACCTGCTGTCAAGGTCACAAGGGTCAATGACTTCTCAATAACCATAAGACCCCGAGTACTCATATTTGGCCTGTAGTATGCGGGGATGAATGGCTACTAAAGTTGTGACAATTTATGACCTTGACCTACTTTCAAGGTCACAGGGGTCAAATAGGCTAAAATCTTTAAATGACTTCTTATAACTAACCAGAAGGTCCAGGGTACTCATATTTGGCCTGTGTCATGCTGGGGTGAAGGGTTACCAAAGTTATTGAAACGAATGACCTTGACCAACTATCAAGGTAAGGGGGGTCAAATATTCTAAAATCTTGAATTTTGAACTTCTTCTCGAATTCTGCCAGTGTGATTTAGCTGATACTTGCATGAAATGATCCTTGTCATGGTCGTGAACAACTGTTTTTATATCTTATGTTGATCTGAAATCCAAGTTGGACACCACTCCCGCCATCCTGAAAATATAGTTTGAACTTATTCTCAAGTTCTACCAGTGCGATTTTGCTGGAACTTGTCTGAATAATTTTAAGGATACTGACATTGTCCCAACAAAGTGTTGTTATTTGTCGGGTTGACCCGAAAACCAAGATGGCCACCAAAGCCGCCATCTTGAAAACACATTTTGAACTTCTTGAAGTTCTACCCATGCAGTTTGACTGAAACTTGCATTAAATGATCCTTACATGGTCATGACCAAGTGTTTTTATTTTTTAACCATGACACCATATCTAATTAATTTCCTATACAGCTATTGGCAAGGTAGTCAGATGACCGTTAAGGCCCTTGGGCCTCTTGTTCTTTTTTGTACATCTTACACAAGAATGATCAAACTATATATCTATATGCTCTTTTACCTACTTTCTTTCACTGTGATGATTTTCTAATTGGCAGGTGTATTTAAGTACGAGAGATGGACGTTACATCTTCAGCCGGATATCTGAAGGTGGAATGCCAATGGACATGGTTCATTTGACTCGATTTAAACGTGGAGCAGTTAGCTATCTCCCTAGGTCGATAGTCGAGAAAATATATTTGAAAAAACTCAATCAAACCGTCAATCATAAGGCCTACTGTCTGGAAACAGAGAGTGGACCATTTGCAAAGGGTGTTCTAATTAATGATGAACTGCCAAGCCGTATCGCATGTGGAAGCATCGTCATCAAGGCGGGTGTCAAAAAACTCGACCAGACGAATGTGGTGTTTGAAGATGGAACGATAGAACGAGATGTAGATGTGATCATTTTGGCGACAGGATACTCTTTTGACTATCCGTTCCTGAAGTCGTCAATCCCAGGATTGAGCACCGATCGCAATAAACTTTACAAGTTCATATTTCCGCTGGAGCCCACTCCAACTATCTGTGTCACTGGATTGCTACAAGCAGCCGGACCGCAGCCACCAATAGCTGAAATGCAGGCACGACTAGCAATGGCTGTGTTCAAGGTGATTCGACATTGAAAAGAGCTGCTATATTTGTTTTTGATGGTTAGAAATAAAGAGGCTATAAAGTTTTGGAAATATCCTAACTCATTTATATCCTAGAAACTTCTGCATTGGGACAAGTATTTTCATACCAGGAATTAATGACGACAAAATAATCTATGTCTTTTTTGTAGGCTCACATTTTCATTTTTTCTTTATGAATTCTCAAATGTTTATACAACAATTTGCTGCTGTAAACAGTGTTATTTTAGGTTTCACTTCGATAGATCTACTTTACGTGAACCATTTGTGAACCACGGTTTGTTGTTTTCGCGAATTCTTTTAAGCGAATTGTATTCGCACATGAAAATAAATCGGTTACTTTATCTTATCGATACTGAAATGTACAAATCAATAACTAATTAGTAGTATCAGCATCAAGGGATGAACACCCTCACACGTTTTTGCGGTGTACAATCCATGACGTTTATCACATATTTACACACAAATCTATGACGTTTATCGCATATTTACACACAAATCCATGACGTTTATTATCACATATTTACACACACAAATCCATGACGTTTATCACATATTAACACCAGAATTCATGGTGGAACTTTGTGTTAACATGTTTTTAAGCGATGACAAGGGAGCATCCCTTGACACTTAGACACTATTTATGAAATAATTAAATTCTAATCAAAATGCTCACATAATCAAATATATCTCTATAGTATCAATGTCTTCATTATATACACTGTACACGAGATCTTTGTATATATTATTCTCAGTAAGAGCGGCTTAATTGATAAAGTTATAAAATTATCTTATTAGAATTATTTCATTTCAGGGGGAAGTTACTCTTCCTAGTGTTAAAGCACAAGAAACTGAAGTGGCGAAAACTCGGCGTAAAACTAAAGAAATCTACCGTGACTCGAAGGGGCATTATTTTACCGTCGACTACATGGTGTACATGGACGAACTTGCTTCACTGTTTGGGTGTAAACCTTCTTTAGGTATGTATATGATTGGGACGGTACCGCACTGCTGCTCTTGTTTGGTAGCTCTATGCCTTGTCAGTAATGCAATCATCATCAATCTCCATCACTATCGTTGCATCCACCTCTGATCTATGTCATATCTACATTGAATGCTGTAGTGTTGAAACACGACCACATGCGTATCGTACACATGAGGCAGGACACTTTGGTCCTTTGATGTCAATCGGTTGTGGCTGTGAAGGTGGACGTCACTCCTTTGTCACAATTAGACCTATAAACGGACGGTCTATAGTTAACGTCATGCAGTTGTAGAAGGTCTATTTTTATAGGTTGGTTCCCTTATAATCTTGAAAGAAGTCCAAGTAGGCCTGCGATTGGAATTTCGGTTTTGAAATGTCAATTTTTAATATGACAATTTCGGCATGGTTATCACGCTAATAATAGTAACCCCTGTATGAGATATCGAGAATATATATTGTATTTCAAATTACTACTATGTATGTAATGTTTCTGTTTCTTTTGTTGTAGTTAAACTTTTCTGTACTGACCCTAAGTTAGCATTGTCTTGTCTGTTTGGTCCGTGCACGCCGTACCAATATCGATTGCACGGACCAGGAAGCTGGGCTGGTGCCAGGGAGGCAATTCTACATCAATGGGAGAGAACTCTAGCTCCTTTACAAACCAGGCCGATGAAAGAAAAACCGAAAGGGTCGCCTCTCGCATTTCTACTGAAACTGACATTCGTTTTGATTGGAGTGTATTCATTTTATACAAATTATTTACAAAAGAAATTATGATTGCAATTATACCAGGATGTTATGTATATCGTAACGTTACTGCATATCGTATTCTTGTACGCAATTTACAATATAAAATTACCAATATGAAGTTGTTCTATCCATTATAATTACAACATACAATATTGCAATATGACGAGGTTAGGAGATACTTGGATACAAACTGTATTAGAATCATGTCCATCCGTCCGCAACTAAGCATGTGAACAGTTTCATATTCGGTGCTTAAAGATGCTCCATCGCTGATCGATGATAGATGATATTTTTTCACTATTAAAAACAAGAGCAGACGATTCAGTTGTTTCTTCAGTTGCAAAAGTTACTCACTTTACACCATTACCACTATTGAAAAGTTTGAGCTTCTTATTATACTTCAAGGTAAAAATATGAAAAAATAATTAATTGCACCCCGAAAAAATTCTGTGGCACTATATCCTATATGGAAGTATATATAAGTACTGATTGCACATGCACCAAAGGCCAAATAAATTGTTTTATATTATTTTTTTGTGTTAATTGGACATATATATTTACACGTTTAAACACCAATCTTTGTCAAATGATGAATATCATTTATGCTCTGTCAGCGGTGGAGCATCTTTAATATATTGTATGTAATAAGTAAAATCTCCTGTAAAATTTTGCTGTGTTTTCTTTTCTTTTTTTCTTTCATTGGTAACATTTCAATTTGCTATTAATATGAGAAATGTTATAAATATAAAGATTTACAAAGTACTGTAATACATTTAATAAAATGTTGGCCAAATGATGTATACACCGAAATGTACAAGCCTCGAGGGTTGATAAGACAACAAAAATAAGATTTTCATAGAAAAAAAAGTTATTTCTTTACCCGCAATAATTTTGATGTTTATCCAACCTGCTATCAAACTATTAAGGTTTTTTATCTAGGAAGCCACGAATTTAAGATACCAAAGTTAGTTGCCTTTTACAATAAATTTCAAATTTCACTCTTTGAGTTTTGAGATCTAAAACTACTATGAGTCCAGAAAAATGGTTGTTTTGAATAGCATACAATATGTAATTAACTTCTAGGTATATTTATGTAAACTATTTTTTTATTATTGAGTAGCCGTAAAATGGACCAAAGTGATACCCCTCCTTCTACTCTTAAAATTAATTATCCCCCGCCCAACGAAGTTGGCGCGGGATATACAAATGGGTTCCGTCCGTCCGTCCGTCCGTACGAATGGTTTCCTGAGCATAACTCTAAAACCAGTAGAGATGTTTCCACGAAACTTCATACACACATTGGTCTTATGGTCTAGTAGTGCCTTTTGCTATTTTTAGGTTTTCACTTTTTGTACTTTTTTCTGTAACTATGGAAACATTGCTGAAAATGGCAGATTTTTGTGTAAGAATCGTTTCCGGAGCACAACTCTAAAACCAGCAGAGATATTTCCATGAAACTTCATAGACACATTTTTTCTTATGGTCTAGAAGTGCTTTTTGCTATTTTTAGGTTTTCATCTTTTGCACTTTTTCCGTAACCATGGAAACATTGCTGAAAATATCGTATTTTTGTTCCAGGTTCGTTTCCGCAGCATAACTGGAAAACCGGTTGAGATATATGCACGGAACTCCATAGGCACATTAGTCTTATGGTCTAGTAGTGCCTTTTGCTATTTTAAGGTTTTCACTTTTTGTACTTTTTTCTGTAACCATGGAAACATTGCTGAAAATGGCAGATTTTTGTGTAAGAATCGTTTCCGAGCACAACTCTAAAACCAGCAGAGATATTTCCATGAAACTTCATAGACACATTGTTCTTATGGTCTAGTAGTGCCTTTTGCTATTTTTAGGTTTTCACTTTTTGTGTTTTTTTTCTGTAACCATAGAAACATTGCTGAAAATATCATATTTTTGTAGCAGGTTCATTTCCGGAGCATAACTCTAAAACCAGCAGAGATATTTCCACGAAACTTCATAGACACATTCTTTTTATGGTTTATTAGTACCTTTTGCTATTTTTAGGTTTTCATTTTTTTACACTTTTTCCGTTACCATGGAAACATTGCTGAAAATATCTTGGTAAATGGTAAATGTTACTTTGCAAAGCTCCACCCATCTTTGTGTATATAGTCTTATATAAATCTCAAGGTTGTATACCTGACTCAACAATTGCAGCCCCGCTCTACTTGAATTATACTCCATCTTTCTTTAGCTCAACTTCCTTTTTCCTCACCTGGCCCGAAGGGCCGGTTGTTTTTGTTTTTGTTTTTTTTTTCCTACACATAAATCTCCACAATCAAACTTACTTTGATATCTCCATTGGCGGGGGATCTGAATGACTATGTCCTTGTTGTCATTGTTATTTGGTGTGGGGGGAGTAATGAACAATACACACACAGCCACAAAATTGAACCACATTTCCAACAAAAATCAACAAAAGTAAGGTCATTTTGGTCGAGAGCTTGTCGCTTGTTAATGACGCAATTTTTTTGACGCCACATCACTTGCAAGGCTGAATTATGTACGTGTTATAACCAAAATTATAAATTATCACGCCGATCTGTTGTTGTTTTATGAAGCTTTTTTATTGAAAATTTGTGGACCTTGAAGGGATGTTCGTGAAAGTCGACCCTGTACTATTATCAAACGCATGATTTTATTTGTTGGTAACGAGTTAGAAAACATTAATAATGATTTCTGTATTCTTTATTCTCAGGAAATGTATAGATAAAAGATAGTGATAATGGGTTAGGTCGTGATATGTTTATCTTTAATTGTAATTCTAATGTCCATTCATTAGATGCCGCTGACCATTAAGAGAATAAATATATTTATTAGCACACAGGCATTGATTAACCTAGATCTGTAATGGATGACACTACCGTACATTTTCTCTGATGCTATGGGCAGTGTCAGGTTTATTGACTTGGTCTTTTGACCACCTCGGAGATTATCAATGAAAGAGATAACAAACAGTTAGCTACAATGTATGTCCAGTCCACCCTTGATAGAAAAGGTGTGATTCGGCGGCATAACTCAGGCGGAGTCAATACACCAATACAAACAAACGGACTATATTTGTTCCTATGTATTGTTCCAAACACTGGTGATAGGGCATACGCATTTGGGGAAAAATCGATGCTTTCAAACAGCTATTAGACAACTCTAACGACGATCAGACGTTGGTTTGCTTATGAAGGGATCTCTCTTCAGTTGGCATGATTGTTTTATGTCTGGAATCTACTGTAAGGAAAACGAGAAATATATTTTCCAGGAAGTAGCAGTTGACAAACTATTTATGTTTATATCCTACTGGGCCATCTTGGTATTGCTCTGAAGGATTCGGACGCATCGTGACAAAATATCTGGTTGTAAAAGAAAAACTTACCATGATCCAAGAAAGACATTCTTCGTTGATTTTGAGCTGGCTTACATCATTGTTTGTGGTTTGTAAGTATACATAAATACTGTTGGCCGCTTTATTTCCGCCTATTCTATATTTTGCGTTTTTGTCAATCTCAACATATTAGAGAACAACTTTATTTGCGATCAAGGGTTGTTAATAAGTATATTTGTACACTGCTACCTTATACAGCATGTTTTGTATTTTAAAGTTTTCCGAAAACCCAAATGATGTTTAAACAAAGTTGTGACGAACAAAATGACTTATCCGGCTACTATGTATCTCTTATAGTCACCGGGTAATGCTAATTTCCCCATAAGATATAATCACCAATATTTCTCCAATACAAGTAACAAGGGGAGGTAATTTGAAAAATTCAAAGTTAAATTACTATGCTGTTTTCTGAAATGAAATTATTCTGAAAATTAAAAAAAAAAGGTATATTTGCATTTCGTAATTACGTTTTAATGGTTTTTTTCGCGAAGCAGCTGAATTTGCGTTGGAGATCCTATGCAAAATACGCGAAATTTATATTTTAAGAAAATAAAGCGGTTTGCAGTATTTCACTCGCATAAAAAATGACATTGATAATAAATAAACACTGCTGACCTGGCGATGTAGCGTGTACTTTTCCGACTAACGATTTTTACACTAATCCTCGTAATTCAACTTTCGATGTGAAATAAAATTCGACCATAATCCCATCATATCATATACCATAGTGACCAGTAAGGAATTGTCTTCAATGTAAACTAAAAAAATATTCAGATCGGATGATTTTTGTGGTGTTCAGAGCATTTCAAAATTAATTACCCCATTTTCTGGAAATGGGATACAGGGCTAAGTAAACAACCTTTCAGTATTTTTATTTTTTTATTTTTTGCGCGACGTAAACCTGTGATTGACATTAACTCGGGTTAACTAGCGTTGAAAATCATGAAATGGCATGAAACCCAGTGTTACATGTACTCATGTTTTCATCGCATTAAACTTATTAAATTGTGTATGAATGTCAACTAAAAGGAAAACTCATTCGTCTGAATGTCAATAAAGTTTGAAATTCTAAGTATAAAATGCAAACTAAAATTAATCAAACCTGCAACAATGCCTATCAGTTATATATTATCTTACATACACGATGCGGGAAATGAAAGTATCGTCAACAAATGATGTAGGATCTTTTTGGAATTCGTGAATATTTGGTCGAAATCATGAAAGAATTTACGTTGTAAGAATTTTCAGTTATTTCACCGAAATGTGTCTAAGTTAATTTTCTAGTATTTTTTTTCTTTTATACAGCTTTAACATTTCACAATTCGGGAAAATATCATTCTCGATACTCCAAGGGCTACTATCACTGACATTATCACTTGGCTATTTCGTAGTAAAACTGAAGGCATCAGAAGACACAGACAATTGTGGTTCTTTGATGAATATCAAAGGAAAATAATAACGGTACAGGTTGACTGTGTTGCTTTAAAGTTTAGCGTCGCTCTCTCTGTAATCTCCAAATGAAATCTCTGCAGGCCTGTAGTTGGTTAGTTTTTTTTTTCTCTTCTCCTGTACTGCCTCCAGTTTTACTATGAGATAGTACAGGGGTTGATATAACGTCAGTGATAGTGACTCCTGGAGTATCGAGGAAGAGAAATTACAGATACATATCTTATGTTTAGAATTTGAAAATATTTCAGAGAAAGAAATGCTCATTGAAATGTAAATAGTTGAGAAAGAATATGCATGGATTTGAACAACAATCAATCTTGCATCAATTCATCTTGAATTGCATTATTCCATATCTAATGGCAGTTACACAATGTGTTTGAATTTGGACACGTTTCAAAGAAGAACACACTAAAACTTAAGCTGCTTTTCCAGTTTGAAAATTATTTTCATATTTTTCCTTTGACTATCATATGTCATACATTTCCACGATACACAGTTTACCTTGCAGAATAGGATATTCTTAAACATTTTAACTCGTTACAGTTTCTGTTAACATATTTGTTCATCGGTTGTAGATGTCAGGCTGACGGCTGGTGATAATGTCACAGTCTGCTTTTTACGAAACACACAAAACGAAGGTATTGGAGACACAATAATCTTCATAACAAGTGAAGTGGATGATGTGCTGGTTACATTCCTGACGACAGATAATGGCGCTTTGAACCAAACTGTAATGACGCTACCCAAAAAATACACCCGTCATATGGTGCAGTTTGAGTCAGCGAAACTTTTAGTTAATACGATAGAGAACAAAGGAATTATGATTGCCTCTGAGGAAGACATCCATGTACTGGGATATAACGACGTAAACAAGCTCTCATCAGACATGTTCACGCCCTTAACAGCATCACAGCTTGGGCTTATTTATGCCTCTCTTACCTACTGTGAAGGGAATGGATTTTGCGTTCTTGGGATCGTTGCTCAACTTGAACCGGTCAGTATCACTGTTTATTTACCTGCTCAGTTTACTTCACGTGTCAATTTCAATGGGGTTCGCTACAAGGCATGCGATATCATCCACATCAAATTACAACCCTTACAGGCTGTTCAGCTGGGGACAAGGTCAGACTTTACTGGTTTCGTAGTTTCTGCCGACAGTCAAGTAGCTGTATACGCAGGGGCAGGGAAAACATCAATGCTTTCCAGTGCTACGCGGGATCATTTGACAGCCACATTACCACCTTTAATGCACTGGGGTAAGCACTATATTATCGTAAGAAATAAAAACTCCACGTACGTTGACATCATCAAGGTCATATCTTCCAAAGACAACACCAATGTAGTGCTAACGGGATGTGGTTCAACTTCGATATTCCTCGAACATGCGTTTCAGGACTACGCGAATTATTCCTTGAGTTGCGAATTCCTTGACGTATCTGCGGAAAACGATATTCTTGTTGGACAATTTGTTATAAAAACAGGCTTAAACGGCGGCATGTTTTTCCCATTGCCAACGAAACATTTTTACGATAATTATTTGGTCCCAATTCCGCCGTTTTATGAAGATTGTGAACTCTCACTTGTGGCACGACATGGCGAACAAGATAATATATATCTGCAGAACCAGCCTATTATGACGTCATGGTCGCCCGTACCATCGTCTGCGTTTGTCGTCACAACAGTGATGGCTCCTAGTGTAGAGGTTCTGATGGTCTCGAACATGTTGGGTCTGTCTTTCGGAGGCTATCTGGTGTGTTACTCCGCTGCTACAGCTGCTGCAACAGTTTTGCATCCGAAGCACCTAAATCTTACGGCAAACGTGAGTATTGAATTAAAAGTAATTAAGCAGACACAGTTGTGAAGAAAAAACACTACAAGAGTTGCCAACTCTTATGATATTGTTAGAATACTCATGATTTTTCTATGTGACAAAATTTCGCGGATTTTGAAATGACCGTTTACGACATATAAAATGAATAATAATCCATTTACATTTGGTTCTTTTAGGTGTTACTAGTCATATAAAAATATCAAAAATAACGCAGCACAAAAACTCCTTTTCTTATCCCTTGTGGTGGACAATCCTATATTTTGCGAGGTGTGGTTGGGTTACTGGTTCGATTCTCTACATATTATTATTATTTATCCATATATATATATATATCACTTATAGAGTAATCTTTCCAAGTACACATGGCTTTAAGTAAACATTAACCCTTAGAGTGCCACAGGGCCTCAATTGAGGCTCTTGGCGTATTCCCTTGAGTGCCAAAGGGCCTCAGAGAGCCTCACCCAGATTTCAACGGTTCAATGTTTGTTCCGCGATGGAGCTGTGCGTGTACGCTGTACCAGTTGTTTGTTCCGCGATTGAGCTGCGCATGAGATGTACATATCAGAAATGCGCTCATTTGTGTCATGTATTATTATCATATACATGTGTATATTACGCCTAAATTGGTCCTAATGTTATGATAATTTGGTTTACTTTCAGACTGTTCCATCGCCAGAGAGCATTGCAGGTGAGAGTCTTGTATTTATTGTATTATCGCGCATTATGAGATGATTGTCTGCAAAGCTCTGGCATCTATATAGACCATAGAATATATATAGACCATAGATGCCATAGGAATATAGTTTACTACTTAAATTTACATTATCAAACTCGTTTTAGTGTCTCTGCATTTATATTGTTAAAGCTAGACCACGAAGAAAACCGTTTCTCAACGATGATTTAATCCAGAAGAAGGAACAGCCATTTTGACGGTGATCAGTTGACGTCACCACGCCAACATTATTGACGTCATAATGGTCACGTTTTGGGTGTCAGTTATACCGTCATATACTTCACTTTGTCTCGGTTAGTTTATATAGTAGAAGTGACATGGGAATGTAAATATATGTAAATATTTGACTATCAAACAACAAAAAAGCTAAATAAAACTTCACTGTCAATATATATTACACAGGATCAAGATTTGTTTGTTGTTGTATCCTCACATTAGGCCATTGACATATATATTTCCTGATGTTTTTATTGTTTTAAAAAAGCTTAAAATTTCTGCTTCGGAAACATACATTGTAGAGGGACATTAATGAAATTACTTAAATATAGAGTAAACGTTTCCTCCAACTTAACCGAACACTTTTTTTTTTAATGTTTCAGCAATTTTTCAACATGCCTGTGATCCGACTTTAATAGAGACGACAAGCCAAATAGTGACTACTGACGTCATTACAAATACGGATATAATCAATTATACACAACCGCAAACTCCGCATATGCACAATTATACACAACCACCAACCCCGGATATATACAATTATACACAACCACCAACCCCGGATATATACAATTATACACAACCACCAACCCCGGATATATACAATTATACACAACTTTCGACCCCGGATATATACAATTATACACAATCACCAACCCCGGATATATACAATTATACGCAACCATCGACCCCGGATATATACAATTATACACAACCTAAAACACCGCAAATATCCAATTATACACAACCACCAACCCCGGAAATATCCAATTATACACAACCACCAACCCCGGATATATATAATTATACACAACAATCGACCCCGGATATATACAATTATACACAACCTCCAACTCCATATATCTCGAATTATACACAACCTCCAACTCCATATATCTCGAATTATACACTACCACCAACCCCGTATATAAACAATTTTACAAAACCACCAACCCCGTATATAAACAATTATACACAACAAACTACCCCGGTTATAACCAATTATACACAACCAACTAACCTGGGTATAACGAATTATACACAACCAACTACCTCGGGTATAACCAATTATACACAACCAACTACCCCGGTTATAACCAATTATACACAACCAACTACCCCGGTTATAACCAATTATACACAACCAACTACTCCGATTATATCCAATTATACACAACCAACTACCTCAGGTATAACCAATTATACACAACCAATTAACTCTTGGCAATCAACTTCACAAGGCTCAACGCAAATAAATTTTCAAAGTACAACTATTTCAACACCCCAACCGTCTGGTCAGATGTCAACATCGACTTCATGTCCATGCAGCCATTGTCCTGTCGTGACGTCATCACCCGAGGCTCTAGAAACATACACGAACGAGATTCGAGCAGCTCTTATTATTCCGAGAAAAGACACGTTGAGTTGGCAAAGAAAACTTTCTTGTGCTGACGACAGTCGTGTTTCCAGTCAGGTAATGGGATACGTGGGTATCACCGTCATCAGTGTAACAATAGGTATTGTTGTGTTGGGAGACTGTTTTAGCTTGTATGTCTCCATGTCTCACCGCTGACCCAACCATCACATAACTACATGTATTTGTTGTCGAATTTTCTAGACGTTTCAAGACACAAAAAGAACAAATTCAATTACATACATATGTATTAAGGACCGTGCAGATCGCCTCGAAAATTCGACAATATTATGTCCACGCTGATGGAATTATTTTGCCAAATTCTTTGCCCCATATTTACTACATCAAGTAATTCGTATCCTACAGACATTTCTGTATATCTAGTGATCTAGGATCTAGTGTTATCTGGAAAGCAACCGTTGGTATTACTTCCTTGATCCATATACATTTGTATATATTATTCAACTAATTCAACTTGTTCTATCATATTATTCAACTAATTCAACTTGTTCTATCAGTCAATTGTTTGTTGTCTCAAGACGCATCCCTGACCGGGACTTGTATCCATTGTTATATTAATATTGAATCCAATTGTTATTGAATAAATATTATTAGTATATAAAGCATTTCGCTAATCTGTTCTTCATCGAGTCTTACAATATCTAACTGGGAACACATATGTATCCTCTTAAGCTAAGAGCATTTAGAGGAGTGCGCCAGGACGCGTTATGGCTATATGCATTAGTCGATATTTTTTCTGATTTCAAATTGGTTTCGTTTCATAAATTTCTACTTCGTTCTGTTTGAAAGTATACTTCCTTCTCATTTAAGCTAAACATGTAGCGGTCCGCTATAACGATAGCCAACACAACCGCTAATCTAGCTGTATGAAAAGGATTCAGAAGGTTTAAATCAAAAGTGAATGTGTTATTGCCACTTTTTACCACTACACAAAACTTCCATATTTCCAGAGTAAATATTAAATATACAGTGACGTTATGACAAAAAAACAACTTTTTATCATGGTGATGAACTAAGAAAAAGAGCTTTGCGAAAAGCTGACTTTTGTAGCCTTTAATAGCATACCGATATAACAACTCTGCCACGCAAGTATATTACGACCTATCATGTCTCTAAACTCTTCACATGAAAATGTTTGTATCCCTTAAAATGATTGCTTATATCCACAACAACGCATTTAGTCCTATATTGCATATCAATGCAGAAATCAAGATCAGGTCTAAGAAACATCTTACCTTTTAAACTTAAACTTTTTAACCTTTTTAACTTTAAACTTAAATACAATTTGCACGATTAGGCATCCTAAAATTACCAAAAATAATTTATAATATTTGGCCATCAACTAAACGTTGCATTACAATCTGTCAAGGTCCTTAGATTCAACAGTAAGATAGTATTGTAATTTTGCGATTTAGAGCAATATTCTCGCATAGTAAATCAGCATTAAAGGAAATTGTTTAATGATATATAATAATTTACTTGTTAAGTAACCTTATATCAAATTCAGTACAAACCGTCCTATAAGTAAAGCAGACAAACAACAACACTGTGCAGATCTGGTTAAAATATTTCTATTATATATGGTTTTTACATGTATTACCTTAACCATGGCAATTCATATTGATCAAAATTATTTGTAAACACAAGGACGTATATGAATCACTTACAAATCCTTGGTAAACATTATAAATTCTTATTAAAAATTACGGAGTTTTTTTAATGAGCCTTAAATATTTAATGTATTGTACAGTCAAACCACCAGGTTAGCTCGAAGTCAACGACAACATGGTAAAAATTCGAGTTATCATAGTATTCGAAATAAGCAATGGTTACACAGAATGTAAATTCGAGATAAGATGGATATTTCTGCAAATGTATATCAAGGTTTTCCATAGCAATAAAATATGCGTCACTTTATAACAATAAGAATGGCAAGACAAAATATAGAAGTTTCTTTAATTAATAGATATTCTTTCACAGTTCATAACGATACAAATATGTTTGTGCTTCAGATGGCATCGTTACTTTCGAAATGCATTAGCACTTACCACGCGTATCTTTATAAATTTGAACTATATATATTTGTACTAATATTACTCTAAACCAATGCAATTTTTTTTTTAATTTTCTCAATAAATACTATCAATTGATTAATGGCTTAAAATTAGCTGTTTGTTTGGCCCAGAACAGAACCCGACTCATTTGCATTAATTGTACATATTATCTCTAAAATCACTAAGAATATATAATTATATTCCATTAAAAAGGAGCAAGTGCAAGGAGTAATTATATATAATTATAGCTCAGTTCATGACGATAGAAATAAAATATTGCGTTCATGCCCGAAACTGTAGTAATACAAATAAAATCACAACTCTGCCATTCAGAAGTCTTAAGAATACAAAAAAAATCGCATCGCAATCATTTCTTTAAAAAGTCGTAAAAATATCAAAAAACAATTGTCATGGTGCCTTTCAAAATCATAATCATTTCAAAACGTCTTTATAACTTCCTTTTGAAAGTCGTAATAACGCCTTTCAGGTGAGTAGAAGTACACTTTATTTAACTGAACAATCAAAGAAATTAAATGCTTTGAAAAACTCGTTATCCGAGTAATACTTATTGAAAGGGCGTTTTTGGAACATTTGAAATGGCGTTACAACAACAACCACCAAACTTGTTCGCGTTATTTCTACAGTTCACGTTATTACGAATTTTGAAAGATTTCTTCCAGAAAGAACTTTTCGATACTTAGAAATAGTGTGATTTCCTTTCCATGTAACAATTAACAATATGTTAATTGATTAGATATTGTGTTTTAATCATACAATGAACATCAAATGTCCCTCATAAACATGAGCAGAGCCAAAATATATAAATCTTCAATATGTGTATTACGGTGCAGAGAAAATAATTCTGCTTATGTTTCCTTGAGACAAAATTATTTACAAAATTTTGTGTATCTCTTGACTATTTTATGATCGCACAATTTACCTAGTAAACAAGACATTTCCCTAAAACTAACGACCTTTAATTTGACCTTTTGTAAAGGACTCATAAAATACGCCCTTTCACATGTGCTTGCGCGTCCTTACTTTCAACCTCACGCCCCTTCCCTTGATCTCACGACCTTTCCTTTGACCTTAAGACCCTTCACTTGACCTTTTCTTCTTTGCCTGAGGAGAATCATCCTTCTCGTCCATGGACACGATAGTCTTATCATTCTTCGGATCCATGAAATCCTTTCCTGTCATGTCAGTGAAGTTTGTACAGTCAAGAATGGCTGAATTAGGAACCTGTAATGACCAATAATTTACTGTTAACAATCCAGATTTTAAATATTGCTTCCTTTGTTGATTTTATTCTCATTTTGTATAAACAAATTACAATTAGTAAAAATTTTATCTAATCTAATCACTCAATGCAAATAGAACGAATATACGTACCCGGCCTACTATACCTTTCGGCCGGGTACGAATTGGTCCTTATGTGTCGTAGTGGAGCACTGCCTCCGAAAATCACTCGGGCATCGTTTTCTTAACTTTTTTGTAGGTTTCCAATTATTTTATGCGTATACATGCATTTACATATAATCTTTGTCCAAAACAAACATAACTACTATTCTTAATATCTACCGTACCGCTCACAAGACGTCAAATTCACAATTTGTGGACTTGCCGTATAAACTCCCTTCAGAAAGACCTTCATATGTATTATGTAAAAAAAAATAATGCTTCGATGAGAATTTGATATTTTATGTGGTTCAGTTTTATTGCCTAGAAGGTAAGCGATATCAAACAATTACAATAAAAATGCAAACAAACGTTTTATAATGGTTTGTATAATCATTACTTTGCTCCATTAGCAGTAATAGGCACCAATTGTAGCTCTAAAGACGACACCACTTTCTGTCTAAAAGTCTTTTGATCTAATCTAATCACTCAATGCAAATCTAATGTGTCTCTTTTGATTAAATTTAACTAGAACTGTAAGCCAATGCCCAACTAATACCTTATTACCTCTCATTTGAGACTATGACAACCAGATATTTTAAAACGCGTGTTTTACTGTTAGTAGGACCAAATATGTTCACCAATGATACATACAGTACATTTTATTATGAGGTTTCATTTGTTACAATGGCAATTAAATGACATCTGATGTCTTAAAAACTATTACCATTCTATGTATATAGTTAAGTTCAGCTAACTTTATTACTAGACCAAGTTTTAATAAAATGGACCCAAAACTGTGCATAGTGGATTGGGCATCACGGCAACCGACATTTCCGGAACATAAAACATTCAACATATTACTGTAAAATTAAATCAAATTTGATGATTTAGGACTAGTTATCCGGACAAGATTTGAGGACGACAGCCATCCAGACAGGGTGATTTCAGTATACCCCCAACGAAAGAAGATAGTAGAATCATCATCGGACGATGCATGATGGAAGAAAAGCATCTCCCGATACGAATACTGTAAAATATGACCTAATATTCTTAAGTTCTTTCTTCCATAGATTAGAGTTTTCAAATAATTACATGGTTAGCAATATTCGTGGTTTATCAATCTTTGAAACACCAATTGCAGTTTCTTTGTTTTAAAATTCGCGTTTTTTTAGCAACAACAAACAAGAAAACAGTTTACATAAATATACTACACATTAACTCAAATCTGCCTGAGTAGTGTACCTTGTGTAGTGGAGTATACTGTGGGTGGTGGTGCACTATAACTGGGTCGTTAGTAGCTTTGTTGTACGCCGTGAGGAAGGCCCATCGTCTGTTGGGGCTGTTGTTTGGTCCACTCGTATGGAGCAGATTGCAGTGGAAGAAGAGTGTATCACCTTTCAAATAAGTTAAGCAAGTCTATTTGGTAAATACAAATTTTATACAACACTCATTCTGTCAGTGATAATACAACTCACCTGTCATTATATCCAACCGTAGACTATGTCATGATAAACTGGAGGACTTTCAGAACAAAAACAATGATCAATCAATATTTACAGAAACCTTTTTCGAAGATTACAAAGGAAAGACGTCCGACTTAAAAGCCAATGCAGCTCATCATCGGTGTTCCATCAGCCAATGTCTTTTGGTGTATGTTTAAGAATCAAACTATTTATCTCAATTTATACACAAGTTGTCGCATAGACACCTTTCAATTTATCTGTGACATCAGACAAGGGGTAGATATAACGACAAGCTAATCCTAGGATGTTAAGGATGATTACACTCTGAATCAATATGATAAAAACATGTAATCGAAAGAAACATGTTAGCTTCCATTTGACTCCTCTGTGGCGAAGAAGGCAGTCATTAAAGTTTATTTTCATTATACTCCTTTCAAGTTAAGTTCACACTTTTTTTCTTTTCTATGTTTTTCTCCTTTCCAAATTATCTAAAAATCCTTTAAATTATGCACTGGAAAAAAACCCGACATAAGTTGTCTTTTTTATCACTATTGAAGAAAATTTTATTTCATTTCATAAATCGCAGGAAAGTAAGTATGTCACTACATGTGTACTAAGCCACAAAAATGAGAAACTTAAAATGAACTCCCCTTACGATGTCGATATTTTTCTCGGTATGTTACCTACTCCAACTGCTATGTCCCTAATTACAAAATATTTTATCTAATCTTAGCTGTATAAATTACCTGGTTCCATCTCGACCATCTCTAGTGGACATTGTCCCGAGTCTCTAATGCCATTAACGCGGTCCATGTCTGCTCCCGTTTGGCCTGCTACCATCAGATGTTCTATCCGACCACATTTGTGGGAGCCCCTCAATATCTAGTATAACCATGGCAACAATAAATACTTTAACCAACTTATTTTTGCGTGCGATTATATTTCTCGTGAGATAAGAAACTGTGAAAATTAAAGTGAATAGTCTGGCAAAGAAAATCAGTCTATATGCGTTCATTGGCCTCCAGAAAGTTCTTACATATCAAAACGACGGTTCAGTTCTGTTTACGTTGTCAGTTTTGACCACTGCACTTATGGAAAGCCCCCGTGTAAATTTAGCATATTTTTAAAAGTAACTCTTTGAAAGCGAGGCTGTGTAGAAATGTCAGCACGGACATAGATAACCGGGAAGATATTTTAGAATTCCTATGATATAAATTAACTTCTTCAAATGCAGAGCGACTTTGATAGGAAATTTTATTTTTTCTAATTCATAAGAAATTATCCTGGGTAAAGTAACGCCATTTTTACCGACTTTAGCCTTCCTTTACCCGACTATTCACTTTAATAGTCGCGAAAATTGTCTGCGCATAGTTTCAGTAGAGTATAAATCTAATGAATATAAACCGCGAAATTAAAACGTCATTAAAAAGTCGTTAAGTATGAGAACGCGAAATTAAGTCTACGCGGAGATAAGTTTACAGTAATCTAGAACCAACAAGTTTATTAGCTAACCACAATACATCAGCAAATCTGTCTAATTAAGCCATCTTTGTGTTTGTTTCTGCTTTGTGACCTTTTTTTATTTTCTGAAGCTTGCCGCTCAGCTAGGTGAAAACACGCACAATAAAGTAAATAAAAACTCCCCATTGAGAAATAATGCTTTTGACGCCTTCAAATTGGTACATTTCTTCTGTGTTTTTATAGATCTCACATCTTTGGCGATTGCTGGAAGCATTATTTTTTATCTATAACACATGTCTTGTATAATTGCTCGGTTACTAATTTTTCACGCAGATGCAAAACAAAAAAAACACACAAAGCCATAGCCTTGGTGTATTTTACCGTAAAAAGTGCCATATATATGTTATCACACAAATCGTTATATAATAGAATCATTAGGTTAATATTACTTCTTTTGACCCACTACAGTAATACTGATAGGTTGTTACATGATAAAAAACTGGCGTTGATTATGCGAATTTTGAGAAGTGTCTTTGAAGCATTTACTTTGTAAATCACTCATTACACCTATGGAAGTATTTATGAAAAGAACGTATCATTTATATTTCTCTTTTCACCTTAGTGTTTCATCATTTAATCGCTCGGATATTTCTAGTTTCAAGTTCATACCTCCAGACAGCCATTTTCCTTATTGCATCGGTCAATGGCAATGAATGCAGTCAACATGTCGGGAAACAGGCAGCCATTTTTATACCAGTATCTGTAATGCAAAACAGCGTTGTTTTGGCTAAAACTCTTTATTTCCTCATAAAATTGCTATTGGTTAAATTTGAAGAAAATTCATTTTTTCGCAATATGATTTTTGGAATCGACATATATCCGCCAAATAGAATTGTATGGAAGCTTCAACAATGAATGCTTAATCGTGTGCGGGTTTTTTTTTTTTTTTTTCTTTTTTCTTTAATCTTATTATTATTATTTTCAGAAAAAAAAATACTGTGCGTTTATCTATTTTATAGTAAAATACTGCAACAGTCCATTTTTCAATGTCATGGGTGAATAAGCTACATTTGTAAATTATAGCTACTTCCCAATTTGGAGGAAATGTGATGTTAATGCATTAATTGACGATGAACATGTACTGTGGAATTATTCACAGCGTTGACAATTTTCACTTATTCTGCTTAATTTAAATTCCCTTAAAGATACCCATACACAAACATATATCAATAAGTGCATTTTAACTTGCATGTTTGCAAATGTTTTTAAGCAATGTTCATCTAAAAAAACTCGATTGAAAATACTTTGTTTACATACATAATTGGGTAATGACTTGGTGTTCTTTGTCATTAAGTTAAATATTATATATATAAATGTAAATGTACTCTGATTTCCTTATTTCTTATATACTAATAAATGGTCACGTGGAAGCCGATGCAAAGCATATTGACTCTTTGTTTATTTTTCTTAGAAATCCTATTGAGACGTCACAACCAGGTCGATATTGCAATTGTGATCTACACTGCCAAAACGTCGAGTTTCACAGGGTGGTGTCCTATGGCAATTGTTCTTCTTGTTACACCATTTTGACGTCAACTGAAGTCCACAAGTAATAAAACAGAAAGATGTATTTTGTTTTAAGTTTTATCTTTAAACATCAACAATATTTTACTTTATGCCTTACCCATAATCCTGGTGCCATAGATGACATCCTCCAGTTTCTGCGTTCTTCATCATCAGTTTTGTGTGGTAGTGATAGACTTCCCCGCCAAGTAACTGTTATAATACAAACAATGATACATACATGTACTTAGTAGGAGATGTTAATACATCTTTTTGTTTATCTTATACAACAAATACCGATCAAAAATAACAATACTCCAAGACGCTTCCCTCTTTATATTAGTGTATATTTGGCTAAATATGCCGTTCTCTTTTGTGGTAGAAAACAGAGAACATAAAACATAGTATGCCAGCTCTGCCGTATGCCTGTTCAGAACTTTAAATCAAAGTCAGCATAATCAATTCTTACCATTTCACAAGTAGTAACCATTTTCTCACAACGTGCCAACATCCCTGTTACGTCATTTCCGGGATGACACCATAAGGACATTTTGCATTCTCTTCCTTCCCTGTCGGATACCTGTTGGTCAGGGAAAATATCATTAAGTATTTTTATTCATGTCATATATCCTTTTTGTGTGTGTCTGTGTTCATCCTTAACATACATTAATATGATTGTTTGCATTGGTGATTGGTAAAGTCTTTCTACTGAAATGAGCTGCACTTTAACCTCTTTACTATGTGGACATAACATTAGCTACATTTCTTGAATTTCAAATAATTAACACGCTTATGTTGAAAAAAAAATATTTAAACTAATTATTGTCTACGAACGTCAATCTTCAGAATCCTTACCCCAAAGCCTTTGCTAGTTATCGTATCATGGTCTTCCAGAGCCTTTTTTATCTGGAGGAGCTCCTTACTACCCAGAAAGTTTCTAAAAGTTAAAAAAAATCAAGCATTTGTCAAAGTCTCTATTGTAAAGGTTGTTACATGGTCAAGATTTTCACACAATTGATTGATAAGGACATGTTCCTAAAGAAAGCATCCTCGATACTCCAGGGCTTCCGATCACTTACTCTCGAGATCGTAAGTGATCGGAAACCCTGGAGTATCGAGGATGAAAGAAAGGGACAATTCAGACTAAGAGAACATTAAACTTTGTTCATATATCGGAAAAAACCAGCTCTAATGGGAATTAGGTCAGTCGGTTTTACTGTGATAAGCCAGCAAACCTCTGGTGGTGAAATACTTGTGAAATGTTCAAACTCACTCGCTGTCCGACTTTACACATTGTGGTCAAACATCTTGTATGCCGAACCCTGTCCCTTGCTCGTAGAGTAAAGCAACTTTTGTCTAGAACTGCTCAAATCGCTCTGACAGTAGTGTGTTTATCGTTTTAGGTGAATTGTCTTGCCTAAAGATCATTTTATCACGTCCTCAGTGGTTATGAAGTTAATTTGTTTAACGTGTGTGACTTTGGCTCGGGTATGGGCACAGCGTACATATTGTATCTGCTTAATCATATTGATCAACGATTTGTAATTACAAAGGTATCAATTAAGATACTAAACAACGACGTGGAATTTTTGCGTTATATGTTTCATAAGAAATGTAGAACAATATATTTATGCCATATTTTGCTTATTGGTTATAGAAAAGAATTAGCCTGAGTGAATTGTCCCTTTAAGCGTACTATTTATCAAATATGAACTTCCTTTGAGATCATTATTATAAAATAGAGCTTGATAGAATGAACTACGGCCTCTGTCATTATTTTGTTAATTGTTTCAGAGCAGAATAATACCATATCAACCGAATCAACTGCCGTTTTTATGTTAGATATAGACTTTGTCTGAAAATGTCAAAAAAAATCTTAATTATAAAATGCATGTTGATTGCAAGAACGATGGCTTTAGGACACCACCCTGGGAAACTCAGGACAATATGAGGTAACAATATGCACTGTTATACGTCAGAATGGAACGCTGTCGTTTAGAACAGAACTTGAGATTTCATAGTCCGTAACTACCTGACCATAATGTATCCATGTTTGTCAAAATCGCTCTTCATATTGTTGGTGACAGCCAAATCGCCACCATCACATCTGTATTCTGCCAATCAAAGTGTGTCTCCATTAGCGCATCAAATAAACAGTAACACAGATCAGACACATCAAGACGTAGGGGAACTTTAACAGAGGAAAATATACCAAAACAATACAAGTTAGTACCAGGAATGAAAAACCAAATATACCATAGGAAGATACATGAATAAAAAAGGCAATTTGTATTAACTTAATAAAATACTATCTTTTTCGTGAAACAATCAATGAAAGATATATATTCCCTTTTCTTTTCATTTATGACGGCATTAGTTCTAAATATGTACTGCAACTACAATGTAATGCTTTATATTTGTCGGGAGACGGGAGTGTCTATATCCCGTAATTTTGTCAGATGTTAATCCAGTTTCATCCTCGATACTTCAGGGGTTACGCTCCCTGTCGTTATATCTACCCCTGGACTATCTCATAACGGAAGGCAGTTCGAGAGAAAAAAACCTGACCAAACGAGAACACGACTCCAAATTTCAAAGCCACATAGTAAACCACAGCGTTTCGTTATCTCATTTCGATTCTTTTGATATACATCAAAGGCTCAAATTACTTTGTTGAGAAAACACATAGCCTTCAGTATTATCGAGATATTCCAGAGGTAGATATAACGACAGTGATAGTAACCCCTCGAATATCGAGGATGATATAGTGTTTGCATTTTCCTTGTTTGAAGTGATTTACAATGTACGTACCTGCAGATGTCATGATGAACAGAGTCAACGTCAGTTTTTAGAACAAATCCTTCTTCGCTATTCTTTCGTCAGATTTAGGAGTATATCTATAAGATACTTTCTTTTTAAAAAAACATCTTAATGATAGTGTCAAATAAGTGGTATAATACAATACCGTGTTAAAATTGAAACACACAATTGGAGATATCATCTTTTCCAATAGGTGGTATCATTTTGAAACTTTCTAACAGATATCAGTTATTCGAATAGGAGATTTAACGTATTCGAATCATTGATATCACCTACAATGTATTCAAATTGGTGGTATAAAAAACTGCATCTGCATTATATTTGGTATTTGAGTTCTAATTGATGAAAAAGGTTTATAAACAATGTCTAAGCACTACCGTACCAATAAGAATTCGATACTGGTGCAATATTTAAAACTTAAGTTACATGTATACTTACATGTATATCTATGAGAATGAAATTTTCACGGTCTTTTCTTTACTTTCGTTATCGTGTTTCACCGCCGACAGAGCATAAACGATACTCAACATTTGAACAATAATTGGTTTCGAAGTTGTATATTTTTAATTTTTTAAAGATGCTCCACCGCTGACAAATGGTATTTTTTCACTATCAAAAACAGGAGCAGACGATTTAGTATTTTTCTTCAGTTATAAAAGTTACTAACTTTGCATCATTACCACTATTGAAAAGTTTGAGCTTCTAATTTTACTTCAAGTTAAAAATATGAAAAATATTTAATTGCATCCCGAAAAAATTCCGTGACACTATATCCTATATGGAATAAAGTAATGATTGCGCATGCACCAAAGGCGAAATAAATTATCTAATGTTATTTTTTGTGTTAATTAGGCATATATATACACGATTAAACACCAATTATTGTTCAAATGATGAATATCATTTATGCTCTGTCGGCGGTGGAGCATCTTTAAATCAAAAATATTATAATAATTTATTTGCTTTTGGTGCATGTGGAATCAGTACTTCATTCCATATGTAGGACATTGTGGCATGGATTTTTTTTCGGGACTCAAGGATTTATTTTTAATGTTTTTATATTGAAGTAAAATTAGAAGCTCAAACTTTTCAATGGTGGTAATGGTGTAAAGTAAGTAACTTTTGTAACTGATGAAAAATACTAATTCGTCTGTTCCAGTTTTTGATAGAGAAAAAATAAGATTTGTCAGCGGTGGAGCATCTTCAAAGTTATATTTTAATTTATATCAAACTCTTTAAATGTAGATACATGATTCCAGAATACGTATTACACCACATGCAGGTGCTCGGATTTAATAAAAATATATTTCCTCGGATACATTATAGTACCCATTAATTTATTGTTATAGTAATACAATACGATATATACATGTTTATGTAGTAGGGGTGCTATAATTTAACTCATATGAACAATTAAGCCTGTGACGTACATGACCCAATATACAATGTACATATGTATATGTACACACTACATACTAGTATTATGTAACCGATGACGCCTCCTCGTGATCAAAAGCTTCGACATTTTCATGGTTCACACAGACTTAAGGCCTATATCTTTCCACTGTTGTTTGTACATTATATTGTAAATGGTCGTACATTCGTCAGAAACATGTGTCATGTAAAAAGTACGGGATACAACTGTAATGTCAATGTATATATATTGTGGCCTACATGTAGGTCAAATACATGTACAGAGTATACATGTATACAGCCTACACTTTATTTCAACAGCAAAATATTGTCATTGCAATATCTTCATTCAATTAGCTATATTTAGGAATATATTTACGTATACCACATAATCAATAATAAAAAAAATCCTTTATTGAGTGAAATCAAAGTACAATAATAAACGTATTTACCTTGGCCGGATTCCTGGGGTAACACTAATGTCCGGGTCAAATGACGGATATGGAGAGTTTGTCACGTATAACTTATTAACAGGAAGTAGCATTAAAGGACTTTCGGGTTATGAGGTGGTAGAAACCCGGAGTGCGCGGAGAAAAACCACTGACCATCAGGTCATGAGTTGAAGGAAAGCAGAAAACCCTGAGATATAAATGTTTTCTTTTTTTTTGTAAAAATGCAACAAAATAACTGCATATACACATACACTGTATTTTTTGACAATGGCAGACCAATATGGTACAAACTACACGTTTTCACTTTCATTCCAAAAATGACGGCTACGTTTTTTCCTCACTGGGAAATAGAAAGTCAAAAGAAAACGTGTTAAAATAGGCCTTGAGACCTGAAACGAAACTGCATTAAAACTTTTCAGTGATTATGTCAACTTTCTTAGAGGTGTCATCACAACTGATAAATATACGACCGTGTAATAAATATCGTAATATTACTATTGTAACGAACGCAGGTAATTATAACGTCATAATATAAATATAACGTCGCATGTCTCGGTAGACGGAAACGTCAAATACTGCATATTTTGATCCCTATGCCATCAATAAAGCAGTAGGACATGGCGGAATAAGTCATAAAAAGTTAAAAACACCGCATCCTCTAGTGCATTTCCTTTATTTTTAATATTCGTATCTCTTTTGGATACTGGTATCACCCCAAAACAGTGGAAATTAACGTTAGTCATCATCCGGCCATCTTTCAAAAAATGAGATACGCATAATTCTACTAAGGCCAAAAAAATATGTTTGTTTAGGGTTACACTGGCAAAAAAAATAGGGTCGGTCGAGAGGGAGGTTTTTTTTTTAGTGTTTTTCACTCTAAAATGATGGCCGAAACCGGAGTCTGAGGTCAAAATCCCGACTTTTTAATAATTTTCGTAGAAAAGTGGGAAAAATTAGGGTTTTTTCGTCGAAAAGTGGAAAAAATTAAGGTTTTTAATATTTTTTCGTAGAAAAGTGGGAAAAAATTAGGGACCTGATTAAAATGTTTAAGCAAAAATAGTAATTTATGTAGTATTCTAATTAAATCTATCTGAATCTTTAATAATCTGCTGAGTGGATTAGCAAATAGTTTTGTTTTCTTGATTTGACAACATAGACTTTCCAAATAGAAGTAGATTTACATCTAACGGAATAAAGTTATTAAGCTCATGAAATAATTTTACGCGTTGTTCTGCATAATTTGTATACATACGAAAAAGAAATGATGCGCATCCCCGATACTATAGCCACATTGGCAATGTTTATAATTTATTAAATTAGCGTGATATAAATCGTTATTTAGAGTGCTGGATCTATTTCTTGATCTGGCAAGCAATATATTGTATTTTCTATCACCTATAAGATAGTAAGAGGATATTTGTGTATCTCTAAAACTGAGAAGGGAATTTTGAAAAGCCAAAAATGATACACTTTTCCATAGTTGAATTGTAGAAGGGGAAAAAGGAGGAGTTTGTTAGCTGTAGACGATAGTTTGGTAAAGAGTAATTATTAGCAATACGAAGGTTATATTGACAATTTTCTGAGACTAGAGGCGGAAGAAGAGCTGTTAGGTAATCAGGTGTTAAGTTATTTTTTATCTTGTAAAGTAATTGTAATTTTCTTCTGGATCTTCTATTTGAGAGCGGTTCAAGTCCAGTTTCAGAGTATAAAGATTCTCTGCTAGTGTAAGATGGTAATCCAGTAATTACACGAGCAGCTTCTAGTTGGAGTTTTTCAAGTCTGTCTGCATCACCGAGAGTACACCCATCCCAAACCTCACAACAATATTCAATATTCGATATAAAGTCGATACTAATAAAATGAATTTTAGGTTTCGCAGAATACTAATCTGCCTTGAAATTTTTTTTACAAATATCTTCAATATGGCTTGTCCATTTATATTGTCCATCTAATATGACTCCCAGGTGTTTATCAACAAAATTTACACTAACGTTATCAAATTTAAGATCTATAGCATAATCTAATTCAGAATTATAAATAAGTAATGCCTCAGCATTTTGAAGGATCGAACTTAACTAACCATTTTGCGCCCATCGTTGAATGTGTACCAAATCATTATTAATTTCAGTTTCGATATTTAAAGGGGATGGATTAGAATATATCAACGATGTATCATCTGCAAAAAAAAAAATGAGAGACTTCGAAGATTATCGAATATATCATTTATGTACAAGATAAATAGTATAGGACCTAAAACAGAGCCTTGTGGAATAATTACTTACTTTGATAATTAACTTAAATATACCATTCCCCATGTGAAATTTTTGAAAAAAAAATGCGCTCGTTTCCTGTGATATTTCGAAAGACTGAATGTAAGTTTTTGTAGGAAATACATTCATGTAGAAAGTTCTTCTATTAAAGGGCCACTACCTTTCCGGAGCAAAATTTATAGGTTTCTTAAAAACATTAATAACAAAAGAAAATATATATCGATGGCATAAGATGAGGTTACAACACCAAACATATGCAAGATTTCCTGTCTAATGTACGATAACAGTGGAAATTCATTTCGCTGTTTTGCCGTCTGGCGCAGTGATAGTCAACTACCGCGCCGCATTTAGGACGACGGCGGGAAACATAAAACGACCCGCGTTATGAAAATTAACATTTTATTTATTCTAATTAAACAGTTCTGAAGGTGGTGATAAGTGTGGTAGTAAACGTATAGTTAATAACTTCTGCGACTCTACAAAATTATTGATCTCGTTTCACATTCTTATTTTAAAAATTAAAAGCCGTTTCGGAAAGGTAGTTCTTCTATTAAAACTAAAAATTCTGGTGTCCCCAAAGGCTCAGTATAGGGTCCATACCTTTTTATATTGTATATTTATGATATATCCGTTGAAAACGGATGAGTCTGTGTAGATTATTTTACTGATGATATACTTCGAGTTCCAAGTTATGTTCTTAACCATTAATTTTGGAAATAGAAAATAAGATTACTTTTTTTTAATTTTTTTTTTCTTATTTTTTTTCGTGGGCTGACAAGTAACTTTTCAACCAATGAAAAATTTCGTTACAAGCAAAATTGATTCATATAATTCAATTTGGCATATAACGAGTATTTTCATTCGCTCATAAAATTAATTCCTGTGTTAGACAATACCCTTCATATTTCGATGTGTTCGATCCTGCCCGATCCTATTTAATCCTGTTAATTGCGCGCCTATATTGAAATTGAAGTTATTTCCCCTTACCGGAAGTATGAAAACTCTGGTTTCATTTTCGCGCATTATGTTATTTTAAGTGCATGTGAAATGACATGTAATAATATTGTGATATGTGGCGAACTGTTTCCTTTGTTGACAGAATTGAAGTTGATTTCGATGGAAATTTATTTAATCAAGCAATAACTTTAGCTGACATCGATAATGACAAGGTAATAATCTGCACTTGGCTGGCATGATACACGGCATGCACATGTGTTGTGTTTCGGTTAATAATGATACACGGCATGCACATGTAAAATACCCCCTATATGTAAATTATGTTTTTATGTAACATCATACTTCTGCATGTTTATATATACGTTATACACGCACATGTAAATTGTACATAACGTGATAAATTTAAAAGAAATTAAAAAATAAGTATATATTTTGCTACAGAAATTAAAAAATTCTATAACATATAAGTTACATGTACACTGTAATGTACATGACCTTCAAACAACTTCTAAGACTGCAAAGTGGGGAAATTCACGATCAGTATATTTATCATGTACCTAGGATACAGAATAACAGTTTACACAAATTTTATTGAAATAGCTACAGTGAAATAGCTGTAGTGCTCTGATGTGTCAGTGCAAAACGGTGCTTAAATAAAAGATATCGCTAAAATGAATTCATTTACAGTAGATTGGGCTACAGAAGAGAAGCAACTGCATATATGCTAAACTGGGATATTGGTTCCTGGGACATTTGAACACTGTAGCTGTATTCTCAAACAGGTTCCCCTACCAATTGCTGTTATACATACTTCTGGCTCTATTCACTTACAATCCTGATAGATTTTCGCCATGAATTATTTCAACATGTTTTTATCATTTTTATTTTGTCAGGCTAATGAGCTGATAGTTGGTAACACAGAAGGTGACCTTGCTATATTTAAGGGAACAAACCGAACTCCATGGAAGGTTTGCACAGACCTTGGAATGGTAAGTCTAACATTTATACAATTATATCTTAATCCTTTCTAGGAACAAAAACTCATTTATCTTTTACCAATAAAGCTTCAACTGTATACACACCAATTCTTCAAGCACAAAAAAGCTGTCATAATTTCTTGTAGAGATCAAAAAGTTTGACATTGCCATCAAAATTGACCATTATGTTGTCAAGATGTAATAGAAAATCCATTTTACATCAAACTGCAGCTGTATAATTGTACTGAGTATATCGAAAATCGTGAGGCTGAGTGACTTCCTTCCTACACTATTTACATACCAGTACATTGTATATACAGTCAAACCTATCTTTAAATGCCGTCCAATGGACTAAGAAAAATGGTCCAAGTGGGTTTTTTTACGCGGGACAAATTGTATTGAAATTGACCATTTGGGACCCTGAGAAAGTGGTCTGATTGAGCTGGTTGTCAATATACAGAGTCGTTGCTAAGACATACAGGTTGAATCTGCTTGCCAGTCAGTTTAATATCCAACATCATTGTGTTTGCTGCAATAACTCTCAAGCATTTATACCGGTGTCATAATTAGGCCTTTCTTCTAACATACATGTACATCCATCCCAAACCACATATATTCTACCCATGGAATACTTTTAATATTGACAGGAAATACCCAAAACCTTTCCCGTTATATTATAAGACTTTTTCATATGTGGATATGAAGGATAGGGATATTCTACCCGAGGGTCACAAAATGTAGTAAAACCCGAGGCTTGCCGAGGGTTTTGCAACATTTTGTGATCCCGAGGGTAGAATATCCTATATCCTTCATATCCACTTATGAAAGAGTATTTTTCTTTCATACCACGACGTTTTACTGCAATTTTACAACTATAATATCCCGCCATTTTGAAATAAATTCGAAGAAATCCACGACTGGAAGTCAATTTCCATACATGAAAAATTACGTGATATTTTCAACACAAATTCCGTTGCTTGCATCTTTTATAGTAAAACCAGTCAATTTTGTAAAAAAAAAAGTTAAAATTTTACTAAGTAAATAGAGATTTTGTTGACGCCGTGACGTCACAAGGCTTTATTGCATGGGTAGCCATGCAATACAGCCTCAGACGACATGAGTGTATTGCCCTAGACCAGCCAGTATTACACGTGTAGGTATGAAAGAAAGTAACTGTATATAATACATAATATTACCATATATAATATAATCATTCATGTACATGTAGATAAAAACAAATATTTGTTACTGGGTAGATAAAAACAAATATTTGTTACTGGGGGTAGATAAAAACAAATATTTGTTACTGGGTAGATAAAAACAAATATTTGTAACTGGGTAGATAAAAACAAATATTTGTTACTGGGTAGATAAAAAAAATATTTGTTACTGGGTATGTAAAAACAAATATTTGTTACTGGGTATGTAAAAACAAATATTTGTTACTGGGTAGATAAAAACAAATATTTGTTACTGGGTAGATAAAAACAAATATTTGTTACTGGGTAGATAAAAACAAATATTTGTTACTGGGTAGATAAAAACAAATATTTGTTACTGGGTAGATAAAAACAAATATTTGTTACTGGGTAGATAAAAACAAATATTTGTTACTGGGTAGATAAAAACAAATATTTGTTACTGGGTAGATGAAAACAAATATTTGTTACTGGGTAGATAAAAAACAAATATTTGTTACTGGGTAGATAAAAACAAATATTTGTTACTGGGTAGATAAAAACAAATATTTGTTACTGGGTAGATAAAAAAAAATATTTGTTACTGGGTATGTAAAAACAAATATTTGTTACTGGGTAGATAAAAACAAATATTTGTTACTGGGTAGATAAAAACAAATATTTGTTACTGGGTAGATAAAAACAAATATTTGTTACTGGGTAGATAAAAACAAATATTTGTTACTGGGTATGTAAAAACAAATATTTGTTACTGGGTAGATAAAAACAAATATTTGTTACTGGGTAGATAAAAACAAATATTTGTTACTGGGTAGATAAAAACAAATATTTGTTACTGGGTAGATAAAAACAAATATTTGTTACTGGGTAGATAAAAACAAATATTTGTTACTGGGTAGATAAAAACAAATATTTGTTACTGGGTAGATAAAAACAAATATTTGTTACTGGGTAGATAAAAACAAATATTTGTTACTGGGTAGATAAAAACAAATATTTGTTACTGGGTAGATAAAAACAAATATTTGTTACTGGGTAGATAAAAACAAATATTTGTTACTGGGTAGATAAAAACAAATATTTGTTACTGGGTAGATAAAAACAAATATTTGTTACTGGGTAGATAAAAACAAATATTTGTTACTGGGTAGATAAAAACAAATATTTGTTACTGGGTAGATAAAAACAAATATTTGTTACTGGGTAGATAAAAACAAATATTTGTTACTGGGTAGATAAAAACAAATATTTGTTACTGGGTAGATAAAAACAAATATTTGTTACTGGGTATGTAAAAACAAATATTTGTTACTGGGTATGTAAAAACAAATATTTGTTACTGGGTAGATAAAAACAAATATTTGTTACTGGGTAGATAAAAACAAATATTTGTTACTGGGTAGATAAAAACAAATATTTGTTACTGGGTAGATAAAAACAAATATTTGTTACTGGGTAGATAAAAACAAATATTTGTTACTGGGTAGATAAAAAACAAATATTTGTTACTGGGTAGATAAAAACAAATATTTGTTACTGGGTATGTAAAAAAACAAATATTTGTTACTGGGTAGATAAAAACAAATATTTGTTACTGGGTAGATAAAAACAAATATTTGTTACTGGGTAGATAAAAACAAATATTTGTTACTGGGTAGATAAAAACAAATATTTGTTACTGGGTAGATAAAAACAAATATTTGTTACTGGGTATGTAAAAACAAATATTTGTTACTGGGTAGATAAAAACAAATATTTGTTACTGGGTAGATAAAAACAAACATTTGTTACTGGGTAGATAAAAACAAATATTTGTTACTGGGTAGATAAAAACAAATATTTGTTACTGGGTATGTAAAAACAAATATTTGTTACTGGGTATGTAAAAACAAATATTTGTTACTGGGTAGATAAAAACAAATATTTGTTACTGGGTATGTAAAAACAAATATTTGTTACTGGGTAGATAAAAACAAATATTTGTTACTGGGTATGTAAAAACAAATATTTGTTACTGGGTAGATAAAAACAAATATTTGTTACTGGGTAGATAAAAACAAATATTTGTTACTGGGTAGATAAAAACAAATATTTGTTACTGGGTATGTAAAAACAAATATTTGTTACTGGGTATGTAAAAACAAATATTTGTTACTGGGTATGTAAAAACAAATATTTGTTACTGGGTAGATAAAAACAAATATTTGTTACTGGGTATGTAAAAACAAATATTTGTTACTGGGTATGTAAAAACAAATATTTGTTACTGGGTATGTAAAAACAAATATTTGTTACTGGGTATGTAAAAACAAATATTTGTTACTGGGTATGTAAAAACAAATATTTGTTACTGGGTATGTAAAAACAAATATTTGTTACTGGGTAGATAAAAACAAATATTTGTTACTGGGTAGATAAAAACAAATATTTGTTACTGGGTAGATAAAAACAAACATTTGTTACTGGGTAGATAAAAACAAATATTTGTTACTGGGTAGATAAAAACAAATATTTGTTACTGGGTAGATAAAAACAAATATTTGTTACTGGGTAGATAAAAACAAACATTTGTTACTGGGTATGTAAAAACAAATATTTGTTACTGGGTATGTAAAAACAAATATTTGTTACTGGGTATGTAAAAACAAATATTTGTTACTGGGTATGTAAAAACAAATATTTGTTACTGGGTATGTAAAAACAAATATTTGTTACTGGGTATGTAAAAGAGTTTTACTGACATTGCCATCTCTTCTTGTACTTTCTCATATTCATGTACATTTTCAGGTAACATGCATTGGTGTTGGAGATGTGTATGGAAAAGGAAAAGTAAGTAGAATGTGTAAAGATAAGCAGGTTTACTGGTATGATACGAATGTTTATTAGCTGGAATAGTATTCTTTAAGAAAATAGCATTTATAATTTGTCCTGAAAGTCCTCACAGGTTAAATGTTTCACAATTTATCATTACCAGATTATCTCAATAGCTGTTACAGAATTTGTATAAGAATGTTTCACATTGTATCATTTACATAATTCAATATTGTATTTGTACAATATATAAGAATATTTTACATTGTATCCTTTACACAATTTGTATTTGTATATATGTAAGAATGTTTCACATTGTGTCTTTTACAGAACATTGTATTCATATAAGATTGATTCACATTGTAATTTTTACAGAACATTGTATTTGTATAAGAATTTTTCACATTTTATTTTTACAGAACATTATATTTGTATAAGAATGTTTCACATTTTATTTTTATAGAACATTGTATTTGTATAAGAATGTTTCACATGTTATTTTTACAGAACATTATATTTGTATAAGAATGTTTCACATTTTATTTTTATAGAACATTGTATTTGTATAAGAATGTTTCACATTTTATTTTTACAGAACATTATATTTGTATAAGAATGTTTCACATTTTATTTTACAGAACATCATATTTGTATAAGAATGTTTCATATTTTATTTTTTACAGAACATTGTATTTGTATAAGAATGTTTCACATTTCATTTTTACAGAACATTGTATTTGTATAAGAATGTTTCACATTTTATTTTTACAGAACATTATATTTGTATAAGAATGTTTCACATTTTATTTTTTACAGAACATTGTATTTGTATAAGAATGTTTCACATTTTATTTTTACAGAACATTATATTTGTATAAGAATGTTTCTTTTACAGAATATTCTGGTGGTCCTAACAGCTGAGGGCTGGTGCTACCTGTTTGAGCTCAAAGGCGACAGTTCTTCAGGGGAGGTAATCCATTTTTCAAGTAAATCACAATATTTGATTAACTCATTCACCCCTGATGCCACATTTAGACTCTCCTAAATCAATGACTAGAGCAGTCCATTATTAAATTTCAGGGATGAATGAGTTAAGAACACTTATTTGGGATGGAGCCTAACCCCCTTTTTACCTTATTTTGGAGAGAAAACTGATAGACTGAGAACAGGGCCCGGCACCATAAAACTTTCTCAGACATATTTTTTACTCAAGTCTATGTTAAATCATATGCTTGAGTAAAAAATCTGTCTGAGAATATTTTTATGGTGCTGGGCCCAGATTTTCGAGAAATTAGATTTTTAATTGGACTTAAATTTGAAGAGATGGTTGCAAAACTGAATTTCATACTGCTCCACATTTGCTTTGCCCAATTACTAAAACAACATAACTCAACTTGGCACAGAGTCAATCTTCCAACATACAGAGCAGATGTGAATCTACAAAACATATTACAAATAAAATCGTGTACGTGAACAATATTCATGTAACTTTCCAATTCATTGTAATTCTACGGATGAATTACTTTCAGATTGGCAAGGACAATGAAGAGGAATTGGACAAGATACTGAAGCCATCTTTTACCCAACACTTACCTGCAAACGGCAAAGTTCTCCTCATAGATGATATTGGTAGGTGAATTGTGTTGTCTACAAATCTCAAAGTTCTCCTCATAGATGATATTGGTAGGTGAATTGTGTTGTCTACAAATCTCAAAGTTCTCTTCATAGTGTGGTTTGTCGTCTATAAGTGTGTATATCTTTCTCATAGATGGTATTAATACTGGTCTAATTAATGCCTTCATGACTAAAGTGTAGTATCTTGATAGTCAGATATATATATATTGAAAGTATATATCAATGATAGTCACTTAAATCTTGTTATTGTCTTTTGTTTTATATGAAAGGATTCATTATGAAAAGTATTTTATTAAACTGCAAATGACTTCTGTAAACCAACTTTCTTTCATGGCTATTAAATTTTTTGTTTTCTATTTCAAAACAAAGTAATATAGATATTAATTTTCGGAGATAAACTTTTGAAGTTCACGAAAGTCAATTGCACACAAATGAAGGTTGGTTTTCAGGAACTCATTACTTTTTTGATCAGATGGTGATGGACAAACTGAAGTAGTGATAGGATACTCTGATAGAGTGGTCAGATGTTTTACCTGGTCAGTTTCTCAGGAACACGAGACTGAACAACCCAGTGGGAAATTCATTCAGTCAGGAAAATGGCAACTGACTGGACAGGTGATTATGTTCATCATTGCCTCGGACAATCCAAAGTTATTATATTGATCAATTCGTTATTCTTAACAATGATAATAAAGCACAAGTGTAAATGTACTGATGGGTCTGTAGAATACATCAGAGTTATTCACTTAGTGTTGGAACTAACCGTGTTGGACACCACAGGAATGTAGTTATAGGCAGGTGGTCATTCTCCAGAGGTGACTTTAGTTTACACTGGAACAACATTTTACATCTCATTCAACAAGTCATTTTGATGATGAACATAACTATCATATGTACATTGTATATCATATATATGTTATATTTAACAAATATTGGTTTATCTGCCAATATGAAAGCAATAAACTGAATAATACTTTCTGTATGTTTTGAACCAGATTGGGTCATTAACAGTAAATATCTGTGAAGATGGTAATCCAGAACTTCTAGTGTCCCAGCCAGGAGGGACCTATGTCACCCTCTATCACACCACAGAAGCAGAAGATGCTAACGTCCACAAGTAAGAAATTTATTGCTTTTTGTGTCAAATACATTATTCTGACATACATTATTATGTACAGTTTAGATTCTGTCATGATAATTGCTGTTGATTTGCTGATCTGTAGGTTTGAAAATGAATGCCTGGGGATTTCTAGAACCCGGAACACGTCAATATCTACTGAAATAGTCGGCAGCATCAAGAAGGGAACTAGTGGTGAAAAGTTGGAGGCTGGCACGTTCTACGCTCTATGTACTCTTGACGGTTTGCTATCTTTTTTATTTCTTTTCTTTGTTGAATATTTCTTTCGCCCCTTCGGCTAAAAGCTTGATAAGACATGGGCTCAGTTTATTGTTCATTCATTTACTTCCAATTTCCCATAGGAAAGCATTACAGAAGTTTTCATAAGCATTTTTCTTATCTTCTGTAATGCTTTTCTACGGAGCATTTTCAGATAAGGAAATTTCTTAAACTTAAGGAATATTGTGAACATTTGTTGGGCTAGACATACCATGTGCTACTCCTGTAGACCTTCACCTCTATCCAAGTACTTTCCAATTAATTTTTAGGAGTAAATTTTGTAAATTTCGTATACGTGTACAAGTATTTCATACAAGTTAAAATTTACTCTAATCATAAAATCGTAAAATGATTAAATCAGATTCATTAATCACCATATCCTTACCTCAACTGATATACATTTGTACAATGACAGCGGTTAGTGCTCTAGATCCAGTTTCACAACATTCATTAAATAAAGAAAATTCTTTAACTAAATTTTTGGGATAGGTAAGATTAAATTAGTGTAAAACTACTTAATCTAAGATTTCCCCCTTAACTTCTGTTATATTAATGCTTCCCTATGGAGATTTTAACTTAAGAAGTTTCCTAAGTTAAGTTATGGATGTGAAACTGGGACATTGATGCAGTGAGTTACCATACCAGGCTCCGATTTCTCAAAACAAAACTTCAGTTTTTCTCCTTATGTAACTTATGTTGATAAAATTGACTTAAGTCAAATTTGACTTAAGTCAATAAGTCAAATTTTGACTTAAGTTTGTTTCGAGAAATCGGGGCCAGAAAAGTTCAATATTTGGTTATATATATTTAAATGTTACTTCAACAGGAACATTGCTGTTGGTAGAGAACAAACAGATTCTGTGGTCATTACAAGTAGATCACCAACTTTTCTCACTCACCAAGTTGGACATTACGGTAAGTGTTGGGCAAAAGCTATGTTAAACCATACCGGTGTCTGTTACATTGAGTAAATAGGCAAATTTGTTGACGAAATTTAGGTATATGTATATGTTCCATGATTAAACATGTGACTTTTGTTGCCATGGTCACAGTAACAAACAGGTGACTATTATGTGAGGGTAACAGTAACGAATTTATGACTTTGTTGTCAAGGTAACAATAACAAGCATGTGACTTTGTTACTAGGGTAACGGTAACAAACATGTGACTTTGTTGCCATGGTAACAGTAATGAACATGTGACTTTGATGTGAGGGTAACAGTAACGAATTCATGACTTTGTTGTCAAGGTAACAATAACAAGCATGTGACTTTGTTACTAGGGTAACGGTAACAAACATGTGACTTTGTTGTCAGGGTGACAGTAACAAACATGTGACTTTGTTACCAGGGTAACGGTAAGGAGGAAGTTGTGTGCTGTGCCTGGGATGGACAGACATACGTTGTGAACCACACAAGATAAAAACAAACACATTTGTTACTGGGTATGTAAAAACAAATATTTGTTACAATGGTAAAACGTAGTAAAAACACAAATATTTGTTAACTGGGTAGTAAAAACAAATATTACAATATGTAAAAATGGTCAAATTTTGTTAACTGGGTATTCAAGTATTACTGGGTAGTAAAAATGTCATAATATTTGTTAATCTGGGTATGATAAAAAACAAATTTCACTATGGTAGATAAAAACAAATATTTGTTATGGGTAGATAAAAACAAATATTAGACTGGGTATGTAAAAACACAAATATTTGTTACTGGGTAGATAAAAACAAATATTTGTTACTGGGTATGATAAAACAAATATTTGTTATGGGTATGTAAAAACAAATATTTGTTACTGGGTAGATAAAAACAAATATTTGTATTGGGTATGTAATAAAAACAAACATTTGTTACTTTGGTAATGGTTTAAAAAATATTTGTTACTGGGTACTGTAAAAACAAATATTTGTTACTGGGTAGTATAAAACAAATTATTTGTTACTGGGATGTAAAAACAAATATTTATGTTAACTGGGTATGAAAACAAACTATTGAACAAATTTTGTAACTGGGGATAGTAAAAACAAAATTTTGTTACTGGGTAGATAAAAAACAAACATTTGTTTATGGTATTGTGTAAAAACAAATATTTGTTATGGGTATTAGTAAAAAAACAAATATTTGTTCTGGGTAGAATATATAAAAACAAATATTTGTTACTGGTATGTAAAAACAAATTTTGTTACTGGGTATGATAAAAACAAATATTTGTTAGTTGCGTATATTGTACTTTTGTGGGGTATGTAAAAACAAATATTTTTTACTATTAAAACAGTAGATAAAATAGTAACAAATATTAGTTATTACTGGGTTATGTAAATCAAACAAATATTTTGTTACTGGGTAGTGGATTTGTTACTGGGTAAGATAAAAACAAATTTTGTTACTGGGTATTTAAAAACAACTGGAATATTTGTTACTGGGTATGATAAAAAACAAATATTTGTTATGGGTTAGATTATTTGTTACAGGGTAGTATAAAACAAACATTTGACTGGGTAGTAAAAACAAATATTTGTTTTGTTGGGTAGATAAAAACAAATATTTGATCTATGGCTGTTTACTAAACAACATTGGAATGGTGGGACATAAAAAACAAATATTTGTTACTCATATAGTATAAAAACAAATATTTGTTACTGTGGGTAAGATGTAAAAAATCAAATATTTGTTACTGGTTATCTAAAAACAAACTTTGTTACTGGGTAGATAAAAACAAATATCAATTGTTACTGGGTACCAACTGGTTAAAAAAACATTTGTTACTGGGTATGAATAAAAACACTTTGAATATTTGTTACTGGGTATGTAAAAACCAATATTTGTTACTGGTGTATAAAAACAAACATTTGTTACTGGGTAGTAAAAAGGGGACAAAATATTTGTTACTGGGTATGTAAAAACAAATATTTGTTACTGGGTAGATAAAAACAAACTTTGTTATGGGTATTAAGAAAACAACACTATTTTTGTTACTGGGTATGTAAAAACAAATATTTGTTACTGTTACAGATAAAACAAACTAAATAAACATTTTGTGTTACTGGGTAGAATTGGTTATAATTTACAAATAAAAATTGTTACTGGGTTAGATAAAAACAAATATTTGTTATTGGGTAGATGTAAAAACAATACTGTAAAACCCTTGTTTGTTTTATCACTGGGTAGTTAAAACACAAACAAATATTTGTTACTGGGTATAAACGTAAAAAAACAAACTTTGTACTGTTAAAAGGGTAGTTCATATAAAAACAAAGTTACTGGGTAGTGTACAAAAAAACAAATAATGTTATGGAGTAGTAAAAACAAATTGGTACTGTAAAAACAAACATTGTCTACTTCTAGATAAAAACAAATATCTGTTTGGTAAATGTAAAAACAAAGGATGTATCGTAGGCCAATAAAAAACAAATATTTGTTACTGGTGTAGTAAAAAAAAATGGATTGTTACTGGGTAGATAAAAAAAACAAATTTTGTTACTGGGTTGTAAAAAAGGATATGTTCATTGTTAACTGGGTAGATAAAAATATAGAAACATTTATGGGTACTGAAACTATGAATAAAAACAAATATTTGTTACTGGGTATGTGGCACAATTTAAAAACAAATTTGTTACTGGGTAGATAAAAACAAATATGTTACTGGGTTGAAACAAAACTTTTTGTTATGGGTATCTGAAAACAAATATTTGTTAGTGGTATGTAAAAACAAATATTTGTTAGGGTATGTAAAAAACAAACATATTTGGTTACCAAATATTTAGTTAAAACTATGTATATTGTTTGTTATGGGTATGTAAAAACAAAATTTTGTTACTGGTTAGATAAAAACAAACAATTTGTTACTGGGTAGATAAAAACAATATTTTGTACTGGGTAAACTAACAAAATAGAGATTGTGAAATATTTATATGAGGTTATGTATCTGGTATGTTAAAAAAACAAATTTGGAAGTGTTAATGGGTAATGATACAAACTATATTTTTACTGGGTAGATAAAAAAACATTGTTTACTGGGTTGTAAAAACAAACTATTTGTTACTGAATGAAAACAAACTAGGGGTTACTGGTCAGTATTTGTGGTTGAAAAGGGTAGTGTATATAAAACAAACTTTGATTTGTTTACTATGATAAAAACAAGGTGTTACTGGGTTACTGTTAAAAACAAACATTTGTATTTTGTAAAAACAAAATGTTACTTGGGTATGTTTCAGTTACAAATTGGTCACTAAAAAACAAATATTTGGTAAATGTAATCATTTTACAGTAAGACAAATGTATTGTTATGGGTAGATTATATTTGTTACTGGGTCATGTAAAACAAACTTTTGTTACTGATAGTTAAAAAACTTTGTACAATCATATAGAAACAAACATTTGATTTTAGATTGAGTATTTGTTACGGGTTATCTTTACTGTTAAAACAACTTTGTTATGTATGGTTTTGTTGTAAAACAATTAGTTTGTTATCTTGGTATGTAAAAACAAATATTTATGGGTAGATAAAAAGAAACTTAGTGGTCATTTTGTTACCTGGGATATAACGAATTTTGTTAATAGGAAATAAACAGGAGGGTAGTATTGGTACAATCATATGGGTATGATAAGAATGACAAATGGCCACATTTGTAAACTTTTGTAATGTAAGAACAAATTTGTTAGTGGGTAGGTAAAACAACATATAAAACAAACAAACTTTTTATAGATAAAAACAACATTTTTTGGGTAATGTATAAAACAAACTTTGATTACTGAGCCAAACATTTGTATGGGTAACATAAAAACAAATATTTTTGTGTTACAAAGGGTGTGATGGGTAGAATCATAGAAACAAATTTGTTCGTGAAACGAGTAGAAGAATTTCAAGTTGCCAAACATTAGTGGTAATTTTATATAGAAACAAATATTTGTTGGTGGTTAAAAGACAAATTTTGTTACTGGGTATGTTAAAAGGTATAGGGTATTGGTTCAATCATAGATATAGAAAACAAATATTTGTATAGAGAGGGTGAATTACTGGAGGGTAAAATGGTATATTTGTTACTCATATAGAAACAAAGTTACAGGAAATATAAAACCAAATATTTGAATGGGGAATATGGTAAAACAAACTTTGTATCACGGGGTAATAAAAACAAATCGTTACTGGTTTGTTAAACAAACTTTGAGGGGTTATGTGAAAAACAAATAGTTGTGCCAATCATGTAGAAACAAACTTTTGGAATAGAGAGTGATTAACGTTAGGGGGAGGATCCATGGGTAATAAAAAACAAATATTTGTTACTTGGTATTAGGTAAAGCAACTTTGTATTTGTTTACTTTGTAATCCAAAACAAATATTTGTTTCCATTATGTAATGAAATTTAGGTAGTAGTTGGTTATAAACGGAGGGGATATTTGTACTGGGTTAATGTTAAAACAAACAACCTATTTCATGGGAAAAAACAAATATTGTTACTGGGTATAAAAACAAATTGGAATAGAGTTATGGGTAGTGGTAAAACAAATATTTGAATCTTTATGGACGTAGAAAAAAACTGAGGGTAGATAAAACAAATATTTGTTATTGGGTATATTGGATAGGAGTTAAGGAGGTACAAACTTTGGATTTGTTATAGATGATTGGGTGAAAAAAATATTTGTATCGTTACTGGCCAATCATTAAGAAACAAATATTTGTTATAGTTTGAAACAAAAACTAGGGTAGTGGCCAATCATTTGGTAAAAACAAACTTTTGGAATATGGGAGTTAATGAAATTTGGGGGTAAAAATTGGAACATCAAATTTTTGTTGGCCAATCAACTTTGTTACGTTAGTATAAAAACAAACAGGATTTGTTTGGAATAGTAAAAACAAAATTGTTGTGAGTAAAAAGGGGAATATAGGTTACAATTCAATAAAACAAACTTTGGAATAGAGAGTTAAAGGAAACTAAGGTTAGGGTAGTAAAAATAAAACAAACTTTGGGTAGAAAATTTGAAAGGGAAACAAACATACTGGCTATCATATACGAAACAAACTTTGGAATAAACAGTGAAAGGAGGGGAAGGAGGGTAGTGGCCAAATATAAAAACTTCAGAATTGTTTGTTTGGGTTACTGTTAAAACACAATATGGTTACTGGGTATGTTAAAACAAACTTTGATAGAGATTGGTTATTAGAAACTATAATTGGTCACTAGATATAAAACAAACTTTGAATAGAGGTAGAAAAAACAAAAGGGAGGGTTATGTGGCCAATCATATAGAAACAAACTTTGAGTAAAGAGAGTGAAACGGAGGGGAATGGGTTAGTGTTAGGGTCCAATCATATAAAACAAACTTTGGAAAGAGATTTGTTATCTGTCCAAAGAGGGGAAAGGAGGGTAGTGGCAAACTATATCCAAACAAACTTTGGATACTGAGAGTGAAAGGAGGGGGAAAGAGGGTAGTGGCCAATTTGCTATATTGGGTAGTTCAAATATTTGAATAGAGAGTTGAAAGGAGGAGATGGTAGGAGGGTAAATTTCCAATCATATAATAAAAACAAACTTTGGAATAGAAAGTGAAAGGAGGGAAAGAGGGTATTGGCCAATCATATAGAAACAAACTTTGGAATAGAGGGGGGGGAGTGAACGGAGGGGAAAGAGGTGTAGTGGTGCCAATCAATATAGAAACAACCATTATAATATGAGGAAGTGAAAGGAGGGGAGTAGGGTAGTGGTCAATCATAAGAAACAAACTTTTGGAATAGAGAGAGAAAGGAGGTGGAAGGGATGGGTAGTGGCCAATCATATAGAAACAAGCTTTGGAAATAGAGAGTGAAATGAGGGCAAGGAGGGTAGTGGTCAATCAAATAGAAACAAAACTTTGGAAATAGATGAGTGAAAGTGTGGAAGGAGGGTAGAGGCCAACCAAATAGAAACAAACTTATAATTGAGAATGAAAGGAGGAGAAGGAGGGTAGTGGGTCAATCGTATACGAAAACAAAACTTGAAGTAGAGATTGAAACGAGAAGGAGGGAGAGTAGTGGCCAATCATATAGAAACAACATATGAGGAATAGAGATTGAAACGAGGGGACTGAGGGTAGGTGGCCAATCATATAGAAACAAGCTTTGGAAATAGAGATTGAAACGATGTGGAAGCGAGGTATTGGAGGTCAATCATATGATACCAAACATTGGAATATGAGATTGAAAATGAGGGGAATGAGGGTAGAGGCCAATTCCTAATAGAACAAACTTTGTGGAATAGAGAGATGAAAGGATGGGAAGGGGTAGTGGCAATCTATAGAAAACAAAACTGTTGGAATAGATAGCGAAAGGAGGGTGAAGGAGGGTAGTGTGTCATTCATATAGAAACAACTTTGGAATAGATAGTTGAAAGGAGGGGGAGGAGGGTCGTGGACATCATCCATAGAAACAAAACTTTGGAATAAGGAGAGTGAAAACGCGAGGCAGGAGGATAGTGTGGCCTATCATATAGAAACAAACTTTGGAATAGAGAGTGAAAGGCGGGGAAGGAGGGTAGTGGCCCAATCATTATAGAAACAAACACTTTTGAGAACATAGTAGAGTGAAAGGGGGGAAGTGAGGGTGGGAGAAGGAGTGTAGTGGTCAATCATATAGAAACAAACATTTGAATAGAGAGTGAAAGGGGGGGGGAATGAGAGGTAGTGCGCCATCAATATTGAAAACAAACTGAGAACTAGAGAGGTGAAAGGAGGGGAAGGGTAGGTAGTGGCCAATCATAACGAAACAAACTTTGGAATCGAGATGTGAAAGCGAGTAGGGTGGAGGGGGGGAATGAGGGTCACTCATATAAAACAATCATTGGAATAGAGGATGTGAAAGGAGGGGAATGAGGGTATTGGCCAATCAGAGAGAAACACAACGAGGGGATGAGAGTAGGTGAGGGAAAGGAGGGTAGTGGCAATCAATAGAAACAAACTTTCGAATAGAGAGTGAAACAAGGGGAAAGAGGGTAGTAGCCAATTATATAGAAATAACAAACATTGGAATAGAGTAATGAAACGGAGGGGAAGGTTAGGGTGAGTGGCCAATCATATAGAAACCAAACTTTGGAATAGAGAGAGAAACGAGGGGAATGAGGGTAGGTGGCCAATCATAATAGAAACAACTTTTGCGAATAGAGAGTGAAAACGAGAGGGACGAGAGGTAGTGGCCAAATCATATAGGAAAACAAACATTGGAATAGAGAGTGAAAGGAGTGGGAAGGAGCGGTAGTGGTCACCTACATATAGAAACAAAACATTGGAAAAGAGAGTGAAAGGAGTGGGGAAGGAAGGGTATAGTTGCCAATCTTATAGAATCAAACTTTGGAATCTAGAGAGTGTACATCGAGGCGAAATGAGGGTTAGTAGGCCCAATCATAAATAAACAAACTTTAGAATATAGATTGAAGAAGGATGAGAAAAGAAAGGCGAGTGAGTGGCCAATTATATTAGAAACAAACTTTGGAATAGGAGATTGAAAGGAGGGGAGGAGAGTAGTGGCCCATCATCAAAGAAACAAACAATTGGAATGAAAGAGCAAAAGGAGGGCAAGGAGGGTATTGGCCAATCATATAGAAACAAACTTTGGAATAGATATTGTAAACGACGGTGAATGAGGTAGTGTCAATCATATAGAAAACAAACTTTGGAATAGAAAGAGAAAGGAGGGTGAAAGGAGGGTAGTGCGCCCAATCATATAGTAATCAAACATTAGAATAGAGATTGAAAGGAGGGAAAGAGGTAGTGGCCAAATCATATAGAAAACAAACTTTGGAATAGAGAATGAAAGGAGGGGAAGGAGGGTAGTGTCCAATCATATAACAACAAACTATTAGAATAGAGAGTGGAAACGAGGGGCAGGAGGAGTAGTAGGCCAATCATCATAAGAAACACACTTGGAATCAGAGAGATGCGAAACTATCGGAAGGAGGGTAGTGGCCAATCATATAGAAATCGAAACTTTGGAATAGAGAATGAAAAGGAGGTGGAACGAGGGTAAGTGTGTCAAAATCATAAAGAAACAAACTTTGGAATAGAGAAAGAAAGGAGGGGATGTAGGGACCGATGGCCCAATCATACTAGAAACACATCATTGGAATAGGAGAATAAAAGGAGGAGCAGGAGGGTAGTGGGTCAATCGATAGTACCAAACTTTGGAAACGAGATTGAAAAGGAGGGACAGGAGGGTAGTGGCCAATCGTATAGAAACAAACTATTGGAATACAGAGTGAAGGAGGGCAAGGCGGGTAGTTGCCAAGATAAGAAACAAACCTTGGAATAGAGCGGTGAAAGGAGTGAGAAAACAAATCAAATTTGGAATAGAGAGTGAAATCGAGGGAAAGGAGGGTAATGTGGTCAATCATATAGAAAACAAAAACTTGGAATAGAGAGAGAAACGAGGGTAAAGGAGGGTAGTGGCCCAATCATAACATAATAAACAAACATTTGGAATAGAGAGTGAAAGGAGGGGAAGGAGGGTAGATGGTTCCACATCATGATATAAAACGACACTTTGGAATCTAGAGAGTGAAAACGAGGGAAAGGCGGGTATTGGTCAATCGTGATAGAAAACAAACTTTGGAGATAGATATTGAAGGCGAGGAGCAGGTGGGTAGTGGACACTCATATAGTAAACAAACCTTTGAATAGAGAGTGAAAGGGGGGGGGGAGGCGGGTAGGTTGCAAATCGATATAGACAACAAAGAGCTTTGGAATAGAGAGATTTAAATGACGGAAGGGAGTTAGTGCCAATCATATAGAAACACAACTATTGGAATAGAGATGTCAAGCGAGGGGATGCCTGGATGAGGGTAAGTTGTAGTCCAATCGTAGCAAAGTATAAACCAAACTTTGGAATAGAGAGTGACATGTGAAAAGGAGGAGAAGGAGTGAGGTTAGTATGGTAAATCATATAGGAAACAAACAATGGGAATTTAGAGAGTTGAAAGGAGGGGAATTAGTGGTAGTGTGGCCAATCATATAGAAACAAACTTTGGTAAATAAGAGAGTGAGAAAGGAGAGGGAAGAGGGTAGTGAGCCAATCATATAGAAACAAACCTTTGAGAATAAGAGAGTGAAAAGACGGGAAGGAGGGTAGTGGCCAATCATATAGAAACAAACATTGCGTAAAATAGAGAGTGAAAGGAGGGGAAAGGAGGGTAGGTGGCCATATCATATAGAATCAAACCTTGAAATAGGAACGGAGGGTAGCTTGGGCCAATCATTTAGAAACAAACTTTAGAAAAGAGGTGAAATGAAGGAAGTGAGGTAAGTGGCCCATATCATATAGAAACAAACTTTGCGGAATAGAGAGACGTGAGAAAGGAGGGGATAGGAGGGTACGTGGCGTCCAATCATCTATAGAAACAAACTTTTGGAATAGGAGAGTGAAAGGAATGAGCAAGGAGGTGAGGTAAGTGGCTGAGATCAATATAGAAACAAACTTTGAGAATAGTAGAGATTGAAAGGAGGGGAAAGGAGGAGGGTAGTGGCCAATGCAATATAGAAACAAACTTTGGAATAGAGAGCGTAGAAGCGAGAGGGCAAGGAGGGTATGTGGTCAATCATATAGAAACAAACTTTGGAATAGAGAGTGAAAGGAGGGGAAAGTAGGGTAGTGGCCACGCTCAATCATATAGAAACAAACTTTGGAAATAGAGATGTGAAAGATGACGGGAAGGAGAGGGTAGTGGCCCAATCATGAGTATAGAAACAAACATTGGAATAGATGAGTGAAAGGAGGGGAAGGAGGGTGTAGTGGTCAATCATATAGAAACAAACTTTGGAATAGAGAGAGTGAAAGGAGGGGAAAGGAGGGGATAATGGTCAATCCTTATAGAAACAAACATTTGGAATTGAGAGTGAAAGGAGGGGAGTGAAAGAGGTTGTTAGTGGTCCAATGTCATATAGAAACAAACTTTGGAGAATAGAGAAGTGAAAAGGAGAGGATGAAAGAGGGTAGAGTGTAGTGGCCAATCATAATAGAAACAAACTTTGGAATGAGCGAGAGTGAAAGGAGGGGGGAAGGAGGGTATGTTGGTCACATCATATAAGAATCAAACTTTGAAATAGAGAGTGAAAGGAGGGAAAGAGGGTAGTGGTCACTCATATACTGAAACAAACATTGGAGATAGCAGTGTAAACGGAGGGGAAAGAGGGTAGGTGGCCCAATCAATTTGGAAACAAACATTCAGAATTAGCAGAGTGGAAAGGAGGGAAGGAGGGTCAGTGGCCAAATTCATATAGCAAACAAACTTTGGAATAGAGAATGAATTGAGGAGAAGGAAGGGATGTGGGCCAATCATATGATAAACAAACATTGGAATAGAGAGTGAAAGGTGGGGAATGAGGGTAGTGGCCAAACATTATAGAAAACAAACTTTGTGAATAGAGAGTGAAAGGAGAGGGAAGTAGGGTGGTAGTGGCCAATCATATAGAAAACAAAACTTGGAATGAGAGAGTGAAAGGAGTGGAAGGAGGGTAGTGGCCAATCAGTATAGAATACAAACTTTGCGAATAGAAGAGTGAAAGGAGGGGAAGGAGGGTAGTGGCCAATCATATAGAAAAAACATCAACTTTGGAATAGAGAGTAGAAAGGAGGGGAAGGAGGGTAGTGGCCAATCATTATAGGAAACAAATAGTTAGAATAGAGAGTGAAAGGAGGGGAAGGAGGGTAGTGGCCAATCATATAGAAACAAACTTTGGAATAGAGAGTGAGAAGGATGGGGAAGGAGGGTAGTGAGTCAATCATATAGAAACATACATTTGGGAATAGAGAGTGAAAAGGAGGGGAAGAGGTAGTGGTCAATCATATAGAAAAAGATACTTTTGGAATAGAGAGTGAAAGGAGGGGAAGGAGGGTAGTGGCCAATCATATAGAAACAAACTTTGGAATAGAGAGTGAAAGGAGGGGAAGGAGGGTAGTGGCCAATCATATAGAAACAAACTTTGGAATAGAGAGTGAAAGGAGGGGAAGGAGGGTAGTGGCCAAATCATATAGAAACAAACTTTGGAATAGAGAGTGAAACGAGGGGACAGGAGGGTAGTGGTCAATCATATAGAAACAAACTTTGGAATAGAGAGTGAAACGAGGAGGAAAGGAGGGTAGTGGCCAATTCAATATAGAAACAAACTTTGGAATAGAGAGTGAAAACCGGAGGGGAAGGAGGGTAGTGGCCAATCATATAGAAACAAACTTTGGAATAGAGAGTGAAACGAGGGGAAGGAGGGTAGTGGCCAATCATATAGAAACAAACTTTGGAATAGAGAGTGAAACGAGGGGAAGGAGGGTAGTGGCCAATCATATAGAAACAAACTTTGGAATAGAGAGTGAAACGAGGGGAAGGAGGGTAGTGGCCATCATATAGAAACAATTATTGGAATTGAGAGTGAAAGGAGGGGTAAGGGAGGGTAGTGAGTCAATCATATAGAAACAAACTTTGGAATAGAGAGTGAAACGAGGGGAATGAGGGTAGTGGCCAATCATATATAGAAACAAACTTTGGAATAGAGAGTGAAAGGAGGGGAAGGAGGGTAGTGGCCAATCAATATATAGAAACAAACTTTGGAATAGAGAGTGAAAGGAGGGAAAGGAGGGTAGGGCCAATCATATAGAAACAAACTGGAATAGAGAGTGAAAGGAGGTAATGAGGGTAAGTGGCCAATCATATAGAAACAAACTTTGGAATAGAGAGTGAAAACGGAGGGGAAGGAGGGTAGTGGCCAATCATATAGAAACAAACTTTGGAATAGAGAGTGAAAGGAGGGAAGGAGGGTAGTGGCCAATCATATAGAAACAAACTTTTGGAATAGAGAGTGAAAGGAGGGGAAGCAGGAGGGTAGTGGTCCAATCATATAGAAACAAACTTTGGAATAGAGAGTGAAAGGAGGGAAAGGAGGGTAGTGGTCAATCATATAGAAACAAACTTTGGAATAGAGAGTGAAACGAGGGGAAGGAGGGTAGTGGCCAATCATATAGAAACAAACTTTGGAATAGAGAGTGAAACGAGGGGAAGGAGGGTAGTGGCCAATCATATAGAAACAAACTTTGGAATAGAGAGTGAAAGGAGGGGAAGGAGGGTAGTGGCCAATCATATAGAAACAAACTTTGGAATAGAGAGTGAAAGGAGGGGAAGGAGGGTAGTGGCCAATCATATAGAAACAAACTTTGGAATAGAGAGTGAAAGGAGGGGAAGGAGGGTAGTGGCCAATCATATAGAAACAAACTTTGGAATAGAGAGTGAAAGGAGGGGAAGGAGGGTAGTGGCCAATCATATAGAAACAAACTTTGGAATAGAGAGTGAAACGAGGGGAAGGAGGGTAGTGGCCAATCATATAGAAACAAACTTTGGAATAGAGATTGAAAGGAGGGGATATGAGAGGTAGTGGCCAATCATATAGAAACAAACTTTGGGAATAGAGAGTGAAAGGGAGGGGAGGAGGGGTAGTGGCCAAATCATTGGAATAGAAACAAACTTTGGATAGAGAGTGAAAGAGATTGAGGGGAAGGAGGGTAGTGGCACACATCATATAGAAACCAAACTTTGAGGGAGAGTTGAAATGAGGGGGATGAGGGTAAGTGGGCCAATCATTATAGAAACAAACTTTGGAATCAGAGAGTGAAACGTGATGGAGGGGAAGGAGGGTAGTGGCCAATCATATAGAAAACAAACTTTGGAATAGAGAGTGAAAGGAGGGTGAAGGAGGGTAGTGGCCAATCATATAGAAACAAACTTTGGAAATATTGGAGAGAGTGAAAAGGGGTAATTGGCTAAGGACTTTGGAGTAGTGGACACAATCATATAGAAACAAACTTTGGAATAGAGAGTGAAAGGACTTTGGATGAAGGGAAGGAGGGTAGTGGTGACAAAAGGAGGGCAATCATATAGAAACAAAACATTGGAATAGAGTGTGAAAGGAGGGGAAGGTAGGGTAGTGGCCAATCATATAGAAAACAAACAATCATGAAATAGAAACAAACTTTGGAATAGAGAGTGAAACGAGGGGATGGAGGGGGTTAGTGGCCAATCATATAGAACCAACAAACCTTAATGAATAGAGAGTGAAATTTGGAATAAGGGGAAAGAGGGTAGTGGAAACCACTTTGGAATCGAGTATAGAAAGAAACCAACATTGAACCACACTTTGGAATAGAGAGAAAGTCGGGAAAGGAGGGTGAATCGAGGGGGAAGTGAAAGAGGGGGTAGTGGCCAAATCATATAGAAACAAACATGAAAGGAATAGAGAGTGAATAGGAGGAGAAGGAGGGTAGGGGTCAATCATATAGAAACAAACTTTGGAATAGAGAGTGAAAGGAGGGGAAAGAGGGTAGTGGCCAATCATATAGAAACAAACTTTGGAATAGAGAGTGAAAGGAGGGGAAAGAGGGTAGTGGCCAATCATATAGAAACAAACTTTGGAATAGAGAGTGAAAGGAGGGGAAGGAGGGTAGTGGCCACATCATATAGAAACAAACTTTGGAATAGAGAGTGAAAGGATGGGAAGGAGGGTAGTGGCCAAATCATATAGAAACAAACTTGGAATAGAGAGCGAAATGAGGGAAGGAGGGTAGTGGTCAATCATCAATTCATATAGAAAACAAACTTTGGCCAAAATAGATAGAGTGATAAAGGAGGGGGAGGAGGGGTAGTGTTGCCAATCATATAGACACAAACTTTTGGAATAGAGAGTGAAAGGAGGGGAATGAGGGTAGTGGCCGTCATATCAAAATAGGAAACAAACTTTGGAAAAGAGAGTGGAAACTCATATGAAAACAAAATTGGTGGTGTAGTGGGAAAGGATGATTTGCCAATCATTAAACAAACTTTGGAATAGAGAGTGGGGAAAGGAGGGGGAAGGAGGGTAGTGGTCACTCATATAGAAATCAAACATTTGTAGAATAGAGAGTATTGAAAGGAGGGGAAGGAGGGTAGTGGTCAATCATATAGAAACAAACTTTTGGAATAGAGGAGTGAAACGAGGGGAAGGAGGGTAGTGGCCAATTATATAGAAACAAACTTTGCCGTAATAGAGAGTGAAAAGTGAGGGGAAGGAGGGGTAGTGGACCAATCATATAGAAACAAACATTGGGAATAGAGAGTGAAACGAGGGGAAGGAGGGTAGTGGCCAATCATATAGAAACAAACTTTTGGAATAGAGAGTGGAAACGAGGGGGAATGGAGGGTAGTGGCCAATCATATAGAAACAAACTTTGGAATAGAGAGTGAAAGTGAGGGGAAGGAGGGTAGTGGTCCAATCATATAGAAACAAACTTTGGAATAGAGAGTTGAAACGAGGGGAAGGAGGGTAGTGGCCAATCATAAGAAACAAACTTTAGAGAGGAAAATGAAGGCAGGTAAGAGGGGAATGAGGGTGGGGGCCAATTAATAGAAACAAACATTTGGAGCGGGAAAGGAGGGGAAGAGGTAGTGGCAAATCATATAGAAACAAACTTTGGAAAATAGAGAGTGAAACGAGGGAAGGAGGGTAGTGGTCAATCATATAGAAACAAACTTTGGAATAGAGAGAGTGAAACGAGGGGAAGGAGGGTAGTGGCCAATCATATAGAAACAAACTTTGGAATAGAGAGTGAAAGGAGGGGAAGGAGGGTAGTGGCCAATCATATAGAAACAAACTTTGGAAATAGAGAGTGAAAACGAGGGGAAGGAGGGTAGTGGCCAATCATATAGAAACAAACTTTGGAATAGAGAGTGAAACGCGGGGAAGGAGGGTAGTGGCCAATCATATAGAAACAAACTTTGGAATAGAGAGTGAAAGGAGGGGAAGGAGGGTAGTGGTCAATCATATAGAAACAAACTTTGGAATAGAGAGTGAAACGAGGGAAGGAGGGTAGTGGCCAATCATATAGAAACAAACTTTGGAATAGTAGAGTGAAAGGAGGGGAAAGAGGGTAGTGGGTCAATCATATAGAAACAAACTTTGGAATAGAGAGTGAAACGAGGGGAAAGAGGGTAGTGGCCAATTCATATAGAAACAAACTTTGGAATAGAGAGTGAAAGGAGGGGAAGGAGGGTAGTGGCCAATCATATAGAAACAAACTTTGGAATAGAGATTGAAAGGAGGGGAAGGAGGGTAGTGGCCAATCATATAGAAACAAACTTTGGAATAGAGAGTGAAAGGAGGGGAAGGAGGGTAGTGGCCAATCATATAGAAACAAACTTTGGAATAGAGAGTGAAAAGGAGGGGAAGGAGGGTAGTGGCCAATCATATAGAAACAAACTTTGGAATAGAGAGTGAAAGGAGGGGAAGGAGGGTAGTGGCCAATCATATAGAAACAAACTTTGGAATAGAGAGTGAAAGGAGGGAAAGGAGGGTAGTGGCCAATCATATAGAAACAAACTTTGGAATAGAGAGTGAAAGGTGAGGGGAAGGAGGGTAGTGGCCAATCATATAGAAACAAACTTTGGAATAGAGAGTGAAAGGAGGGGAAGGGAGGGTAGTGGCCAATCATATAGAAACAAACTTTGGAATAGAGAGTGAAAGGAGGGGAAGGAGGGTAGTGGCCATCATATAGAAACAAACTTTGGAATAGAGAGGTGAAAGGAGGGGAAGGAGGGTAGTGGCCAATCATTATAGAAACAAACTTTGGAATAGAGAGTGAAAGGAGGGGAAGGAGGGTAGTGGCCAATCATATAGAAACAAACTTTGGAATAGAGAGTGAAAGGAGGGGAAGGAGGGTAGTGGCCAATCATATAGAAACAAACATTGGAATAGAGAGTGAAAGGAGGGGAAGGAGGGTAGTGGCCAATCATATAGAAACAAACTTTGGAATAGAGAGTGAAAGGAGGGGAAGGAGGGTAGTGGCCAATCATATAGAAACAAACTTTGGAATAGAGAGTGAAAGGAGGGGAAAGAGGGTAGTGGCCAATCATATAGAAACAAACTTTGGAATAGAGAGTGAAAGGAGGGGAAGGAGGGTAGTGGCCAATCATATAGAAACAAACTTTGGAATAGAGAGTGAAAGGAGGGGAAGGAGGGTAGTGGCCAATCATATAGAAACAAACTTTGGAATAGAGAGTGAAAGGAGGGGAAGGAGGGTAGTGGCCAATCATATAGAAACAAACTTTGGAAAAGAGAGTGAAAGGAGGGGAAGGAGGGTAGTGGCCAATCATATAGAAACAAACTTTGGAATAGAGAGAGTGAAAGGAGGGGGAAGGAGGGTAGTGGCAATCTGAATATAGAAACAAACTTTGGATAATAGAGCAAGTGAAAGAGAGGGGAGAAGGAGGGTAGTGGTCAATCATATAGAAACAAACTTTGGAATAGAGAGTGAAAGGAGGGGGAAGGAGGGTAGTGGCCAATCATATAGAAACAAACTTTGGAATAGAGAGTGAAACGAGGGGAAGGAGGGTAGTGGCCAATCATATAGAAACAAACTTTGGAATAGAGAGTGAAAGGAGGAGAAGGAGGGTAGTGGCCAATCATATAGAAACAAACTTTGGAATAGAGAGTGAAAGGAGGGGAAGGAGGGTAGTGGCCAATCATATAGAAACAAACTTTGGAATAGAGAGTGAAAGGAGGGGAAAGGAGGGTAGTGGCCAATCATATAGAAACAAACTATTGGAATAGAGAGTGAAACGAGGGGAAGGAGGGTAGTGGCCAATCATATAGAAACAAACATTGGAATAGAGAGTGAAAGGAGGGGAAGGAGGGTAGTGGCCAATCATATAGAAACAAACTTTGGAATAGAGAGTGAAAGGAGGGGGAAGGAAGGAGGGTAGTGGTCAATCATATAGAAACAAACTTTGGAATAGAGAGTGAAAGGAGGGGAAGGAGGGTAGTGGCCAATCATATAGAAACAAACTTTGGAATAGAGAGTGAAAGGAGGGGAAGGAGGGTAGTGGCCAATCATATAGAAACAAACTTTGGAATAGAGAGTGAAAGGAGGGGAAGGAGGGTAGTGGCCAATCATATAGAAACAAACATTGGAATAGAGAGTGAAAGGAGGGGAAGGAGGGTAGTGGCCAATCATATAGAAACAAACTTTGGAATAGAGAGTGAAAGGAGGGGAAGGAGGGTAGTGGCCAATCATATAGAAACAAACTTTGGAATAGAGAGTGAAAGGAGGGGAAGGAGGGTAGTGGCCAATCATATAGAAACAAACTTTGGAATAGAGAGTGAAAGGAGGGGAAGGAGGGTAGTGGCCAATCATATAGAAACAAACTTTGGAATAGAGAGTGAAAGGAGGGGAAGGAGGGTAGTGGCCAATCATATAGAAACAAACTTTGGAATAGAGAGTGAAAGGAGGGGAAGGAGGGTAGTGGCCAATCATATAGAAACAAACTTTGGAATAGAGAGTGAAAGGAGGGGAAGGAGGGTAGTGGCCAATCATATAGAAACAAACTTTGGAATAGAGAGTGAAAGGAGGGGAAGGAGGGTAGTGGCCAATCATATAGAAACAAACTTTGGAATAGAGAGTGAAAGGAGGGGAAGGAGGGTAGTGGCCAATCATATAGAAACAAACTTTGGAATAGAGAGTGAAAGGAGGGGAAGGAGGGTAGTGGTCAATCATATCATTCATATAGAAACAAACTTTGGAATAGAGATTGAAACGAGGGGAAGGAGGGTAGTGGCCAATCATATAGAAACAAACTTTGGAATAGAGAGTGAAAGGAGGGGAAGGAGGGTAGTGGCCAATCATATAGAAACAAACTTTGGAATAGAGAGTGAAAGGAGGGGAAGGAGGGTAGTGGCCAATCATATAGAAACAAACTTTGGAATAGAGAGTGAAAGGAGGGGAAAGGAGGGTAGTGGCCAATCATATAGAAAACAAACTTTGGAATAGAGAGTAGTGAAAAGGAGGGGAAGGAGGGTAGTGGCCAATCATATATAGAAACAAACTTTGGAATAGAGAGTGAAAGGAGGGGAAGGAGGGTAGTGGTCAATCATATAGAAACAAACTTTGGAATAGAGAGTGAAAGGGGGGGGAAGGAGGGTAGTGGCCAATCATATAGAAACAAACTTTGGAATAGAGAGTGAAAGGAGGGGAAGGAGGGTAGTGGCCAATCATATAGAAACAAACTTTGGAATAGAGAGTGAAAGGAGGGAAAGGAGGGTAGTGGTCAATCATATAGAAACAAACATTTGGAATAGAGAGTGAAAGGAGGGGAAGGAGGTAGTGGTCAATCATATAGAAACAAACTTTGGAATAGAGAGTGAAAGGAGGGGAAAGAGAGTAGTGGCCAATCATATAGAAACAAACTTTGAATAGAGAGTGAAAGGAGGGGAAGGAGGGTAGTGGCCAATCATATAGAAACAAACTTTGGAATAGAGAGTGAAAGGAGGGGAAAGAGGGTAGTGGCCAATCATATAGAAACAAACTTTGGAATAGAGAGTGAAAGGAGGGGAAGGAGGGTAGTGGCCAATCATATAGAAACAAACTTTGGAATAGAGAGTGAAAGGAGGGGAATGAGGGTAGTGGCCAATCATATAGAAACAAACTTTGGAATAGAGAGTGAAAGGAGGGGAAGGAGGGTAGTGGCCAATCATATAGAAACAAACATTGGAATAGAGAGTGAAAGGAGGGGAAGGAGGGTAGTGGCCAATCATATAGAAACAAACTTTTGGAATAGAGATTGAAAGAAAACAAACTTTGGGGGACAAGAGGGGGTAGTGGCCAATCATATAGAAACAAACTTTGGAATAGAGAGTGAAAGGAGGGGAAGGAGGGTAGTGGCCAATTATATAGAAACAAACTTTGGAATAGAAAGAGAGTGAAAGGAGGGAAAGGAGGGTAGTGGCCAATCATATAGAAACAAAAACTTTAGAATAGAGAGTGAAAGGAGGGGAAAGGAGGGTAGTGGCCCAATCATATAGAAACAAACATTGGAATAGAGATGAAAGGAGGGGAAGGAGGGTAGTGGCCAATCATATAGAAACAAACTTTGGAATAGAGAGTAGGGAAAGGAGGGGAAAGAGGGTAGTAGGGCCACATCATATAGAAAAACAAACTTTGAAATGATTGGAATAGAGAGTGAAAACGACGAGGAAAGAGAGTGAGGGTAGTGGCCAATCATATAGAAACAAACTTTGGAATAGAGAGTGAAAGGAGGGGACAAGGAGGGTAGTGGCCAATCATATAGAAACAAACTTTGGAATAGAGAGTGAAAGGAGGGGAAGGAGGGTAGTGGCCAATCATATAGAAACAAACTTTGGAATAGAGAGTGAAAGGAGGGGAAGGAGGGTAGTGGTAAATCATATAGAAACAAACTTTGGAATAGAGAGTGAAAAGGAGGGAAAGGAGGGTAGTGGCCAATCATATAGAAACAAACTTTGAATATAGAGAGTGAAAGGAGGGAAGGAGGGTAGTGGCCAATTCATATAGAAACAAACCTTGGGAATAGAGAGTGAAAAGGAGGAGAAGGAGGGTAGTGGCCAATCATATAGAAACAAACTTTGGAATAGAGAGTGAAAGGAGGGCAAGGAGGGTAGTGGCCAATCATATAGAAACAAACTTTGGAATAAGAGAGTGAAACGAGGGGAAGGAGGGTAGTGGCCAAATCATATAGAAACAAACATTGGAATAGAGAGTGAAACGAGGAGAAGGAGGGTAGTGGCCAATCATATAGAAACAAACTTTGGAAATAGAGAGTGAAAAGGATGAGAGGAGGGTAGTGGCCCAATCATATAGAAACAAAACTTTGGAATAGAGATTGAAAGGAGGGGAAGGAGGTAGTGGCCATTCATATAGAAACAAACTTTGGAATAGAGAGTGAAAGGAGGGGAAGGAGGGTAGTGGCCAATCATATAGAAACAAACTTTGGAATAGAGAGTGAAAGGAGGGGAAAGGAGGGTAGTGGCCAATCATATAGAAACAAACTTTGGAAATAGGGGAAGAGGGGTGAAAGGAGGGAATAAGGGGGGGGAGGAGGGTAGTGGCCAATCATATAGAAACAAACTTTGGAATAGAGAGTGAAACGGAGGGGGAAGGAGGGTAGTGGTCAATCATATAGAAACAAACTTTGTGGAATAGAGAGTGAAAGGAAGGGGAAGGAGGGTAGTGGGCCAATCATATAGAAACAAACTTTGGAATAGAGAGTGAAAGGACGGAGAATTGGAGGGTAGTGGCCAATCATATAGAAACAAACTTTGCAATTAGAGATATGAAATGAGGGGAAGGAGGGGTAGTGGCCAATCATATAGAAACAAACTTTGGAAATAGAGAGTGAAAGGAGGGGAAAGGAGGGTAGTGGCCAATCATATAGAAACAAACATTGGAATAGAGAGTGAAAGGAAGGGAAGTAGGGTAGTGGTCCATTCATATAGAAACAAACTTTGGAATAGAGAGTTGAAAGGAGGGGGAAAGGAGGGTAGTGGCCAATCATATAGATAAACAAACTTTGGAATAGAGAGTGAAAGGAGGAAGGAGGGTAGTGGCCCAATCAGCTATAGAAACAAACTTTGGAATAGAGAGTGAAAGGAGGGAAAGGAGGGTAGTGGAACAAATCATATAGAAACAAACTTTTGGCAGTGAAAGAGAGGAGGATAGAGAGTAGAAACGAGAGAGGACAAGGAGGGTAGTGGCCAATCATTATAGAAACAAACCTTGTTTTTTTTTGGAATAGAGAGTGAAAGGAGGGGAGAAGGAGGGTAGTGGTCCAATCATATAGAAACAAACTTTTGGAATAGTGGAGTTGAAAGGAGGGGAAAGGAGGGTAGTGGAACAATCATATAGAAACAAACTTTGGAATAGAGAGTGAAAGGAGGGGAAAGAGGGTAGTGGCCAATCATATAGAAACAAACTTTGGGAATAGGGAGTGAAAGGAGGGGAAAGAGAGGTAGTGGTCAATCACCTATAGACAACAAACAATTGGGAATAGACGTAGTTAAAGGAGGGAACGGAGGGTAGTGGTGGCCAATCATATAGAAACAAACTTTGGAATAGAGAGTGAAAGGAGGGGAAAGAGGGTAGTGGCCAATCATTATAGAAACAAACTTTGGAATAGAGAGTGAAAGGAGGGGGAAAGGAGGGTAGTGGCCAATCAGTAGAGAAACAAACATTAGAATAGAGAGTGAAAGGAGGGGAAAGTTAGGGTAGTGGTCAATTCATATAGAAACAAACTTTGGAATAGAGAGAGTGAAAGGAGGGAAAAGGAGGGTAGTGGCCAATCATATAGAAACAAACTTTGGAATAGAGAGTGAAAGGAAGGGGAGGGAAGTGGAATTCACTTTATAGAAACAAACTTTGGAACATAGAGAGTAGAAAAGGAGGGGAGGGAAGTGGCCAAAAGGGGAGGGTGAAAGGAGCAGGGTAGGTGCCAATCAATTCATATTTAGAAAACAAACCTATTGGAATAGAGAGTGAAAGGAGGAGGAAATGGAGGGTAGTGGCCAGGTATCAATCATATAGAAACAAACTTTGGAATAGAGAGAGTGAAAGGAGGGGAAAGGAGGGTTGTGGTCAATCATATAGAAACAAACTTTGGAATAGAGAGTGAAGGAGGTGGGGGAAAGGAGGGTAGTGGCCAATCATATAGAAACAAACTTTGGAATAGAGAGTGAAAGGAGGGAAAGGAGGGTAGTGGCCAATCATATAGAACAACCCTGGAAATAGGAAGAAAGAGGATATAGTGGCCATCATATAGAATCAAACTTTTGGAATAGAAAGGAGGAGGAAAAGGAGGGTAGTGGGCCAATCATATTAGATAGAAACAAAACTTTGGTCAAAATAGAGACAAATATTGAAAGGAGAGTGAAAGGAGGGGTAGTGGCCAATAAATATATAGAAACAAACTTTGGAATAGAGAGTGAAAGGAGGGAAAGGATGGGTGTTGTGTTCAATCATATAGAAAACAAACTTTGGAATAGAGTGTGAAAGGAGGGGGAAGGAGGGTAGTGGGCCAATCATATTATAGAAACAAACAATTGGAATAGAGAGGTGAAAGGAGGCCAATTCATAAAGGAGGGAAAGGAGTGGTCAATCAAACTTTGGATAGAGAGTAGAAACAAACATTTGGCAATCAAATAGAGAGTGAAAGGAGGGGAAGGAGGGTAGTGGCCAATCATTTTCATATAGAAACAAACTTTGGAATATGAGAGTGAAAGGATGGAAAAGAGGGGTAGTGGTACAAATCATAGAAGAAACAAACTTTGGAATAAGTGTGAAATGAGGAGAAGGAGGGTGGTAGTGGCACAATTCAATATAATAGAAACAAACTTTGGAATAGAGAGTGAAAGGAGGGAATGGAGGGTAGTGGTCAATCAAATAGAAACAAACTTTGGAATAGAGTGAGTGAAAGGAGGGGAAGGAGGGTAGTGGCCAATCATATAGAAAACAAACTTTGGAAATAGAGAGTGAAAGGAGGGGAAAGGATGGTAGTGGCCAATCATCTATAGAAACAAACTTTGGAATAGAGAGTGAATAGGAGGGGAAGGAGGGGTAGTGGCCAATCATATTAGAAACAAACTTTGGAATAGAGAGTGAGAAAGGAGAAGGAAAGGAGGGTAGTGGCCAATCATATAGAAACAAAACTTTGGAATAGAGAGTGAAAAGAAGGGAAGGAGGGTAGTGGGACAATCATATAGAAACAATACTTTGGAATGAGAGTTGAAAGGAGGAGAAGGAGGGTAGTGGCAATCATATAGTAAAAACAACTTGGGAATAGAGTAGTGAAAGGAGGGGAAAGAGGGTAGTGGCCAATCATATAGAAACAAACATTGGAATAGAGAGTGAAAGGATGGGAAAGAGAGGGTAGTGGCCAATTCATATAGAAACAAACTTTGGAATAGAGAGTGAAAGGAGGGGAAAGGAGGGTAGTGGTCAATCATATAGAAAACAAACATTAGAATAGAGAGAGTGAAAGGAGGGGAAGGAGAGGTAGATGGCCAATCATATAGACAAAAAACATAAGAAAAGATTGAAAGGAGGGGAAAGAGTGGTAAGTGGGCCAACCATATAGATAAGCAAACTTATAGAATAGAAGAATGAAATGAGGAAAGGAAGGGTAGTGGTCAATCATATAGAAACAAACTTTGGAATAGAGAGTGAAAGGAGGGAAAGGGAGGGTAGTGGCCAATCATATAGAAACAAACTATGTGGAATAGAAAGTGAAAGGTAAGGGCAAGGAGGGTAGTGGCCAATCATATAGGAAACAAACCCTGGAATAGAGAGTGAAAGGAGGTAGAGAAGGTGAGGGTAGTAGCCATTTATATAGTAACAAAGCCATAGTGAAAAAAGTGAGATGAAAGGCGGAGAAGGAGGGTAGTTGTCCAATCTTATAGTAACAAATATTTGATCAGAGATTTGAAAGGACAGAACACGTGATGGTAAGAGCGTACAATCAAATAGAAAAAAAATATTGGGAATATGAGAGTGTGAAAGGGACAGGGAAAGAGAGTTAGAGTAGTTGGTCATATCCTATAGATAACAAATATGAGTGAATAGAGTGGCTAGTGAAAGTAGGGGAAGAGGCGGTAGTGGTCCCAATCAATACTAAGGAAACAAACTTTGGAACTAGAGAGTGAAAAGACGGGCAAGGATAAGAGGAGTAGTGGGTCAATTCATATAGTAACAAACTTTGGAAATAAAGATAGATACGACAGGGGGAAGGAGGTTAGATGGTCAATTTCAAAATAGAAACAAATATTGTGAATAGAGAGAGAAAGGAGGGTGAAAGCAGGTAGTGGCCAATCATATAAAACCAAACAATCTATAATAGTATGCGTGGAAAGGAGGAGTAAATAGGTTAGGTGGTCACTCATACTAGAAACGAACTTGGGGAATAAGTCGAGTGAAAAGGAAGGGCAAAGATGGGTAAGTGGTCAATCATATAGAGACAAATATTGGAAACAGGAGATAGAAAAGGAGGGGGAAAGAGGGGTTGTGGTCCATCATTAACATGAAACAAACATTAGTAATATTTAGAGTGAAAGGAGGGGAAAGAGTGGAATTGGCCAATCAATATAGAAACAAACATAAGATTAGGAGAGAGAAAACGAGGGGAAGTAGGGTAGTGTGTCAATCATAGAGACGACAAACTAATGAAATAGAGAGTGAAAGTAGGTGAAAAGAGTGGATAGTGGCCAATCATAAAGAAACCCAACATATAGAATAGAGAATTAACGGAGGGAAAGGGCAGGATTAGTGGTCAATCCGTATTAGAAAACAAAACTATGGAATAGAGAGTGAAAGGAGGGAAAGGAGGTGGTAGTGCTGCCAATCATATAGAAACAAAAGGAAGGGGAAGGGAGGGTAGTGGCCAATCATATAGAAAACAAACTTTGGTATAAAGAGTGGAAAGGAGGGGAAAATGGAGGGTAGGGGCCAATCATTATAGAAACAAAACTTTGGAATAGAGAGTGATAAGGAGGGAAAGGAGGGTAGTGGGCCAATCATATTGAAACAAATACTTTGGACTAGAGAGTGACAAGGAGGGCAAGGAGGGTAGTGGCCAATTATATAGAAACAACACTTGGAATAGAGAGTTGGAAAGGAGGAGAAGGAGGGTAGTGGCCAATCATATAGTAAAAACTTTGGGATAGGGGGGGGGGGGGCCGAGGGGGGGTGGGGGGGGGAAAAGTGAAAGGAGGGAAAGGAGGGTAGTTTGTCAATCATATAGAAACAACATTTTGGAATAGAGATAGAAACGACAGGAGGGGTAGTGGCCAATCCTATAAATAGAGATGATATTATGGCCAATCGCCTCTATAGAAACAAACTTGGAATAGAGAGTGAAAGGAGGGGAAGGAGGGTAGTGGCCAATCATATAGTAAACAAATATTGAGAGAGTGAAAGCAGGGAGGGTTAGTGCCTCCACAGATCATATAGAAACTTTTGGAATAGTGTGTCCATTTATTAGGCACACGCCTCCCCACACTATGTAACCTGTAACATATAGATATATTATCAGGCCACGCCTCCCCACACTTTAATATAGATGTAACAAATATAGGAGATATATTATCATTTGTTATAGAAACTTAGGACACGCTCCCCACACTGATTAACCTAGAAAGAGTGAAAAGGGTGATATATTATCAGGTTCCACGCCTCCCCCTACACTTATGAAATCCTGAGTTGTAACATAGGAGATATATTATCAGGCCACGCCTCCCCATGTAACTATGTAACCTGTAAATCATAGGAGCCTCCCCCCACTATATATTATCAGGCCACCACATATTATCAGGCACGCCTCTCCCCGCATCAGCCTCCCCACACTATGTAACTTGTAACATAGGAGATTATATTACTATTATCTTATGTAACCGGTAATCTTAGGAGATATATTTATCAGATCAGGCCACGCCTCCCCGCACTATGTAACTTGATAGACGCCATCGCCCCTCACCCCACACTATGTAACCTGTATGTAACTTGTAACATAGGAGATATATTATCAGGCCACGCCTCCCCACACTATGTAACTTGTAACATAGGAGATATATTATCAGGCCACGCCTCCCCACACTTATGTAACCTGTAAACATAGGAGATATATTATCAGGCCACGCCTCCCGACACTTATGTAACCTGTAACATAGGAGATATATTATCAGATCACGCCTCCTGAAAACTACATTTGTATGTAACCTGTAACATAGGAGATATATTATCAGGTCACGCCTCCCTACACAATGTAACCTATAACATAGGAGTACTTTATCAGACCACGCCTCCCCACACTATGTAACCTGTAACATATAGAGTATTTAATCAGACCACACCTTCCCACACTATGTAACCTGTAACATAGGAGATATATTATCAGGCCACGCCACGCCACATCTTTACACTTGTAAACTGTAACATAGGAGATATATTTATAGACCACGCCTCCCCACACTTGTAACCTGTAACATAGGGAGATATATTATCAGGCCACGCCTCCCCCACACTTATGTAACCTGTAAAATAGGAGATATATTATCAGGCCACGCCTCCCCCCACTATGTCACCTGTAACATAGGAGATTTATTATTAGATCACACCTCCCAACACTCTAACTTGTAACATAGGAGATATATTATCAGATCACGCCTCCCCACAGTGTGTAACCTATAACATAGGAGATATATTATCAGACCATGCCTCTCCACACTTATGTAACCTGTAACATAGGAGATTTATTATTAGACCACGCCTCCCCACACTATGTAACCTGTAACATAGGACATATATTATCAGGCCACGCCTTCCCACACTTATGTAACCTGTAACATAGGAGATATATTATCAGGCCACGCCTCCCCACACTATGTAACCTGTAACATAGGAGATATATTATCAGGCCACGCCTCCCCACAATTATGTTACCTGTAATATAGGAGATATATTATCAGGCCACGCCTCCCCACACTATGTAACCTGTAACATAGGAGATATATTATCAGGCCACACCTCCCAACACTTATTTAACCTGTAACATAGGAGATATATTATCAGGCCACGCCTCCCCACACTATGTAACCTGTAACATAGGAGATATATTATCAGGCCACGCCTCCCCACAGTGTGTAACCTATAAAATAGGTGATATATTATCAGGCCACGCCTCCCCACAGTGTGTAACCTATAACATAGGTGATATATTATCAGGCCACGCCTCCCTACATTCTCTTACTTGTAACATAGGAGATATATTATCAGATCACGCCTCCCCACAGTGTGTAACCTGTAACATAGGAGATATATTATCAGGCCACGCCTCCCCACATTCTCTTACTTGTAAGATAGGAGATATATTATCAGGCCACGCCTCCCCACACTTATGTAACCTGTAACATAGGAGATATATTATCAGGCCACGCCTCCCCACACTATGTAACCTATAACATAGGTGATATATTATCAGGCCAAGCCTCCCCACACTATGTAACATGTAACAAAGGAGATTTATTATCAGGTCACAGGCCTCCCCACACTATGTAACATGTAACATAAGAGATATATCATCAGGTCAGGCCTCCCCGCACTATGTAACCCTTAACATAAGAGATATATTATCAGGTCAGGCGTCCCCGCACTATGTAACCTGTAACAAAGGAGATATATTATCAGGTCATGCCTCCCTGCACTATGTAATCTGTAACAAAGGAGATATATTATCAGGTCAGGCCTCCCCACACTCTCTATCTTGTAACATCAGAGATATATCATCAGGTCACGCCTCCCTACACGATGTAACCTGTAAAATAGGAGATATATTATCAGGTCACGCCTCCCTACACTATGTAACCTGTAAAATAGGAGATATATTATCAGACCACGCCTCCCCACACTATGTTACCTGTAACATAGAAGATATATTATCAGGCCACGCCTCCCCACACTTATGTAACCTGTGACATAGGAGATTTTTTATCATACCACGCCTCCCTACACTATGTAACCTGTAACATAGGAGATATATCATCAGGCCACGCCTCCCCGCACTATGTAACCTGTAACATAGGAGATATATTATCAGGCCACGCCTCCCCACACTATGTAACCTGTAACATTGGATATATATTATCAGGCCACTCCTCCCCACGCAATGTAACCTGTAACATAAGAGATATTTCATCAGGTCACGCCTTCTGAAATTACATTTGTATGTAACCTGTAACATAGGAGATATATTATCAGGCCACGCCTCCCCACACTATGTAACCTGTAAAATAGGAGATATATTATCAGACCACGCCTCCCCACACTATGTAACCTGTAACATTAGATATTTATATTATCAGGTCACGCCTTCCCACACTCTCTAACTTGTAACATCAGAGATATATTATCAGGTCACGCCTCCCTACACGATGTAACCTGTAAAATAGGAGATATATTATCAGACCACGCCTCTCCACACCTATGTAACCTGTAACATAGGAGATTAGTTATTAGACCACGCCTCCCCACACTATGTTACCTGTAACATAGTAGATATATTATCAGGCCACGCCTCCCCACACTTATGTAACCTGTAACATAGGAGATTTTTTATCATACCACGCCTCCCCACACTATGTAACCTGTAACATAGGAGATATATCATCAGACCACGCCTCCCCGCACTATGTAACCTGTAACATAGGAGATATATTATCAGGCCACGCCTCCTGAAACTACATTTGTATGTAACCTGTAACATAGGAGATATATTATCAGGCCACGCCTCCCCACACTATGTAACCTGTAACATAGGAGATATATTATCAGGCCACGCCTCCCCACACTATGTAACCTGTAACATTAGATATTTATATTATCAGGTCACGCCTTCCCATACTATGCAACCTGTAACATAGGAGATATATTATCAGGCCACGCCTCCTGAAACTACATTTGTATGTAACCTGTTACATAGGAGATATATTATCAGGCCATGCCTCCCCACACTATGTAACCTGTAACATAGGAAATATATTATCAGGCCACGCCTTTCCACACTTGTAACATGTAAAATAGGAGATATATTATCAGACCACGCCTCCCCACACTATGTAACCTGTAACATAAGAGATATATTATCAGACCACGCCTCCCCACACTATGTACACTGTAACCTGTAACATTAGATATTTATATTATCAGGTCACGCCTTTCCATACTATGTAACTTGAAACATAGGAGATATATTATCAGACCACGCCCCCACACTCTCTAACCTAAAACATACACATTGTAGGAGGTATATTATCAGGTCACGCCTACCCATACCTGTAACCTATAACATAAGAGATATATTATCAGGTCACGCCTTCCCACACTATGTAATCTGTAACATTAGAGATATATTATCAGGTCACGCCTTCCCATACTATGTAACTTGTAACATAGGAGATATATTATCAGACCACGCCCCCACACTCTCTAACCTAAAACATACACATTGTAGGAGGTATATTATCAGGTCACGCCTACCCATACCTGTAACCTATAACATAAGAGATATATTATCAGGTCACGCCTACCCATACCTGTAATCTGTAACATTAGATATTATATATTATCAGGTCACGCCTTCCCATACTATGTAACTTGTAACATAGGAGATATATTATCAGACCACGCCCCCACACTCTCTAACCTAAAACATACACATTGTAGGAGGTATATTATCAGGTCACGCCTACCCATACCTGTAACCTATAACATAAGAGATATATTATCAGGTCACGCCTACCCATACCTGTAACCTATAACATAAGAGATATATTATCAGGTCACGCCTACCCATACCTGTAACCTATAACATAAGAGATATATTATCAGGTCACGCCTACCCATACCTGTAACCTATAACATAAGAGGTATATTATCAGGTCACGCCTACCCATACCTGTAACCTATAACATAAGAGATATATTATCAGGTCACGCCTTCCCACACTATGTAATCTGTAACATAGGAGATATATTATCAGACCACGCCCCCACACTCTCTAACCTATAACATACACATTGTAGGAGGTATTTTATCAGGTCACGAAAAAACTGTTGTCTTGGATTACAGGAGGCGGTCGTATGCAAAATACAGATCGGTTTATGTGCTTAACTATCACTCTTCCTGCCACGTTGTTTTCCAATACTCATCCTCTTTTACCCATGGAATTCCCACAAACTTATATCACAGGTTTTCGGCTTAATCCAAATCTTTCTCGGTGTGTGTATAATATATACAGAGGAAAATATCTATAGAGTGAAAAGCCTGTGGGTATATAAGGTATGATATATCACCTACTATTAATTGTAGGTAACCTCCAGCGTATACCTAGCATTAACAAAGTACCTAGAAGGCTACTTATGGTACAATTATAGCTGTTAGTGTAATATTAGGACACTGTAATAAACTAAATTTGTATCAAGACAATTTGACAGGAAGGCCAATCACAGGGTTTAGGGGAGCTTTGATTACACGTTGGTACATTCAGCACCTGTGTTTGTAAAACGAAAATTTATGTAACCTGATTTTTAACTGCTCTATATATATCAACTGAAATCGATCTTTCTAAATATCCATATTTAAAATAAATAGCTATAGTGATTTTCGTCCGAGATTAATGTTTTGTTATTTCAAATTAAAACTTTTGAGTAAGGTTAGAACATTCATAAATTAAAATATATTCGATTTTTATTGTTGTCTGCAATGTGTCGGTCTTGTTTCGTTTTATTTTTTTTTATTTATCTAAATGCAATACCGGTAACTCTGATTTCTTCCCTACTATAACGACATAAGTATTTGAAGTTAACTCCCTTATCAGTGAATACTAATCATGGATTTTAATTATATATCGCCACCTACAGCAACAATGGGTTGAACACATGTCTATTACAGGTAGTTTTACTTGTTAAAATATTCTTTCCTTTTTAACATATATTTTTTCTTCTAGGTAAAACATATGTTATTGTTTCGCAAACATATATGCAATTATTGTGCTGACACTATGACTGGAGAGAGGGGGCTTATAGACCCCACTGGTAAAAGTGAATCAGTCTATCAGGGTTCGCATTCATGAAACCGTTCTCATACTCAAACTAACGACTTTAAGCTCAAAATTCAAATAGGCAGTGGGCCCGTAGCACACATTTTTTTTAAGAAGGAAAGGAAGAAAAAGTCGGAAAAGCATGCATTGTTTCTCTACAAACAAATTTTGGTGATTTTGTACATTTATACAATTGCATTGTCACTGGCTTTATATTATTTTAGTAAATCCTCATGATATATGACAAAAGAGAACCCACAAAAAAGTACCAAATATCAGACCTTTGAGGTGAGACTGACACATTTCTGAAATGCATGGTTGTATGGTAACTTTTACAATTTACAACCCCCTTCCCATTGTCACCAGAAAAGGAATACGTAAAAATCATAATTTCCTCATTACCTAAACTAACATGAAATATACGAAGTACCTTGGCTAGCGAAGTTGCTTACCTATAAAATCACTGACTTCTTCGGTTTGATTCGTCTCTCCATGTGGTGTGCTTGTTTGTAGAAAGTCTTTTACGTTTGATTTGAGACAGTGTTGATCCTTGTATTTTATATGGCGTATATTTATAGAATTCACTTTGCAAAAATGGTCGAATTGTCTTTTTGTCTCTACGGTTAGAATGCCCAGCGTCGCTGCGTTATAGAACTGTACATCAGTAGTATAGTTACTAATTGTGGCGAACTAAAAAGAGAAATTGTGGCGAACTAAAAAGAGAAAAAAAAACCATATATACATATTAGCATGTTCCTTAATAAATTGAATAGTTTTTTTATGTCGATAGTACACGTACTCATTTTAGCGATAAGCATATTTTAGCAGCAGGTTTTTAGCGGTAGGTTTATTTTAGTGGTAGGTTTATTTTAGCACTTTTCGCGTTGTCTTGGAAGCGCTAATTTTTTACATTTGTATTTAAATGGTATTCATGGTATTGAACCACTTTTTTCACTAATAAATCTCTCAAAAATCATAATTTACAGGGATTTTCAGCTTAATGATGCCACCGCTGGTAATTTTTCACGTTTAAAACAGGAGCAGACGATTTAGTAGTATTCATCAGTAAGTTACTCTACACCATTATCACCATTGAAAAGTTTGAGCTTCTAACTTAACGTCAAGGTAAAAATATTAGAAATCATTAATTGCATCCCAAAATAATCCGTGACACCATGTCCTATTTAGAATGAAGTACTGATTGCGCATGCACCAAAAGCAAAATATATTATTTTACATGTGTTTTTTTGTGTTAATTAGACATAATATAAATACACGATTAAACACCATTTATAGTTCAAATGATGAGTATCGTTTATGTTCTGTTGGCGGTGGAGCATCTTTAATTTAATATTCCCCATAGAAAATCATTACATGAGTTAAATAAAACTTGAAGTTAAGACTTTTTCCTGGTGTTTTAATTAATGTTGCCTTAAAAATCAATAAAAGGGTGTTGAAACAAAATCTATTAAATTCCATTTTAAGCCGTACTAATTAAATGCAAATAACACTCTTCCGGAATATATAGTGCAGACAGTGCAAAATAGAATCCCTATTCTTCTGAACTCGACTAGTATTTCCTAATTTGATAACGTCTTTATATCTCGCCAATTCGTAAAAAGGTTATTATTTTTCTTGTAAGGAGTAGCCCAGTATCTTGCTGCAGTAACAATGACTGATGACTAGGCGAGATAATCGGTTCATACACAGAATGTAAAATTATTTATAGTCACTAGATCTACTATCGCTATTGATGGGGCGGCACCTATAAATGTCAGAAGAATTTTCCCTTGCAAGGCATGATCGTAAAACTGTGATTGGCAATATTGTCATAAAAATATCAACACCTATGGCAGTTTTACATCCTTCAAACCCCATCCAGTAACATAAAATTAAAACACATGTTGTATATCATTTTAAAACATTTTAACGTGCCTGCTACTTTCTACTAGGACATGCTAAAGTGTTATATATCGAGATGAAGATATCTTTGAGTTAAATTAAACTTTCTAGCTTTTTGTGCGTTTCTTAAATAGCATTAGTAATATTTTTATCATTAACTAATATTTTAGTTTGCCATTTTGTTTTAAGTTACAGGAGTTGGTTTTAACGTGATTTCGATTATTCAGACAAGTATTTTAATGAGTGAGCAAATCCAAGAGTCTAGTTGATGTCGAAAGTGTACCAATGCATCACCAAAGGTTATACATGTAGCTAGTTCAAGAGCACGTGGATATTTCCAATTTCTAAGTTAAACACTTTTATAATCTCTAAAAGATATATCTAGTCCAAATCATTCATAATTTCGTATTCATGATTGTGGAAATTGCCTTCGTAACCATGCAACGTAAGCATCGTCATGATATATATGTTGTATAATATTTCATATCATTCATAATTTCCTTTGAAAAGTTTACCATTGTTAAAATATCTTCCACGTGCCAATTCAATCAAATTTTACATTAGTATGCATTTAATTTTATCTAAGCTCCCTATAGCGAAAATTGCAGCTATGAAATAAGAAGCCCACACCCATTCTAACTTTCTGTGTATGCGGCTTTGTTCTTTGACCCAGATAAACAATAAAGCATCATCGTATTTTCTCCTATAAACCGAGTTTTATTATATACTGATTGACCCACTCTCAGATGCACACGAAATCCGTAACTAATTTCAAAAAATGTATTTCCAACTATCTTAAATATTCGATATATGGTGGAGGATAAAAAACAGTATTCGGTGTTTGTTTCGGTTGAGCTTTTAATGCGTCTATCCAACTAGGTTTGAGATAAAATCACGTAGGTTAGGATCGCATGTGTTAACGTTACCTAATCCTTTGGATGACGTGCGATATGAATGAATGTCTTGTGTGCCTTCAGACGACTGCCTTCGTCGAGATCCCTTCGTAATTACATAGTATCATTTTACGTAATATGCGTCTATTAGAGAGAGAAATGTAGAGCAGAAACGACAGGCAGTCGGTTATGCAGTTTAAAAAAATATATACAGATAACAAGAGAAAGATGTTCCTCGGGGTCCAACAATCTGGGATAAACGTTATTATGATTCAAGAAAATAACTTGTGAGTTTATAAACCAATCCGTCGTTGACTCATTAGGGCCGAGCAGATAAATGGAGGAAAGGAATTAAGAAGTCATGTCAATATTCAATCTGTAGGGGGCGGCAGAAGATTAAACAAGATTTTATAATGCCATTAATTAACATATAAACTAGGTTCGCTAAATCCATTCCCTATCCCGTTTCCTACTTTCTACGTCACTGCACAGCATCCTGGATATTCCATGGGTTACTATCACTGACATTAAATCCACGTCTTAACTGGAGTATCGAGGATGATGTACTGACAACATCTACAACAAGTTTGTGATCATCGACATTTCAACAGATATCGGTTTAAGTAACACTTTACGACAGTGAAATAACCACAGGGACCTGGCACGAAAATTTTTTAACCAATACTGTAGTATACATATATATATTATAGTATCAAGGGTATGAACTCGGCGGTCGAGAAAAACGGACCTATTTTTTTGAAACCGTGATCATTTTAATAAATATGTTATATACAACATTGACGGATATCTTACCTTAAAGAGAAATAATTTATCTTTCCATTGAATGCTTGATGAACAAAATTGGCCAAGTATTGACGAAGTTATAGCTTGATGAATTGGGAAATTTACGAAAAATATGTTAGGTAGGTAGACATTTCACTGTCCGGTCGAAATGTCGTCTCGGCTCTAATGGGTACCTCAAAAACCAAGCCAAAATCACAAAATCTACGCTTGTGGTGGTAAACAGTACCCAGAACTGTGTTCACCCACAATCTTCTTTCGGAGGTGTCATGACCCGTACTTTGTAGAAACTCCATTTAAACATCGTGTAGCTCACATACTTTAAGTAATTTGCATAATGTAGTCACGATATGTGAAGTCGAGAAGCGTTCATCAAGCCATAACTTCGTCAATACTTGGCAAATTTTGTTCATCAAGCACTCAATGGAAAGATAAATTATTTCTCTTTAAGGTAAGATATCCGTCAATGTTGTATATAACCTATTTATTAAAATGATCACGGTTTTAAAAAATAGGTCCGTTTTTCTCGACCGCCGAGTTCATACCCTTGATACTATAATATATATATGTATACTATTGGTTAAAAATTTTCGTGCCAGGTCCCTGTGGAAATAACCCAAAAAATGTGTTATATCACCAATGAACTTGATTACGGAATTAAAAACTGTGCCACTTTAATTACTTTGGACATTTATTGGTTCTTTCATACATTTGTATTAGCTAATGTAATAAAATTTACTGTAAATTTCAACCATTTTCTTTCGCTAATTTTTTTTTTGGTGGAAGCAAATTTTTTGTTACTGTTTTTTTTTTTTTTTTTTTTTTTTTTTTTTTTTTGCGATCGGTTTTTTTCAGAAATGATTATCCTTCTTGTGGTGGCTTTGGTCATAAACGACCACACATTGGATTTCCGCAAGGCGGTTTCATCGGACCCTTGAGTATTTAACTACTATCTTTCACTGCAATTTCCAAACATATTTTATAATTACATGTACATTCACACATCGACATTTGTCTCAGTTGGTATTGTGTTATATCAACCTTCATTTGAGTGCTCATCTCTGTGATGAAGGCTTTGGATGTTGGGACCTTAATCTATTAAACTAAACCAAATGTATCAACCTATATTATTTTTTACATGCCGCGGATTCTATAATATTGACCATACAAAGTGTATCCCCGTAACGCAATTCGTTTTAGTGTTGGCGTATCTTTTATGGATTATGATTTGCCAAACTTATCAAATACTATATACAAGGAAATAAACGGAATATAATGTAAGGTAATTTATTAACTTAAACTTGAAAGGTTAAAATTATGGACTGATTTACAATGTACCAGACGAATTGAAGTTTGAACATAAAACGCGGGAACGCGTCTTTTATATCGGTTATTAAGGTTAATGTAACACAACATTAACTTTATCGGAGATACCTTATCCGGGTCAATGAAACGCAAATCGATATCATTTTCATCGCATTTCAATTAATCATCGAACTTATATATGTGTGTATATATATATATATATATACAGTCAAACCTGCTATAAAGGACACGTCTGTATATATAGGACACCTGTCTATAAAGGACAGACTCATTAACCCAATTTAGTACAATTTACTACAGTCACACTTGTATGATTGACCTCTTTATAAAGGTCACCTGTCTATAATGACATTTTTGCTATGTCCCTTTAGTGTACTTTATAGACAGGTTATTTGCAGGTACTTTAGGTATCATTGATGAACATTGATTTCATAAAAAGGAAAATGTGAAGGAAAAAAATACTTACCCGAAAATTATTGTTGACTGTCAGACATGTCACGTTGACGTCAATACAATTCAGCGTGACGTCATCACAACTCGTGCACCAGTCCCTGGCTGGGTAACAGGACTTGGATAAGGTGTCCCCTAACCAGAACAAGATCATGATCGTTTCAAGATACATCTCTTGCATCTCTCGCTAATTTGTTCCGTCTTCTTCTATCCACGCTTCATTACTTATAAAAGCTGCAAAAAGTGGTTTACGTCCCGCTAAGAAAACAAATTATCTTGCTGTTTTTTCATGAAGTGAGAATGAGAACAACGCATCCATTGATCCATCGAGTTGTTTTGACCGTGCGTCTAAAAAACATTTCGGATTCCCCGACACACGGTACGTATACACCAGTCTTTACAGTGTTCATTGAGAAAATACCTACAATAAAATTCCATTCCGATAACTATCCCGTTTCTCTCTTATCGTACAAAACTTCCGCCATCAGCACGGATAATGTAAACTAAGTCACTTCGACCGGCACGTCAAGCCGTAAACATTTCATCGGCAATGCAATAGTTTGTTTTTGATATAGAGAGTAAAGCACGTAGGATGGTGCTGAAGTCAGTGATCTCTTACATATGTAATAAATTGTTTATTGCAAGTAGCGTAAACTCTATATCTACAGCGTTCCGAGGCTGGACAAATAAGACGCGCTAGTGTGTTATCTTTCGACATGAGACGGACATGTTGACATGGGTTATATATCTTAAAGTATGGTTTAGGATTCTAAGGAAGAAACGGTTAGACCGACTGTAGTAAAACACTGGAAGTTCTGCATTAAAAGTTTTAATTGAAAAAAAATATGGTCATGGCTTCGCAAAAAACCCAAACAACACACGAGCTCTTGGAACAAAGGTTTATCTGCAAAAAAAAAAAATTTTTTTGGGGGGGGGGGGGGGGGGGGGGGGGGGGCTAATGGATCGAATAAAGATTTATGTTTTTCTGATTTTTTTCTGATTTATTCCAAAAGCTTTATTAAACTGCAATCATACGATTTATTCCAGGTCGTGTAGCCAGTAATGTTCGAGCAAATATTTCGAGACTTCTCAGAACAACCAAGTAGTCGCTGAAATAATGTCTGTAAAATAACTAACGGATAATTGAACCTAATCGTATTGCATTGCTTTATAACATATGTATTCTATTGCCAAAAGTTCAATGGGATTTGTCACAAGTTTTACAACTTCTATAAAGCCCGTTCCCGGGAAATAAGTGATTAAACTTACAGCAATATGGCGTTTACAGTTATAAACAATATGACAATATAAAATTGTAAGTAGTTAGTTGAACTTTTTACCTTTGAAGTAAATATCGCGGAGTTATTAACCACGGAATTTCATTTTTCGAATAGTTCTGAAGCCATAATATGTCTTCTTATCTACTGTATGTATTTTACGATTTTTTTAAGTGGAGGCTGATACAGCATACGGATGTCAGGAGGAGGGGTATCATATGGACCAAGCTCATAGATCAATAGAAATGCACATTGTAAGTATCAAGATTAGAAGAAAGAGTATTTTGGGAAGATTTGTAATTCATAAGCGTTTCCGTTTCATAACTATACATCGCCATACGGCTAATGTAAGTAAAGAATGTATACAGAATTGCTTTGGAGAATTACGGATACACAATCAATTTTAGATGAAATAAAGATATTACTCTAGTTTATCATAGAGTTACTTCCCTTCAATTCACTCCGGCAGTACTAACACTCTAGTGACAGCGAAGGATGTGAAACTTTTGCAATAATACATTTTTTATATCAAGATGTAAAATAGTACATCTGCACCGAAACGTACAGTAGAGTTTAGAACACTGACGACTATATCATTATAATAAAAATAAGAACACGATGGGTCCAAGGACTGAGCCTTGCGAGACACCAGATGGTACAAGAACTGTGTCTGAGGATTCTTCCTAAAAGAACTTTGGTTTGCAATCTACCAGACAGAAATTTTTTGACCCAGAATGATATCTCTCTCACTGAATTTGATAATGGTGTTCAGAAGGAGACTAACCTTGTCAAAAGCCTAACTGAAATCCATAAATAGCACATATATTTGTTTGCAAGAATCTATTTTTTATATATCATTAACAAAGTCTGCAAGCAGTGACTCACAAAATCTCTTTTGTCAAAGCCATGTTGAAGGGACCAAAGAATATTATGTTGATCGGTATGCTTAAGTATGTTCGAGACAATAATGTGTTCAGTAATTCAAGTTACATGTAATAGAAGTTAATAATTTTCAGCGATGTACTTAGGGCTTTATTTTTTCATTAGGTCAAAAAAACTAATGTGTCTGTATAGGGTTACATTGGCAAAAAATATAGGGTCGGTCGGTCAGGAGGAATGTTTCATTAATTTTTCAAGTGTCTTTCAATCTAAAATGATGGCCGGAACCGGAGTCTGAGATCGAAATCCCAACTTTTGAAAAAAAAAAAAAAAAATCGTAGAAAAGTGGAAAAAATTAGGGTCAGGGTAAAAAATTAAGGGTCGGTCGGGTTACCCTAAACAGACCTTTTTTGGCCTAAATCGGGACCATGTTTAGCCTTTGAGTTATCGAGATTAGTGCAAGAGTTTGAGTATTCCTGTTGGTTCTTGTAATTATCATGCACATCAAAGAATGATATTAAAATATTATAATGGATTCCATATCTGATATTGTATCTTATATCTTTTTTGTGTATATGGCAAACAAAAGATATAATTGCATAGCGTTTCACTATTTTTTTAACCTTTATACCAGATACATGTATACTAATATATGTTTCTGGTATATATCCATATCTATAGCCGAGAATATCTCTGTTTGATACTACGCGTTTATAATGATAAATGTCCACTTCTCGAAAATCAAAGGAACCTACAATAAATACTCTAGTTTTTAAACATACGACTGTGTTACGAAAATAAATGATAAGGTTTTTTAATTTAAAAAAAAACTTACTTAAAAATCTTAAACTATAAAACAGCTACATTGCTTACTTGTAGATCTACAGTATACATACATATAGGTAGTCCAAGGCCGTTTTCGAGTATACGGTTTGACTGGTTGGACCTAGTTGTTCGTTTATGGATTAAAGACGGGTCTGGTGATTTTATATTGTTTTCAGACGAGCCTTGACAAAGCCCTCAGAAGCCTGTATTAAAAACTGTAGGTCCGTCGGGGTTTATACTTGAAATAATGACTTTAACAAATGGTCGAACCGGTTGTTCCGCATAAACGAAAACGGCCCTAGATATTGATCCGGAAACTGAACCTTTGTGCGTCGACTCTAAAATTAGTTATGCAAAGCTACTTCCTGCTTAAGAAATGGACGTCAGTGGAGAAACCTGATATTATTGCTATTGGTATTTACCATATTTTCGGATTCCTTTTGGGGTTCATACCATCTGAACATACCATTATCGTTATTGATAATATGATGTGTATTGTAAGTATATATGTGCTCAGCTTGTGTAATATTTTCACCGTATTATCGATTTGAATTCATGATCGACCGATATTTTGGACGATCGAGTTAAAATTGATAGTTTCAAAATCTCCGTGAATATGTAGCAACCATCGACATGGGATCGTACCTTAATTTTTTGGCTATGGACACTTTCTTTCAACGGTTACTGTAGCTAATCTTATATCACGAAAACTTGATCATCTTCTTCAGCTGTACTTGAGTTTGTTTACATTTTCATTAAAGATGCTCCACCGCCGACAGAGCATAAATGATATTCATCATTTGAACAATAACTGGTGTTTAATCGTGTATATATATATGTCTTATTAAAACAAGAAATAAAATAAATAACATAAATGAGAAGGATGTAATTTGTCACTAAACATCAAGCGAGACGCCTTTGAACCGGAATAAAAAAACATGTTTCTCAAGAAAAAATTGTCTTATTGATTCAAATGAAATACACATGTAAAGCTTAATAAATTTCATGATGTCTACTGCTTGTTTTAAGGACGAATGATTTAGAAATGTCTTCAATTTTCATTAAAAGAAAAGAACATCTCATGAAATGACGACCTGCTTCAGAAAGTAAGACAGTAAGCCTGTCACCCGCAAGCTTCATCAGAGGTTGTGCCGACGGATATCAATGGGAAATCAGTCATTGCCCAATGTCTTGGACAGTGCTAGTGCACAAAAGCGCTCTCAACATTTATCCAAAAACCCCAGTGATAAAATCCCTGATTTCTCACTTAATACAGGGGTTTCCAGATCCCAAAACGACGTGGGTAAAGTACAATTTACCGTCGATTAGTCCCACCATCCGGTGATTATTATGTCTTCATTTGACATGAGTTTCGTGATATCATAATCACCGGAAGAAGGAACTAATCGGCAGTAAATTGTACTTTATCCACATCTTTTTGGGATCTCGATACTCCCGTATTACAAATGCTCAAATTTACAGGCACTATAAAACATTAATGGATATGCTTTTATGAGATTTGATGCATATGCCCAAAACATTATTATTTCCCTGCAGTGATTAATTTGATCTGCTATGAAAAAATTACTGCAACGGTATATATTTTGATTACAATGATAAAGTAATGTCTAAATATCATTACAATGAATAAATAGATATAGAATATCCTTGTGATGGAATTAAAATATTTAGAAATAATTTAAACAAGCCGCAATCTCTAGTGCTTTCACAGCTTCGCTGCTCGTCAGGAGATGTTTAATAATGCAATAACAGGGCCTTTTTTTAGCATGATTTTGGGGCCGAAAATCGGCCCCATTTTTTCAGCCCCATTCCCCATGGCAAAACCTCTAAATTTTTCCCAATTCAACCCTAAAATTTCCCAAAATCAAAGTTTCTTGAAAACTATCCAAAAATATTGAATGAACTTAGTTTGTTAAGGCTCTAAATATTTGTGACTTGGCTTCAAAAAAGTATATAAACTTCACTGGAAATAAAAAATCTTAATTGTTATGCTTTATTTCATATTTCATAATTTTCCCAAATCTTGGGTTTGGCACTCCATTTTCCCAAATTCAAAGCCACAGGCCCCATTCCCAAAGTAGTGAGAAAAAGCTCTGAATAATTTTTTTGTTTGGAAAAAATAAGGATGTGGATCATATCCTTGGTTAAGGTTCAGATATATGTATTTCTGAAATTATACAATATAATTATATCATTTATCGGACAGATCAGTATATTACAATTGTAGATATATTATGATCATGCTTTGTTAAACATTTTGTTTCCCTGCAGATACATGGGAAGTTCTGAAGGAGCTATCCAGAAAATACATTTAGTTTGTTCTCGATAATACTGAAATCTGGAGCCTGAAATATTGGACGTGCTTCCAAGGCCTATATTTGGAAACATGGATCGTCCACCGTCACCCGCCAGATTAGCCTACACCTCGGACAAGCACCCACGTCATACCCTCGACTCGATAAACGTCCTTCGTAAACACAGAGAACTATGTGACGTTGTTCTGATTGTGGCACAAAGGAAAATATTTGCACATCGTGTCATCTTGTCAGCATGTAGTCCGTATTTTCATGCAATGTTTACAGGCGAACTAGCGGAGAGCCGTCAGACGGAAGTGACAATCAGAGATATCGATGAGAGTGCAATGGAACTTTTAGTCGACTTTTGTTACACATCGAACATCACTGTTGAGGAGAGCAATGTCCAGACTCTGTTACCTGCAGCCTGTCTGCTTCAACTGGCTGAAATCCAGGAAGTGTGTTGTGAATTTCTCAAACGACAGTTAGACCCGTCTAATTGTCTGGGGATTCGTGCATTTGCTGATACACATGCCTGCAGAGATTTGTTGCGAATTGCTGACAAATTCACTCAACATAACTTTCAGGAGGTTTGTATATACGTACTGGTTGAACTTTTTACCAAACACACATGTACAGATCAAAGAGTCAAATAAATGCAACAAGATAATTACTGAATTAAAATGTCTGTACTTTTGCTTAAAGGAATGCTTGTGAAAATAGCGACTTTATCTTTGAAGAATTCATTACAATACCAATTAAATATAGGAATAAGGATTCCCTATAGAAATTAAGGGATTACAAAAGTTAAGGAAAGTTTCTTAAGTAAAGATTTGTTTCTCTAACTTCTGTAATGCTTTCATGTGTGGAATTTTAAGTGAAGAAATTTCCCATCATCAAATTAAAATTGAAGGAATGATCTCAAAACTGGGGCCTGGTAGATAACACGTTCTTTGGTCCTTGTAAGTCTCATCGATCATAAGTGTGGTACTGGTTTTATCAACATTACAAAAAAAAAACTTACCAATTTCACCAGGTGATGGAGAGCGAGGAGTTCCTGTTGCTGCCAGTGAATCAGCTGGTAGATATCATATCAAGTGACGAGTTAAATGTCCGCAGTGAGGAACAGGTGTATAGTGCTGTCATGGCCTGGGTCAAATACAACATCCAAGACAGACGTACTCATCTCCCTAATGTAAGTCAAAATAATTTACAGTCAAATCTTAGAACAGTGGATCCGCAATAATCCAGACACTAATAGTCCAGAAAACTCATAAGCAGCATGTAAATGTCAAGGATCAAATTTGATTGTTAAATTGGCTAAGTCCAGAAAAGTTACAAACTGGACGGTTTTGGCAGGCCAAGCAACGGAAATGTTCAAATTATAAAAAGGGTCCACTTTATTTTAAGTCTGCATACTTAGGTGATTTTTTTAAAATAGTTTTTCATGTTACAAGTATTCTTGAATATGAGGTGTAGAACTTGAAAGGGACCAACAAAGATAAACAGTATTTTCATCAATTGTTTGCAAACACAATTTAAACATATCAGACTTTGACATATCTCTGTGAAATGATAGTTTTGATATTATTACTTAAGAAACATTAAGGTTTTATGCCTATAAATATTGTATTAATTAAAATTGCAGGTTGTTCAGCATGTACGGTTACCGCTTATGAGCCCCAAATTCCTCGTTGGGACAGTAGGCTCTGACCTCCTTATCAAAAGTGACGACTCCTGTAGAGATTTGTTAGACGAGGCCAAGAATTATCTCCTCTTGCCTCAGGAGCGACCTCTAATGCAGGGCCCGCGTACGAGACCTCGAAAACCAATACGATGTGGAGAAGTTCTGTTTGCTGGTATGATGTTGTTGTATTATAATGTTGGTTTTATAAATAGATTGAAATTAAAATTTAGGAACATGTAGTTACAAAGCTGAAGTATTTCATTAAGAAACTCAAATAGTGGTGTACTCTGTAATTCATTTGTATTTGTCATAATAAGCACCCAGGATGCTTTAAAGTTTGAGAAGAGCACATAATGACCTAATTCACACCTTTCACAAAATCATCGTACAAAGGAAGCTATATAAAATCATTTTTCAAAAGAAATTAAATTCATGGTACCATATTCGACCCAATAAGTGCCCAGGGCGTTTAAAAGATTAAAAAATGAAAAGGTGCTAATATATAATAAGACAAAATTATTGCAAATCTCGACAGTTCTGTGTAGTTTGGGACTTTATTTATGCATGGACAATTGAAATCGAAGCCTCAAAAAGGGGAAGGGCGGTTATAGGGACATAAGCGCTTATTGGGTCAAATATGGTAATTGAACATGAGGCCTCGAAAAGGGGAGGGCACTTTTAGATATGAGGCTGCTAATTGAGTAAAGTAAGATAATTTACCTGAGAAATTAATATACATTTTGAAGAGCATACATAAAATTGATTCAAAACTGAATCTTTATTTACATAGTTGGAGGCTGGTGTAGTGGCGACGCTATCTCTAGTGTTGAGCGATATGATCCTCAGACGAATGAGTGGAGGATGGTAGCACCCATGAGTAAGCGACGCTGTGGGGTAGGCGTCGCCGTCCTCAATGACCTTCTGTATGCTGTCGGGGGTCACGATGGACAGTCGTATCTCAACAGTATTGAGAGGTATGTATTAGGTTTAGAATGTTATATTTAATATGTGTACCTATGTATTGAATATCGATGACTTTGCATTGGAACAAATTATTTTCACTCTAGCAAACCATCTCATTACCCTAGCACATGACGTTATTTCTAATTGTTAGGGTCTTGTGAAGCTTGACCGTACACATATGTGTCAACCATTCATTTAGTAAAACTAAATAAAAAAATTTAGAATATTGATTGCACTTTAGGCAAACATCAATGTCAGACAGGCTCTTCTGTGTTGAGAAACAAATCAGATGGTTTTACTGTAATTTAATGTGAACTGAAATCGCGGTTAAATCAAATGGAACACAAATTTTGTGATGTATAACTAAAAGTATCTATTTAATTGTACTTGCAGTTGAGCGCTTTTTTTGCAGAGATTTCTACAAATATTCATCATACATTTTGAATCCACAAATTTTTCAAAATTTAATAGCACACCGAAAAAGTAAACAAGTGAATGTAGTTGAACACCTAGGTGTTAACAATTATGCCAGTAAGTTTGAACAATCCTTTATATTTAAAACACAGATAAATGAGGGATAATTGTGTTAATTCTCCTTGTGTGATACTAATAATGCATATTTGTGTGTAGGTTTGATCCTCAGACAAACCAATGGAGTGGGGACGTGGCACCCACTAGTTCATGTCGGACCAGTGTAGGGGTGGCTGTCCTCGACAGCTATATGTATGCAGTAGGGGGACAGGATGGTGTGTCTTGTCTCAACTTTGTAGAGAGGTAAATATTGTATAAACCTCCTTTTAACACAATGTATAGTGTTTCCAAATATTTTTGTTAAATTAGGATGGACATTTCGTTCAAAAACGTGATCAGGTGGTGCAGTGGTTAAGCCTTTCACCTAGCTATATATATATATCGGGCCGGGGTTTGATCCCTGGTACGGGCGTGATAAGGTTAGGGGTCACCTACCCGATCACATGTGTTTTCTTCGGACACTCTGATTTTCTCCCACTTTAAGACCCCTCATGCACCTCCTGGTCTTCGAAAGTGATTTGTATAAGTTGTAGAACTTGTTTCGCAATCAATGTAAAATAAATAAAGTTTGTATATCATTCAACAATGTATTAAATTAAAATTACCTTTATGGCTTTAAATCATTAGATTCTAAAATGCACAAACACTAATTTTTGCTACATAATGATGTCTTTTTTATGTATACATATTATATGTATTTTTTTTTTCTTCCCCTTTATTATCTAAACATTGATATAAATGAAAAGATAAATACAATTTTAGCAAACAAAAAAAACCAAAAAACCTTGTTTATTTCATGAGGACTTCAAATCTTATAAGAAAATGTAGCATGGAACACATTGATGAAGTTTATTTTAATTTTGCTACAGGTATGACCCTCAGCTTAACAAATGGACCAAAGTAGCGTCTATGAGTACACGACGACTAGGGGTGGGCGTAGCCGTTTTGGGAGGTTACCTGTACGCTGTAGGAGGCAGTGATGGTACCTGTCCACTAAACACAGGTAAGTCTCCTAGGGAGGGGAGGGGATGGAAGTCACAGTCAAGTCATTGGGGTAGGGAGCTGTAGTTTTCATTTCTGTCATTCCTTCAGTTTGTCTGTCCATCAGTTAGTTCCCTTGAAGCTTCATATCTTTATTCTTCAATCGCATTCTTTTTAACTTGCATTGTATGCCTAGAGGCCCACTACCTTTGCGGAAAAAAAAAAAAAAATTCTTTAAAGATGCTCCAACGCTGACAAATGGTAATTTTTCACTATCAAAAACAGGAGTAGACGATTTAGTATTTTTCTTCAGTTGCAAAAGTTACTTATCTTACACCATTACTACCATTGAAAAGTTTGAGCTTCTTATTTTACATCAAGTTAAAAATATGAAAAATAATTAATTGCATCCCGAAAAATTCCGTCGCACTATATCCTATACATCCTCGATACTCCAGGGGTTCCGATCACTTACGAGGTGTAGAGATTGTAAGTGATCGGAACCCCTGGAGTATCGAGGATGTATCCTATATGAAATGAAGTACTGATTGCGCATGTACCAACGGCGAAATCAATTATTTCATACTATTTTTGTGTTAATTCGGCATACATATATATACATGATTAAACACCAATCATTATTCAAATAATGAATATTATTTATGCACTGTCAGCGGTGGAGCATCTTTAAAACAATGATAATACATGTACATGTATATGGAAATGTATATAAATGGCCTTGGAGGATGTTATAACACCAATCAAATGCAGGATTCCCCTGCGTAAGCTATGTTAACAGTGAAGATTTGTTTCGCTGTTTGCCGCCTGACACAGTGATAATCTGCCAATAAATGGTAATTAGGACAATAGCGGGAAACATAAAACGACCCACGCTATGAAAATTAGCAATTAATTTATTTAAATTGAATTGTTAAGAAGATAATGGTAAGTATTTTACTAACGGTAAGTTAATAACTTCTAATCAGTTACAAGAGTATGAATTAATATGTGTCACAATCGTAAAATCATGTAATAATAGCAGTTGAATATCATTTATGTAAAACTAAGAATTCTGAAATGTGATGTGTTTGTTACAGTGGAAAGATATGACCCAAGAACAAACCGCTGGTTGGCAATGTCTCCTATGGGTACGCGGCGTAAACACTTAGGTGTGGCAGTCTATAACAACATGATATACGCTGTCGGGGGTCGGGATGACACTACAGAACTGAGTAGTGCAGAGCGATATAATCCACAGAATAATACATGGTTACCAGTGGTTGCCATGACATCTCGCAGAAGTGGGGTAAGTGTGGTGTGATTGGTGGAAGAAAGCTTTTCAAAAAATGCAGAAGTGGGATTACTATACCATGATTGGTGGAAAAAATGTCAAAATTCACAGAAAATGGTTAAAGATGCTCCACCACCAACAGAGCATAAATAGCATTCATCATTAGAACAATAATCAGTATTTAATCTTGTATAAATATATGTCTAGTTAACACAAAAAAATAATATAATATGTTTTGCCTTTGGTGCATGCGCAATCAGTACTTCATTCCATATAGCATATAGTGCCACAGATTTTTTTCGGGATGCAATTAATTATTTCTTATATTTTCAACTTGAAGTAAAATTAGAAGCTCAAACTTTTCAATGGTGGTAATGGTGTAAAGTAAGTAACTTTTGTAACTGAAGAAAATCACTAAATCGTCTGCTCCTGTTTATGATAGTGAAAAAATACCAATTGTCAGCGGTGGAGCATCTTTAAGTATACTACAATTGGTGAAATTATTTGTTAAATTTGCAGAAGTGGGTTGATTATACTACAATTAATTGAAACTATTTAAAGGTATGGAGAAGTGGGGTAATTTTCTAGTAATGATGGGAAAGAATGTTCAGTTATTGCAAAAATAAAATAAGTTTCTTATGAAGTGGTACAGAGGACTGTCACAATATAAGGGATATCAAATTACCATGATAGAAATTATAGTACAATGTAATTAGACATCTCTGTATTGTTACAACCCCCTGTGATAAGTGTCTTGTAATGAATTATTTGTCTTGTGATTGACGATTTATGAAAGCTGCGTGTTTGTATACATATAATCACCGTACTTACATGTATAGATTTTATTTGACAGGTTGGTTTAGCAGTCGTAAATGGCCAATTGATGGCTATCGGAGGATTTGACGGCACGACATACCTAAAGACTATTGAAGTGTTTGATCATGATCAGAACTGTTGGAAGTTGTGTGGTGGTATGAACTATCGGAGATTAGGTGGTGGGGTGGGGGTGGTGCGAATGCCCCAACATGAACCTCATCTGTACTATACTGCTTAGAACTGCTAAAGCAAGCAGTGTGCTTCATATATAGTATTACAGAAAATATCTATTTTATAGTATCATTTTATACATTGCACATGTCAACCTCTACCTTATCAAAGTATAGAGCGGTGTTTTCCTATTTCTCAAAACAAAAGAGCAGACTTAGATGACAATTAGTTAACTACCGGTAAGTCATTGTTGAATTTCTAGGTTAAGATTGTTTCATGATCCAAAAACCCATGACATCATTTTCTAGCGTGGATATTGACAAACTATATATATAGCTAGACTTTGTGTAGTTCTAATGCAAGAACTTTCATTATGGAACTACATGTATATGTACCTTCAGCAATGTAAAAGTCTCATGGTCAGCAAAACCTCTGTGATATTGTTAACCCTGTACATGTTTAATCTTATCATTTGGGAAGAGTACTCTCTATGAACCTCATTAAATCAAAAACTACCTTAAAATTTATACTTGAAGATAAGCAGTACCTGATCTGGTATGCTATAAATGTACTTGTTTTGTTGCTATCAACTTTTAGCCATGGTTCATAATGGTTAAAAAACGATATACAATGTACTGAAAATACAGATACTGTAGTAATATTTTAGTGCAACATATCTTGCACAAGAAGCATTAAAAAAGATAACCACTAAAAATATTTACATTTACTGTACAGTATCCCTATAGATCTTTATTACCCAGTTATCATTTTATTCCAAACAAAGGACTGATAGAAGATCTATCGGAGATATGACAATGTGTTCATGTGTATTGTTCTGGAGAGTTAATTCTGTTCTGTAAAGCTTATCATAACTTCCTATGACAGATAGGCTTGTCCAGGCTAATAAATTAAACATTTGCATAGTACATGTTTTCTGCACAAACACCTGGATAAGAAAGCCTTATTCCGGACACAATGACTATATGATGTTGGTGCATTATGACGTCATCAAAAATGATGGACTCAAAGGCCAAACCTGTGTACAGAAACGTAACATAATATATTAAGCAAATAAGTTCTTAAAATAACGTTATATCAAAGGAAAATACTCTTTAATTATTTAGGTATAAAGAATAGGGATATTCAACCCTCAGAGTCACTAATTTAGGTAAAAAGGCTTGCATTTTACCTGATTAAGTGACATGTGGGGGAAAATCCTTATCCTTCGACCATCATTCCCTTATATAAAAGAATCATATAATCTATTTCTGTTCCTTTTCTATTCTAGTCTGTCCTATTTCTATATGCTTGCTACAACTTTGTTCCTGCTTACTGCATTTCATGAAAATTTATAAAAAGTCATACTTGTAGAGAAACAAGCTATCAGGTATGAGGTCAAAAGTCAAGGTCGACCTAAGACTTTATATATACATTGTACCACTTCTACATTGGTACTTTTTTTTGGGATTCCAAATGGAGTAGAAAATCAATGAAGTATTCTGTTGATCAGATTCAGTCATTGATGCTTTGTTTAATATTGAGTTGTAAAGTGATTTGTACATAAAATGTATATAAAATCTTGTAAATATTGTACAGAAAGTTATTTATCATTTAGATTCTGGTATTTAATTTAAATAATATTGTGTATTGTTTTGTGCCTATTTTCTTGTTGTAAAGATGAATGTGACATGTTGTGGTATATCAAGATTTCAAAACAAAATGGGTTAAATCTGTTTTTCCATTAGTCTCACCTTCTGGTGATTGTGATGTCACAAAAAGCATGTCAAAATATGATGTTGCATTCACCGAAAGGTGGGACAAAGTTACAGTAAAGAGTACTTCACCCACTTTGTTTTGGTATCTTAAAGTTGACATATTGTTTGTTTGAGCTGCCTGTTAACCTCATTTACTGCACTCACTGAAACTATTTCAGAAATTTACAGTACAATAATTAAGTTTAAGGTTTTTCTGTGTTTTATCTATATTTTCAAATATTTAGGTTATAACATTATATATAATATAACATATAAATATTCATACTTTTACTTTTAGGAAAACATGTCAATTATTTCTAAGAAAGAAGACCCAAGCTTAAATGATAGCCTTTTATGTTGCATTGTTTTGTTATTGAGATAAAAATGTTTACAATATTTCATTGTTGTTTTGTGATAATACAACTGAGCTTAAGATGTTTTTGTTAGGTGTTTGTACCTGTTCTTTGTCTGTTATAAGGTGTATGTGTGATCTGTATCCCCAAGTTTGAAGCTTTATCAGCTTGATGCTGTTTTTAGAATAATCAAATCTTTCATGGGTTTATTTCTTGACACATTTGAATTGTGTATTCATCACACTCCATGAATTGTGCTTAGACATTGGTAATGTTATCACTAGCAACATTTTATGCAACAGAGAATAGACAAATGGTATGCTATTGTTGGTAACTTCATCGTACATATCAGCTGTACTTCATAATATATTTGTTTTTTTACATTTGACAGGAATATCCAATCTTATGCTGATGAATATCCTACCAAGGTCCTAGGGCTAGTTCAATTTTTCTGACTATCTTACTAGTATATTGCTTATATATTAACATCAGAACACTTTGGGCAAGACATCCTGCCAGCAAGGAATGATTTTATTATACCCCACAAAAATAGCATGATGTCATAAAAGTACAATTTTTCATGATTCATATAACTCCCCTAACATGCATGAAAGTCGACTGGTCAGCTGTTTTTTTATTGGACATTATTTTGCTGACTATCAACATGACGTAAGGTTTCAAAACATTGTTGGAGTAGATTCATGTCAGCCTTGTCATGCATGTAATATGTAAGATGACAATAGGTCTAGTATATACATCAGGCAATAAAAAGGTTAAGAAAGAGACAGATTGGATCTAAAGAATTTTATCCTCCATGTTGAAATGTTGGTGTCTCGCACCCTATAACAAAGGGGTCATTGATTCAATGATTCTGTTTATTAGCTTCGTACAAAGGATGACCTTGTGATGTTTGTATGTAATGGTGTATGGTGCTCTGTATGCTCTACTGTTTGTAGTACATTGGTACTATCTAGAATACTTCATCTGATATATCAGAGACACTTTCCTTTGTTTCACTCCATCAGTCTGTAAGTATTGACTGACCGTTCCGCCAAATGGAACACGTTTGGATTTATCCATGATGACGGCACCCATATGAAAGATACGCTTTGAATATAAAAACTAAGTATTTACGGTGTTAACAGTATAATGGAAATAAAAATAATACCAAAATAGTTTAGGCCTTCATTGAAATAAACAATTCATTTAATATTTTCGGATATAAATACGCTCTGCCTTGTTTTCAACAAAGAAAATATTCCGGTGACAAATGAAAAATCTCGGGTCCGCCATCTTGGATACAAGAGGTACACTTCTGAAAACGAACCACTTGTACCGGTACAGTTCTTCTGGTACGGCGCGTTCCATTTGAGATACAGCAGATTGGTATCGATACAACTGGTACGAATCTGCCAATGGAATGCACTGCGAGTGAAATGAAGGGAAGTAAATCTGATTATATTGAAAGAGTGAAACAAAGATAAGTAAATTCCAGATCTGAATGAGAATCCTGTCAAATTAGTCTAAAAGACCACCTTATGAACAAGGGAAAAGTTGTCTCTATAGTCAAAGTGGTCTTTATAGAAAGGTCAAATTGTCTTATAAATGACCATTTTGGACCCTAAGAAAATGGTCTTATAAGCAGGAAGTCTTTATACAGAGGTGGTCACTAAAACAGGTTTCACTGTACTTAAATCACCTATGCTCCATTGATCACTGTATCCTTTGAAAACTGTAAAGATACATAAGTGGTATATTTAAGCACTTCTCCTGTACTTGGATTTGTCAGGAACAGGTTCTAAGAGAATTGGTGATCAATTACAATGTCCTGGTTGTCAACTATAATAAAAGAAGAAAGTTAAAACAGAATGACTTCATTTCTTATCTTTCCTATAAACAGAATGACTGCATCCCTTGTCTTTCCTGTCAATTCTTTATATTTTGATAGACTAAGGGTTGAAGATTATAGCTCTTGACTACAAAAGATTTAATCTGGATTTCAATACAGTTTCTTGAGAGGAAAACTGCCAACTTCAGTCCAATCTTAAGTTGGCATCATATAACTTATATCAAAAGCTTTTTACATTTAACAAAGTGTGGAACTTTGCGAAGATATGGAACTGGGTGATTAGATAGGGATGGAAGTAGAATTTCGGATTGGGATGGGAATTGATGTTTGATTAGGGAAGGGAGTGGATATCTGGTTAGGGATGGGAGTGGATGTTTGGTTAGGGTTATGATTGGATGTTTGGTTAGGGACAGGAGTGGATGTCTGGTTATGGATGGGAGTGGATGTCTGGTTAGGGATGGGAATTGATGATTGGTAAGCGATATATTTGGATGTCTGGTTAGGGATATGATTGGATGTTTGGTTAGGGATATGATTGGATGTTTGGTTAGGGATGGGAGTGGATGTCTGGTTAGGGATGGGAGTGGATGTCTGGTTAGGGATGGGAGTGGATGTCTGGTTAGGGATGGGAGTGGATGTCTGGTTAGGGATGGGAATAAATGTTTGGTTAGGGATGGAGTGGATGTCTGGTTAGGGATGGAGTGGATGTTTGGTTAGGGATGGGAGTGTATGTCTGGTTAGGGATGGAAGTAGATGTTTGGTAGGATTGATGGATGTTTGGTTAGGGATATGATTGATGTTTGGTAAGGGATATGATAGGATGTTTGGTTAGGGATGAGGATTGTAGGATGATGGATGTTTGGTTAGGGATGGAAGTGGAGTTTGGTAAGGGATATGATTTGTTTGGTAAGGGATATGATTGGATGTTTGGTTAGGGATATGATTGGATGTTTGGTTAGGGATATGATTGGATGTTTGGTAGGATGATGGATGTTTGGTTAGGGATTGAGTGGATGTTTGGTTAGGGATATGATTGGATGTTTGGTTAGGGATATGATTGGATGTTTGGTTAGGGATATGATTGGATGTTTGGTTAGGGATGGGAGTGGATGTTTGGTTAGGGATGGAAGTGGATGTTTGGTAAGGGATATGATTGGATGTTTGGTAAGGGATATGATTAAATGTTTGGTTAGGGATATGATTGGATGTTTGGTTAGGGATATGATTGGATGTTTGGTTAGGGATATGATAGGATGTTTGGTTAGGGATATGAGTGGATGTTTGGTTAGGGATATGATTGGATGTTTGGTAAGGGATATGATTGGATGTTTGGTTAGGGATATGATTGGATGTTTGGTTAGGGATATGATTGGATGTTTGGTTAGGATGGGATTATAGGGATTGGATGTTTGGTTAGGGATATGATGGATGTTGGTAGGTTGAGGATGTTTGGTAGGATATGATTGGATGTTTGGTTAGGGTTGGAGTGGATGTTTGGTAGGATGATATGATTGGATGTTTGGTTAGGGATGGATTGGATGTTTGGTAGGGATGATGGATGTTTGGTTAGGGATATGATGGATGTTTGGTTAGGGATATGATTGGATGTTTGGTTGGATTGGATGTTTGGTTAGGGATATGAATGGATGTTTGGTTAGGGATGATGGATGTTTGGTAGGGATATGATGATGTTGGTTAGGGATTATGATGGATGTTTGGTTAGGATGGGATTGGATGTCTGGTTAGGGATTGGAGTGGATGTTGGTTAGGGATGGGAGTGGATGTTTGGTTAGGGATGGGAGTGGATGTCTGGTTATGGATGGAGTGGATGTTTGGTTAGGGATGTGAATTGATGTTTGGTAGATTGGATGTGTTAGGAATGATTGGATGTTTGGTTAGGGATATGATTGGATGTTTGGTTAGGGATGGAGTGGATGTTTGGTTAGGGATGGGAGTGGATGTTGGTTAGGGATGGAATGTGGATGTTTGGTTAGGGATTGAATGGATGTTTGGTTAGGGATATAATTGGATGTTGGTTAGGGATATGATAGGATGTTTGGTTAGGGATGGGAGTGGAATGTTTGGTAGGTTAGGGATGGGAAGTAGATGTTTGGTAAGGGATATGATTGGATGTTTGGTTGGTTGATGGGTTATGATATGATTGGATGTTTGGTTAGGGATATGATGGATGTTGTTTGGGATGGGATTGGTGGGGTGGATGTTTGGTAAGGGATATGATTGGATGTTTGTTAGGGATATGATTGGATGTTTGGTTAGGGATATGATTGGATGTTTGGTTAGGGATATGATTGGATGTTTGGTTAGGGATATGATTGGATGTTTGGTTAGGGATGGGAGTGGATGTTTGGTTAGGGATGGAAGTGGATGTTTGGTAAGGGATATGATTGGATGTTTGGTAAGGGATATGATTAAATGTTTGGTTAGGGATATGATAGGATGTTTGGTTAGGGATATGATAGGATGTTTGGTTAATTATATGATTGGATGTTTGGTTAGGGATGGGAGTTGATGTTTGGTTAGGGATGGGAGTGGATGTTTGGTTAGGGATGGGTGGATGTTTGGTTAGGGATATGATTGGAGTTTGATTAGGGATGATAGTGGATGTTTGGTTGAGTGAGTGGATGTTTGGTTAGGGATGGGATGATGATAGGATTAGGGATTTGGTTTGATTAGGAGTGGATGTTTGTTAGTGATTGGATGTTTGGTTGGTGATAGGATGTTTGGTTAAGTATATGATTGGATGTTTGGTTAGGAATGGAGGGATGTTTGGTTAGGGATGGGAGTGGATGTTTGGTTAGGAATATGATTGGATGTTTGGTTAGGGATGGGAGTGGATGTTTGGTTAGGGATGGAAGTGGATGTTTGGTAAGGGATATGATTGGATGTTTGGTTAGGGATATGATTGGATATTTGGTTAGCGATATGGTTAGGTTAGATGGGAATTGATGTTTGGTTAGAGATGGGAATGGATGTTTGGCTAGAGATGGGAATGGACGTTTGGCTAGAGATGGGAATGGACGTTTAGGTAGGGATGGAAATAGATGTTTGGTTAGGGATATGATTGGATGCTTGGTTAGCGATATGATTGGATATTTGGTTAGGGATGGGAATGGATGTTTGGTTAGGGATGGAAATGCATGTTTAGGTAGGGATGGAAGTAAAAGTTTAGTTTGGAAAATAGATCAACAGTTTAGCTAAAGGTTGAGCTTAACGATCGGCTGGGAGTTTAGAACGAATTATTATATTATATTCTGCCGCAACTCCGTTCTCGTTATTTATCAGAAACTGTCTGTTTTGCCAAGTCTGTTTTTTAAGTCAAAATATGTTGTCATAATAAAAACATAAAATGAGACTTTTTTTTCTCAAGATGACATATTGCCATATTGCTTCGTCTGTCGTCGTGCGCGTGCGCCGTCCACTCTCGTCCGTGCGTAAACTTTTCGTTCAAACGACTTCTTCTCTATACCCGAAAGGCCTTGGCCACGATACTTTTATTGGGCCTCTAGCATGCTGAAATGATGGGTTACCAACTTTGTAACTCTGTACAAATGAATGACCCTGACTTTCATTCAAGGTCACATGGGCTAAAAAGGCTAAATCTGGCAAAAATAATAGGATTCTACTTCAATTAAATTTCAAAATATTACCTTTTTAACTTTTCTGCTGCGGTTATTTTGATTTTGAAAAAAAAAGGTTGATAATTGTACCATTTACTCATTAAAATTTAAAAAAAATTTAATTTGATATATTAAAAAAGTATTATGTACATGTGTGTCTGTGATTCCTCTGTCGTGATTGGCTGTCTAGTCTCGGGTATTGGATAAATTCATAGTAGGGATTGTATATTAGACAGAACTCAGCCGTAGCCGGATCCAAGTCCGTATTGAGAAAGGAGAAGGGACATGATCTCCGGTAGAGGTTATAACGTTAACCTAAATCTTGACTATAAACAACCAACAATCAAAAGTATATACTGGGCAGTGTGACGAATTGAATGCCTGCGTGCTTCCATCTCTTCCATTAGGTAAATATTGGTAGTATATAGCATCTTTTAGGCATTTAGATGTGGGAATAGGAGGCCGCGGTCACAGTTTATTTATGTGTATGGTAGTATTGTCGGCTAGTCCTATTTTAATTTGTTGCCTGTGTTCTTTGTGTTGTAGATATTTCACGTTGTATTTGTAATGAAAAGTTAATTGTTGAAAGAAAGTCGTTTGTTCTTTTTTTCTCTCAGCAGGCAGACAACTGAAAGCTACAGTTTGTATAACATCCACCGGACCTGACTTTTCTTGACATCATTTCATAACAAATACTTCGGCGAAAAATGGATGGAAACATTTATATAGAGAGAGAATCAATAATTGTAGTATATATTTGCAATGAAAAAAATATAAAATTCAATCCGCTTTCCAATTGTAGTAAATACGTAGTAAACAAGTCACGTGTTTATACCTCATTCATGTCATTGGCCGAAATATAGAACTGTATCATTGGTAAATAGTGATCACGTGATTTTGTGTTTACTTCCAAATATAGTGATAGTTTGCTTGCCATATTGTCGGAAAAAATGATTTATTTGAAAATATTTAAACTCCAAAATGCTATTAATATTGCATGCATACATTTTGACTTGCACATATGTACTGTTGTACTATGAATAATGGTCTGAAATGAGTCATAAAACTGTCATTTCCACTTTTTATCTCTAAATGCTATAATGCAAATTGACCAATTCAATCGGTTGAACCGTCTAAACTAGGATCAGCGAAGATCGGCTACTCACGGCTAAATTCGTAGAATTCTGAATTCATATTTACAAAAATGTACCTACTTTACGTTTCAGAATAGATAAATATAACACAAGATCTCCGTCAAAAGAACAAATTATATATACTGAACAACAGGTCAGAGAAATCGCTATATTTGGAATTAAACACACAATCACGTGATCACTAGTTACCAATAATACTACTCTATATTACTTGTTTTACTAAGTTTTCACTAGAAAAATTTCCACGTGGTTTCCGACTTTCGAGGTAAAACCACGTCTCGGAAGAATTTAAATTCCAAAGGTTGAACCAATATTAATTGTACATGGTCATTAAGACCGTAATAAAATCTCGTTATGCCTTTATATAGATGTACATGTAGCAGCGGTGTTAATGTTTAAGTACATGTATATAATATATGGATAGGGCAAGCTAACAAGTTAAGCTGGTTCCCAATGTGTATTGTGTTCCTGTCATACATTTATTTCTTGTGAGATATTTTTTTAAATGTCCGCCATTGCCGTCAGCAGCACAAACCGTTTGGGTCCCGTTGTCAAATAATTGTATTAGGTCATAGTGATTGCTACCAAATTTCATACTTGTATCATAAAATGCACGGTTTTATGCTTAAGCCTACGGACTACTAAAGGTAATAGGATACAGGGTACAGAATGCCGAGTACAGGATACAGGGAACGGGATACGGGATGCAGGATACAGAGTATAGGATGCAGGATACACGGTATAGGATATATGGTACATGATACAGGGTACATGATGCAGGGTACATTATACATGGTATGGGATACTGACTATATGATAATATTCAAAGTACAAGGTACAGAATACAGGATACAGCATAAAGGATACACTACATGGTACAGGAAAAGGGGTATGGGGTACAGTATTGAGGGCATAGGATATATTAGTGGCGTAGGAAGATGAAACGAACGTAATGAGGGGCAAAGGTCCTCAATACATATGTATTTCATAACAACACCCCCTCCCTCCCCCCTTCGCGCTCCCCGCACCCACAGGAGATACTTATATACTTTTTCCATATATCATTACATATAATCCTTGCGCGCATCTAAAGACAGTGACGTCGCTAACAGGAAATTAATGAATACGGAGTGCGAATTGGAGGGGTCCGGGGTATCCCCTGCAAAAAAAATATTACAATTTAGAATGTATGAGATGAGTTTTACGATGTATTTTGATGAATTTGCGAGCGGCGAAGGCGCAAAATTGTGGTGTTTGAAGGAACCTGGGGTTTCTCATGGGAAAAAAAATTACAATTAGAATGGCTGAGATAAGTTTTACAATGTATTTGATGAAATTTGTGAGCACCGAAGGCGCGAGATTGTGTTGTTTTGGGGTCCTGGTTTCTCCCTCGAGAAAAAATATTAAGATTTGGAATGGCTGAGATGAGTTTTACAATGTATTTTTATGATTTTAAAGCGTTCTTCACACGGTATTTTTTTTTTATTTAAAGTTACCTGCATTTAGAAATGATAATCGGGAGTGTCGTCATACCATTATGCAACCCTGCTCGATCTGAACATACCGGATTCGCACCATCGGCACATTGTTACCATGTAAATCAAAATAATAATGAATTGATTGTTTTGCTTAGACATATAAACAAATTAATCTTTTAAGAAGCTTTTTTTTGAAACAGTATAATCCCTTGATGGACATTTCAGATTAGTTCGTGTGTATTGAATTTTCATTGTAAATGTTACGATACTCAGGGTATGGGGTACAGGATACGAGATACAGGGTATGGGGTACAGGATACGAGATACAGGGTATGGGGTACAGGATACGAGATACAGGGTATGGGGTACAGGATACGAGATACAGGGTATGGGGTACAGGATACGAGATACAGGGTATGGGGTACAGGATACGAGGTACAGGGTATGGGGTACAGGATACGAGATACAGGGTATGGGGTACAGGATACATGATACAGGGTTAGGGGGTACAGGATACATGGTTAGGGGGTACAGGATACAGGGTATGGGGTACAGGATACAGGATAAAGGGTTAGGGGGTACAGGATACAGGATACGAGATACAGGGTATGTGGTACAGGATACAGGATACAGGGTTAGGGGGTACGGACGGGGTATAGGATATAGGGTACTAGGTACTGAGTACAGGGTACACGGTACAAAATACAGGGTACATGGAACAGTTTATAGGCTACAAGGTACAGTTACCATTTACATAATGGACGGACAGAAAGACATTTGCTTCTACGAGACAAAGAAATTGAGACCATCGCCAACATTGAAAACTGTACACTGCACATGACCATATATGGAGAACCCCACGTGCAATGTTATATTGATACGTATACATGTATATATAACAACATCTCATGTACATAATAGATATCGTTAAAAAAATAAATGAATTTTATTATAACGTCACAAATTTTACATTTTGCACATGATATGATAAACATACTACGTACAGTACTGTAAGAATGATATCATTAGTTTCAGACAAAATTTGCCATACTCCAATGTCACTTGTCAGGGATCGGCATACAAGAAGTCCGACCACAATGTGTAATGGCAGACAGCGAGCAAGTCAATCTCTCCCTGAATGATAGAGCTCCCGATACGACTGACAACATTAAATTAACTGCAGTGTCACTGTAGTGAGTGAGTTCGTACTGTACTACGGTAGATACATATAAATCTAATCCCGTACTCGACCATATAAGCGAAGTAGAAGTGCCCTGTCGAAGCACACCTGCCGAAAGCCTCAGCACGCAAACATTAGACATGGCGGACCAAAAAGTTTCCGGTACTCTTTTACACTATGGAGACTTCATCGTCATTATTGGCTACTTTGTATTTATCCTCTTCGTTGGCTTGTGGGTAAGTTTTGATATTCACTGTGTACACATACTTAGATCGATCTAGAGACCCGCATTTTAACCCCCTGTGTATGTGTTAAATACGAATACATTTACTGGGTATTGACCGGCAGTGTAAGCTGTTATGGACTTTCCTTATTCAGTGTTTAATGTTCGGTGAATGACCATTTGTAACCTATGAACTGAATATTGACACGTGGATTGAAAGACCGCTATCTTTACAAACACGACCATAGAACGAATAATCTGCATGTAACCCTGCTTTCACTTCGTTCCTGATGACCCTCTGTCATTTCTAAATATTCTGTCCTTAGTCCAGAGTTATACGTCACCGTGGTTAACATGAACCCTCCCCTTCTCCAGTATATGTGTTTAGGACCATTTAAAGACTATGTAAATTCCAATCTTTCTTTTCATGAATGGAGCTTGATTTTATCGTGAAAATCCATCAGCCGTGAAGTTTCATGCTCCAAATGTAGTTCACTTATTTCTCTTTCTTTCAATACAGTATCTTAGCTAGCGAAACATTTTAACATGTACTAAAATCAAAGGGAATATCAGAAACTAAATACGATTTTAGACTAACGGGTCGTTTAAAATCTACTCTAGTGTTTCGTTTATTTTCTCTCCAGATGACTTGTTTTCGCGTTAGTATTTTGAAAATACATTCAAATTGACATCTGTTTGTTCTATATGTAAAGTGTCAATTACTGATTCCAATGAACGTGTTTAATAAAAAGAAATAAAAAAAAAAATAAAAAGCCTAATCATTGCCTTACTATTGGTTGGTCGTAATCACTAACTTCAGGCGACAATATATATTTCCCGAGGACTGAGAAACGAACTGGACTGGTCTACCGTAGCCTTTATTAAAAGATTGGAATGCATTCGAGTTAATTAAGGTAAAGGACTACTTTGTTTCATGGCATTTTAACAACCATAGTCATTTAGGAACGTATTGGAAGGTGATAAAAAACCGGAGTACCCGGCGAAAACCACCGTCCCACGCTCAGTGCCTGGCAACTGCCCCACCTTAACTGTATTGCCACCGCGGTCATTCGACGAACATTTTTAACGAGTTGTAGTTCACAAGGGTAAAACTATTCATACACATCAAATGTTTTCACATAATTCTTTGTGTGCAAACGTATGAAGACATACAGATATCATCTACGACTATTTTCGCCAATAAAGACATACAGATATCATCTACGACTATTTTCGCCAATAAATATCTTATCAGTTAATATATGAACACTCATGTTCTAGATTCCATCAATGTGGGTATAAATATTCATAGCGATTGATGACAAATGTTATTGCTTCTCGCCCGTTTTGTCACGATATTCTACCATTAGAGTACACACTGTTTATTTGGGTAACAAAGCTGTTATTACATGACTATTCGTAGTACATTAACTGACTAAAATCTGGAGATATATTATTTGTAGCTTTATATTGGATTTATCAAAATTCCGAAACATGAGTCGCTTTTAAGAAATTGTTATATAAACAAGTTGATACGAATGTCAATGATAAGTTTGCTCTATCACAAAAGGATAGCAAAAATAATAGGAAAAAATAGGAAAATATATCGCCGATGCATCAACCTAAATACGATACTGAATAATCTTGGCAGCATGCTTCAGTTAGATAGCACTATAGGAAGGACAAGAGTTATACTATTACAGATGTACAGGGTACACAACACGAACATACCGCAGTCTCCCAAAACACACACTTTATACACACAACACGAACATACCGCAGTCTCCCAAAACACACACTTTATACACACAACACGAACATACCGCAGTCTCCCAAAACACACACTTTATACACACAACACATTTCATACATGGGGGACTGTCCTGAAATCGTCATGGTAGTTAATAGGACGTTGAATCCACCTTCGTAGGTTCGCAGGAGTTGGGACGAGGTCATGCAGTGGTCTCAAAACTCCTGGGTGCTATCCCACTTAAGCTTCTTTCCTGCTCTGTGTGTCCAAGATCCTTGACTGCCAATCTCTACTGCTACTGTATTTATGATATTTTGCACCTTGCGGCTGATATCCTGTTGCCCCAGTTGGTCTACTTCTCTCCATCTAGTGCTAGTCCTTTGTGCGCTGGTGCAAATAGCTTTTGAAATAAAACTACAGACATTGAACACCCCGCCGGGATCAAATTCTTGATTCTTCTTTCTAGTAGATGTTCACTTTTTTCAATCTTCTCTTGTGATCGTGTTGCAGGACGTATGAATGATTCCATTCCAAATTTCGGAGCACGTTAATTTTTAACCCACACTATGACAATAGAAAAACAAATCGGAGAAAAACAGATCTTTACAATTTTTCTCGTTTGAGCAATCTCTTCACATAAGGTTTTGAATTTCACTATATTGGAAATTTATACATTAACTCTACTCATTATTAAGTTTCCTCTTCATAGGCATAATATTTATTATCTTTGGGTGTGGGGGAGAGGTGTAAACGCTCTATTGCTCAAATGGGAGGGTTCCTCTCACTCTAGATCTACAATATAAAATTCATTTTGATTAATGAAAGGCTTACCCCATTCATCAAATACGGAAAAAATTATGAATGAATGAATGAATGAATGTAAGTGTACATAAGTAGGTTTCATAAACATAGATATGTTAGGTTTGAGAGTAGTTAGAGAGGAAGAATAGAATGAAACTAATGTATTAAATTTAAGCCTAAGGATGTTTAGATCGGGATGAAAAATATGTGTGACATGCGAGAGCCTCCTCTGTGAGGGAACATTATTTATATATAAAGGCTGACCCCAAGGCCCCAACCTTGGCAGCCTTCAACTTATAGAGACATTTCTGGGGAATAATGAATGTGTTTTTTTCCCTAAAAAATAAGTGAAAAAAACTTTATTTATATGTGTGGTATCATATTAATTTGCCAGTCGTGTCCTTCTAAACCCTTGGAAACCCAGTGTCTAAACTCCATTACGCTCTGTAGGCTGATTAACGTGGCTTACCGACGATGATCATTCTACCGTCGGATCTTTTCTTTGCCTTCCTAGTTTCTTTGATAAGTTGGCATATTATTCATGTAGTATTTTTGTTTGTATTCTTGTACTTAATCACTATCCATAAAATTAAGCCGTGAGATTTTCTGGAGTCGTATATTCTCATACTTCTCATGATTATCCCGTGGTTGCAAGGGAAAGACTACTTTTAGTACATGTATTTAAGCTTACATGAGTCAGTCAAGTAAATATATTCATTTTACCCCGAGTGAAATCTTTTGGCTAGGAAATTGATGTGCAGATCACTCAACATTTCTTCAATTGATTTTTATTGCTGATACGGTAATATTGGGGTATTCAATTGGGAATACAAGGTATGAGAGAAATAATTACTCGCTCCTTCCTTGCAGTCACAATCCTCAGGCTAAGATTCTGGCAAACACCAAGTTAATCTCGTGTATTATGATTAACCGTTTGGAATTTCTCACCGTTCCTGAATGTTTCTCCTTCCACACACTGACAATAATCTCGCAAAAACGTCGGGTTAAATTCTGCTATTTTTCTGACCTACTGATTCTTTTTGCACTCTATAATTGTTCAACCGTTTATATACGTAGTACAAGTTACGTAGATCCTAACGATGTAACTTGTGATATGCCTCTTACTCTTGTGACTGATTTCGCTGGAATCTGTTGGAAAGTATCTTTATGTTCCTCCAACTTAAAAATAACTCAATACAGAATAGACATTGAAATGGCCACCATAGGTGACATATATTTATTATCATGAAGAATTAAAACAATAACATTACGACATCAGAACAAATCGTTTTTCACTCAAAAAGTATTTTGAAACTACATTACCAAACATTATTACAATTAGCCCTAGTGGGGTTGTAAAAATCCGCCACACTGACAAACAAAAATAAATGATAAAGAGGGTGGCACGTGGGTGGGTTGCAAAATTGTCAATTTATATTAAAGGTGCTTACCCCATAAACCTCTTTTAAAGCTACCCAAGTTTTTTAAGATTCTTATAAAAAACATTATGATAACATGCCTACACGCAGGCAGTATAAAGCCTATATAGCTACCTAAACTTAATACTTAATGTTATATTTATAAGCATTCTTAAGTTTTCGTAAACATAAATGGAATCTGTTGGAAAGTATTTTTGCTCTTTCCGTATCTTCAAAATTTCCTTTCTACGTCTACTTCACTCCTTTTGTGGGCTACTTTTTATCCTACTAAATCAAACATCTTCGTCAGCACCTTTGCGCCATCCCTTTTGCTCTTTACATTTTCGGATATTATTCGCTCTATATAATCGGTCCAGGTCGCAGTCAAACATTTATATTGACGACCATTCAATGTTTGGGCTTACACGAGATGTAGACAGTAATTGCATCCTCTTAATGATTCCTCGTATACTTTGCAGTTTGCTTTATACTTTGTAGAGTCAATCTTCTCAAATTTATTTTTTGATCAATGACCCGATAGTCATCATGCTTCCTCCGTCGGCGTGCACCGTCCGCCATGCGTAAACTTTTCATTCAAACAACATTAACCGATAGGCCCAGGATGCTGATATTGACTGACTGACTGTAGCATGATGACATGAAAGGCTACCAATTTTGTTAAAACGAATGACATTGACATTCATTCAAGGTCGCGGGGGTCAAAAAGGCTATATATCAAGAGATAAATATAATTCATATTGGACCTGTAGTATGTTTGAAGTTTGCATGAAGAGCTACAATGTTTGTTAAAATGAATGATATTGATCTACTTTTACGCTTACAGTCATCAAAACATCATATATTTACAACCCAACTGAAGTGTATCTGGTTTACACTGCCTTAGCTGTTTGTCAAAGAAAATGTGATTATTTTAAGCCTATTTGATTCCTCTGTATTGATCCAGAGATGTTTTGCTACAACTTTATACTTTGACTGTATGGTATCATGCCATTTGTCAAATGACCGTTAAGGCCCATGGGCCTCTTGTTGAAGTTATTAAAACGAGAACAATTATCACCGCCAACTAGTATCAAAGATATTTTTTAAATTCTCTCCGCAAAATTTAACAACTCTTCAATTTTTGCGGACCGTCTGCATACTACATGTATATGGCATAATATCGCATAATATCGAACATGACTTTTGATTGTTTAATGTTTGCATTTTGACACATAATTCTATTGTCGATGGATTTATTGCAATATATTATATTGTAGCCATAGATTGTTAAGAATGCTACATTTTGTGGATATTTGTTTTCTGTGGTAGACTTTTGTGGATATTTGTTTTCTGTTGTAGACTGCGTTTGTGAATATTTGTTTTCTGTTGTAGACTGCGTTTGTGAATATTTGTTTTCTACTGTAGGCGTCTTTTGTGGATATTTGGTTTCTGTTTTAGATTTTTTGTGGATATTTGCTTTTTGTTGTGGGCTTCTTTTGTGGATATTTGTTTTCTATTGTAGATTTTTTGTGGATATTTGTTTTCTGTTGTAGACTTTTGTGGATATATATTTACTTTCTGTTGTAGACTTCCAGACAGAACCGCGGCAGTGCAGGAGGGTACTTCCTGGCTGGGAGGAACATGCACTTCGTCTTGGTAAGCACACTCCGGCATTTACATAAGATTCATCATTGAATATAAATAAGAGAACATTTTCAATTATTTATTAAAATTAATACTCCTTCTTTTTATATTTAAAGATGCTCCACCGCTGACAAATGATATTTCTTCACTATCAAAAACACGAGCAGACGATTTAGTAGTTTTCTAAGTTATTTACTTTACACCATTTCCACAATTGAAAAGTTTGAGCTTCTTATTTTACTTCAAGTTAAAGTTACGAAAAATAATTAATTGCATCCCGAAAAAAATCCGTGGCACTATATCCTATATTGAATTAAGTACTGATTGCGCATGCACCAAAGGCAAAATAAATTATTTTATATCATTTTTTTTGTGTTATTAGACATATATATATATATACGATTTAACACCAATTATTGTTCAAATGATTAATATCATTTATGCTCTGTCGGCGGTGGAGCATCTTTAAACAAAATTTCATTAGTTATATTGACGTAATTTTTATACTCACGAATCCGGAAGAGCTTTTAATAGATTAGTTACCACTAATGGTTAACCATTTCCCAGAATAACAATATTTGAAATGCATAGGTTTTAATACAAAGTGCATGTACTTAACAAAGACAAGGTAAAGCAAGTTTAATACAAAGTTATATAAGAGCGCAAGTAATTTAGCAATACTGTCAATAATCATGATCTTTACAGTGAAATGAGAACACATAAGAATAAAGAGAAAAAACAAGCTGTGGTCTACAGTTTCATTTTATATTTTGCAGAAATATTTAATCATTATTAAGTGACTTCTTAAGATTCCTCAGACGTGTTTTCAGTTTTCATCTAAACACATATAAAGTATTGAACAACGTACTTATAAAAGTGAATACATACTGTGTTGTTGCAAATGATTACAAAGCACCATGCATATTTGTCCGTGCCTTTGAATTATTTTCATAGCTTAATATGTTACTGAAGAAAAATATGTCCATTTTTTTCGCCCAGCTATGGAATATATAACTTTAAAATTCAACAGCATTCGACCACATGCAAATGCTTACAACATATAGCAGGTATATGGCCCCTGCCGATGAATTAGGCACAAACTGGTGTTCAGAATTCCATTTCACTTCTATTCAAACTACAAAAAAGTTAATTCATGTTATTTTTTGTATTGTTACACTGCAGTCATACCTGACTCATGCAATAAAGTTAAGTTAGAAAATAACAAAGGATTTTTTTTTAATTCTCAAAAAGTAAAATGTCGCATGCATGTAGATTTTGCAAATTTCTAATTCAATAACATAGGCGGAAAAGTTTTTCCCCAAGACGGCTGCCTTGTCGGACATCTTTAATTTCGGACTGATTAGAAAAAAACATAATTACATTTGGTCAAGATCATCTCGGGATCTTTCAAGATAATTTCTAGATAAAGAAGATATATTTGAAATGTCTAAATGATACGGATGACATCAACGAAAGGTGGGCGATGACGTTCGATGAATACCAAATACTGATGCACAATTCGGACATCCTTAGTCTTCTTGTTAGATGACATATAGTTATTCAATAGTATGCCCGTAGTATTCAAAAACATGGTCATGAAATATTTGTATACACTTGGACAATTAACTTAGATCTAGAGTAGCTCCAAAATTACGGTATTTCATTAAAATTGATATACGTTGGTATTTAGAATCTTTGGCCAACATGGTGCTTATATTAGCAAAGTATGCATGCTAACAGCTGTGTAAATAGAAAATTGTATATGTAAACAATCGCTAACAGCTGTGTCCGTCAAATTAGGAAAATTTTATCACAAGTCAACGGTAGTATTTAAACATACATGTATTAGTCAGCAAAAGGTGAGGAAGGTTGTTGAAGTTTCTTTGTTGTATTTTTCTCTTGATACTTCGACTGTCCTCCACCACATAAACCTAACACATCCTTATAAAACCCTGGCTGTACAACGGACATGAACATAATCGATCCAAACCAAAAAATATAAATCACGTATGACGATGGGCCTTTTAGACCTATAAACCATATATCGTAAGATTGACACTTCAATCTTTGAAATGGTATTGTCATTGTTTTCAACGCGCACATTTACCACTTGCATGTTGAATAAACAATTGATTTGTTTGAACGACAAAGGCAATTTCTTAATCCAGAAATCGGAAGATGGAGAGGTTGCAAAGGAATGATAGAATATGTGCATTATGTAATATGGATATACATATGTAGGAGACGAAATCCGTTTTTGTTTATCTGTAAGAAAATTCATGTTAAACAGCTTATTCCATCCTATTATCACAAAAATCCAAGCATAGTAAAAATGGAAAGAAAGTTGAGAATTTTAATAAGAAGCATTATAATGATTGCAAACAAATACTATTTCTATACCATATATGTGTGCATCTCATGTACTTATATCATTTTTAGCTCACCTGGCCCGAAGGGCCGGTGAGCTTATGTCATGGCGCGGCGTCCGTCGTCCGTCGTCCGTCGGCGTCCGTCGGCGTCCGTCTGTCCGTCAACATTTCCTTTAAATCGCTACTAGTCCTAGAGTTCTGCATGGAATGTAACCAAATTTGGCCACAAACATCCTTGGGGGAAGGGGAACAGAACTTGTATAAATTTTGGCTCTGACCCCCCAGGGGCAGGAGGGGTGGGGCCCAATAGGGGAAATAGAGGTAAATCCTTTAAATCACTACTAGTCTGCATGGAATGTAACCAAATTTGGCCACAAACATCCTTGGGGGAATAAGAACAGAGTTTGTATAAATTTTGGCTCTGACCCCCCAGGGGCAGGAGGGGTGGGGCCCAATAGGGGAAATAGAGGTAAATCCTTTAAATCACTACTTGTCCTAGAGTTCTTCATGGAATGTAACCAAATTTGGCCACAAACATCCTTGGGGGAAGGGGAACAGAACTTGTATAAATTTTGGCTCTGACCCCCCGGGGGCAGGAGAGGCGGGGCCCAATAGGGGAAATAGAGGTAAATCCTATAAATCGCTATTAGTCATAGAGTTCTGCATGGATTGTAACCAAATTTGGCCACAAACATCCTTGGGAAAAGGGGAACAGAACTTGTGTAAATTTTGGCTCTGACCCCCCAGGGGCAGCAGGGGCGGGGCCCAATAGGGGAATTAGAGGTATATATTCTCATTCCTTCAGAAAAGAAACAATGAACCTGTATTCAGAACATTACTTGGCATTACAAACCAGGTGAGCGATACAGGCCCTCTGGGCCTCTTGTTATTTATATCCATGTTTATACCTCTATATACACGTGCCTGTCATGCACAAAAACGGTATTATACATTTGACCTCTTGTCACACAGTAACTGTGTCAGGGTGAATAAAAAAACCTTGAAAATCTTGAAATCTTAATTAATTACCCATCAGTAGATTTTCTAGACATTTCTAAAAAAGACTCTATCTCTCTGAAGCTATCTGAATTATGGTTTCTTCTCCCACTTTCAACTTTACCGATAGTGTATGTTGTTTCTTTTTTCACAGGTCGGGGCGTCCCTCTTCGCCAGTAACATAGGCAGTATACACTTCGTCGGACTGGCAGGTTCCGGGGCCGCATCAGGCATAGCAATTGGTCTATATGAACTTAATGTAGGTCATCTACAGATTAATACTTCAAAATAATATTTTCAATGTCATTTCAAGCCTAAGTCAAAGTGATTTAACAAATTACACATCACATTCATAGGTTAACATAAGACAATTTCACACGCAAGTTTACTCATTCTTGGTATAATACGAAAATAATGATAATAATAGTATAATACATGTACATAAAAACTGTGTAGTGGTTACATTTTGCGGATGGTTTATTTTCGGTATATGAACATTTTCACTGAATTCCGCGAATCCTAAGCACCAGCGAAATATTCAGAAATGTATTGACAGGGAACTATCGGTGTACTGCGATATATAACCGCCGTGAGTATGCGTGAGCTCGCGAATTTTAATCGTTATACAGTGCATTTCTGTACTTACAATGACATTACACTCAATAGGACATTAAACATACTGAAAATCAACTTTCCTTCGCGTGCGATTTACTTTCGGGATCCAAGTTTATCTTCGCAAATTGATATGTACATCATATTTATTGATACGAATTTGCATTCAATGTTTGATCTTATTAAACTTCGCGCACTTTTTTAGAAATGAAAATCGCGTAAGGACTATAGATGGTTTGGGCTCTTTTTTGGCCCCCAAATCGGTCAAATTTTCAAAACTGTTATTTAGTATTTAAACTATAGGATTCGACATATTTAATGCATTCCTAATTTAATTGTAAACATAGTTATCTAATTTTTGCAGTAACCACTCGAAATATGCATAAACTATGAAAATGTGGAAATTTTGACAATTTTGGTCAAGTTTTAGAAACCATAGAACGCATCCTTGAACAAGATTTATATTTCTCCTTAAGATGTATTGGAAATGCATACATGTTCTTAGTAAATATTCAGTTTGTTCAAGGATGCGCTCTATAATTTCATAGACAAAAAACAAATAAGCAAAAAATGACCAAAATAGTCCAAATTTCCATACTTTAATAATTTATGCGTATTTTGGATGGTTACCATGGCAAGTACAGCTGAAAAATTAGAAAACATTATGATAGTTTTATCAGATATTTTACTGAATATTTAGAATATATCAATTTAATCACTAGATAGCAGTTTTAAAAATCCCATGGATTTGGGGGCCAAAAATGGCCCAAACCATAGTTCTTTCATAGCCGCGAAAGTAAGTTGGTTTACACTAACCATCCAACAAACTCAGATCAGCTCCATTATATCTAATATACTATATTGATATTTACTGTATAATTATGTATTAATAGAATTATATATTATGAGTAGGGACCACCAAACTAAATGCTTTAACATAGACACACAGTATTTAATTTTTGTAATATCTTATTAAAACGGCTGAATATTAGTTAGCGATTGCGTTCTATGATTAAATTCTAGATTCTCAGATGACACCATCCTCAGTCCCAGGTGTTCGTCGAAGGAATACATTGCATTTCTGCAAATACGAAATCTAAGATGGTCGCTTTGACACCATATCTAATTAATTTCCTATATGACTTTTGCCAAGGTAGTCAGATGACTGTTAAGGCCCTTGTATTTATTCCATCGACAATAGTATGATACATATATATACTATATAACTATTTTACATCAAATTGCACATTTATCTTATTTTGATTAACTATTTAATTAATATTTATACTACATTAATTTAAGTTAAATGTTGTATATTTTCAGGCTCTGTACATCATGCTCCTCTTAGGATACATCTTTTTACCAGTTTACATAGCATCTGGAGTGAGTATTAAACTCAAAATTTTGTGAGAAACATCGAGCGTGGAACTTGATGTTGCGTTTACAAGTTTAACGCATTCACCCCTAAAGATTGTAGAGTTTCAGTGATGAATGAATTAAGTGTATGCTCAAGATAGACACCTTTTGATGGTAAACTTTATCTTAATGCTGTGACTACCTATGGTCTTTTAAGTGTGATAACGATAATGTTAGTAAGATCTTTGAACCCTAACCCATCATGGTCTACTGAGTTTGATAATGATAGTGTAAATAAGACCTAACTACTCTTCATGGTCTATTGATTTTGATGAAGTTAGTGTAAATAAGACCTTACAAACACAATCGTTAGGTAATATGAACATTTGTATCGTGACCACAACTGTTGGAAGATTATTCATCGACAGGTTTACACATTATGCATATGGCTTATTCTTTAATACATATTAGACCCTGTATAAGGATCCCATTCCACTTGAAAGAAGACACATTTCCTAATTTATATAGTTTGTGAAGTTATAAAATTTTAAAACATAAGAAAAAATCATAAAATAATTTCCTCTCAGAAATGGTGAACGTCATATTTATTAGATACGATATTTACCATTTACGATACAAAATTCCCAATTCAAAAGACTCCGGGACCTATTTTTCAATTATAGAATATGCCCTTGTTATTGTTAAAACCACCATTCCATGAAAATATGTCGGATACATTGTATAAAATGAATTATTAATTTTATGAGTCTTCGTCATTGGTGCTCAGACATGGGTATAAATTGCGTTGGAATTGCTATACAATATTCTATACATGTATACTGTTCCAAAATCCAAGCTCAACGACACAATGCTGTATAACATTGGAGCAAAAGCAACAAAATACATTCGCGTAATGTGGTTTTATTCTGTTCTTTATGCTAACAACGGTGATCAATGCATCGACTTCTTTGTCTTGTATACTACCTCCAGTTTCAAAATCCAATAGATTTTTAGGTCATCTAGTCAAGAACCAGAAGGCCCAGGGTAATAATATTGGGGCTGTAGCACGCTGGGATAAAGGACTACCAAGTTTGTTCAAATGAATGACCTTGACATTTATTCAAGGTCACAGGGATCAAATAGGCTAAAATCCTTTAAACAACTTCTTGTGAATAACTAAGAGGACTAAAGACATGATATTTGGCCTGTGACATGCTGAGAAGAATGGCTACCAAGTTTGTTCAAATGAATGACCTTGACCTTCATTCAATGTCAAAGGGGTCAATTAGGCGAAAATCTTTAAACGGTTTCTTGTGAATATCTAAAAGGCCTAGAGACCTGATATTTGTCATGTGACATGCTTGGATGAATGGTTATCAAGTTAGTTCAAATGAATGCCCTTGACCTTCATTTAAAGTCAAATGGGTAAAAAAGAATAGAAAATTTAAACAACTTCTAAAGAACTAGAAGACCCAGGGTACTGACATTCGGCCTGTAACATGCTGGGATGAAGGGTTTCCAAGTTTCTTCAAATTTATGACCTTACCTTCATTCAAGGTCACTAGGTCAAATAGGCTTAAATATTTGAATGACTTTTTCTCAAGAATGGAAAGACCCAGGATACTCATATTGGGCCTGTAGCATGCTGGGATGAAGGGCTACCAAGTTTGTTCAAAGAATGACCTTGACCTTCATTCAAGGTTACAGGGATAAAATAGGCTAAAATTCTTTAAAAGACTTCTTCTCAAGAACCAGAAGGGCCAGGATACTGGTATTGGGCCTGTGACCTGCTGAGAAGAAAGGCTTCCAAGTTTGTTCAAATGAATGACCTTGAATGCAGGGATAAAATAGGCTAAAATCCTTTAAAAGACTTTTTCTAAAGAGCCAGAAGGCCCAGGATACTGGTATTGGGCCTGTGACCTGCTGAGAAGAATGGCTTCCAAGTTTGGTCAAATGAATGACCTTGACCTTCATTCAAGGTCATAGGGATAAAATAGGCTAAAATCCTTTAAACAATTTCTTCTCAAGAACCAGAAGGCCCAGGATACTGGTATTGGGCCTGTGACGTGCTGAGAAGAATGACTTCCAAGTTTGTTCAAATGAATGACCTTGACTCTCATTTAAGGTCACAGGGGTAAAATAGGTTTAAATCTTTAAGCGACTTCTTGAGGATAACAAGGAGGCCTAGATACCTGATATTGGGCCTGTGGCATGCTGGGATGAAGAGCTACCAAGATTGTTCAAATGAATGACCTAAATTTTCATTCATGGTCACAGGGGCCAAAAAGGATAAAATCATTAAACGACTATGTTGTATTATGCTAATAGTCAGATGACATTTAAGGCCCATGGGCCTCTTTTTTCTTAATAATTATGTTGTTGCTGTTTTTTTAATTTCCAATATCCCTTGATATACACGTGTATGACTGACTAATATACACATGCTACAACTCGATATTTGCTTTTTTCTTAATTTTGCTATTGGTTTGCCCGTAAAATTATTTTTCAATGTCCCACTTTTTCTATCCTAGGTTTATACAATGCCCGAATACCTGAAGTGTAGGTTCGGTGGACAAAGGATCCAAATTTCATTGGCAGTACTGGCTTTACTGGTGTACATATTCACAAAAATATCAGTACGTATGTCAAAATGTCAATCTATTTTCTTAATTTACAAATAATAACATATTTACCAAAATATCAGAATGTATAATGCATTTATTAAAATCAAATTTATTTTCATTATAGTTCAACTTCTTGAGCATCACTTGTTACAAACTAATTTCTGGCACTGTCAAAATATTTATATAACATCATAAACTGTAGAGCTGGTAATTTTTGTGATGATGTTATATTTTCGCAATGTGCAGGACATTCATCCTCGGAAACCAAAGTATTCAAACTCCACTAAGCTCCGTTTATCAGACCACAACTTAGAGTAGGCTGATTACGTGGGTAACCGACGAAGCAGGACTTAAACCTTGTCGCAAACATGTTAACCATGCAAAATAGCACACTGGTAAATCATTTCATCTTATTGTAGAAAGTTAAAATCATGATTTTTTTTACCTGCAAAAATAACAACGGCTATACTATAGTTTTGTTTAGTTTTGATTTTGAGTCATATGATTATCTTCAATCATCAAGAATGATTTTACTTCTGGTCCAGTCAACAATATCTTTGTTTTTTTTAAGGCTGACCTGTATGCGGGTGCTATCTTTATCGAACAGTCACTTAAATGGGACATCTACTGGTCCATCATGCTTCTGTTGGGTGTGGCTGCCATATTTACAATTACAGGTGAGCGGTGATTTGGTTCGTGTCATCCGATGTCAGGCCAATGATTTCATCCTTATGTCATAACACATATATTCGGTCAAAAAATATGATTACATTACATTCAAACCTGCTATAAATGATACATCTATATAAAGGACATCTGACTATAAAGGACAGAGTTATTTACCCCCATTTGTTATAAAGGATACCTGTTTATAACAAACGGGTATATCATCCCTTAGTTGTTGCAATTATCTATATACTTGACCTCTATATAAAGGACACATGTTTATAAAGAATGGGCATATCTTCTCTTATTTGTTACAATTATCGATATAATTGACTATATGAAGAACACCCGTTTAAAAATATTTGTTATGTCCTTCTGGTGTATACTTGACTGTATGTGTGTTCAACGTTATAGTGTAAAATATGATCCATTGTTAGAGTGATTTTGTTATTGGAGGCTATGCTGTGAAAGTAATATATCTGCTTGGATTTTAGGAGGGCTAACTGCTGTTATATGGACGGACTTCGTTCAGACTATCATCATGATCATCGGAGCGACAGTGTTAATGGTTCTCAGTAAGTATTCAAGTGCCTGTACCAAGACCAACTAGTATTAAATCGTATATGAGGTCATTTTTGCAGGATATTTTCGCGATTTTGCTGGATCCGAAAATTGAATACTCAAAATAATAGGTGTTGGATAAATCCTTACACTCTTTGAGTCTGGGCGCGTGATTTAGATTTATTTATTTTTTTAATTTTTTTTTGCTTCAGTCGAATTCGCTTTTTTTCGTCATCTGTGGAAATAACATTCTATAACGGTATTTCGATGACAGTTATTGATTTTGTGTAATAGGGATTGTAACATTACGATATACACATCATTTTTTTCTTAATTTACAAATATCAACCTAAGATACCAGAAAAATAAAGTACAACAATATTCATAGATCTATCGTGAAATTTTAGAAATGAACAATTTATAATTTGAAGGCAATTACACGAAATTGTATGTTACTAAACATTTTAGGTTTTATTGAGGTTGGTGGATTCGACGGTATGGTCGAAAAGTATCCCCACGCGATGTCTAACAATACCTTACACTCCAACTCCACTAACAGCACGTGTGGAAAACCTCGCGATGACTACATGAATCTGTTCCGGAGTCCGACCACTGGAGATCTCCCTTGGCCAGGGGTGATCGGTCTGTCTATCAACTCCATATGGTACTGGTGTTCTGATCAGGTACAGTATTCAAGAATCAATAATCACAATCAATACAAACCTATAAACGAAACAAAAACTATACCTTACGCTATGTAGTTAACTATACTTTTTTGGAAGAAAAAACGTCCGTTTTATAGATAACAATATACCTGCAGCATGAATCTTGGAACTAAATACATTGTGAGTGATGTCTTTTTGACATTGCTGGAGACATTAAGCTGTCATTGGTTGGACAGATCATGTTTATTCCCAGCTGTGATATTTATGTATTTTATATGAGTATACTATCAAATACTGTTGTTGAACAATTTATTTTGTTGCATAATAAAGTACATTTTTTGTACATGTAATAAAGTACCACAGTTTGTCAGTTTTTTTTTATTAAAAACTCTTGAACAGAGGTTTTTTACTCTGTCTACCATCCACTATTTCAAGAACAAGTATCAGATTTGGTCGCCTTCCATTATCCATTGAACCACAGGAGTTTGACGTTCTGTCAATAATATATGGTATACATATATAAAAAATACCCATATATACTGTATAAAGTGTTTTTGTATGTAGTATATAGGGGTATTTTTTTTATATATTTATACTATATATTATTGAAATAACGTCAAACTCCTGTGATTGAAAGATTTTCATTATATAGTGTCTTGTTTGTAACAATCCAATTCTTCAAATTGTTTTATCTTATTTTCTAAAACCTATTGGTTTGAATAAATGATGAAGCAGACCAAATTACATTCTGTAAATATGAGTTCATAAAATATGTAGATTAACAAATTTGATAAAGCAATATCCATTTTCAGGTAATTGTACAAAGAGCGCTAGCTGCTAAGTCATTTGACCACGCCAAAGCCGGGACCATATTCTGTGGATTCCTGAAGATTCTACCACTATTTCTATTTGTATTCCCTGGAATGATTGCTCGAATCCTTTTCCCAGGTAGGTATCAAAGACATTTTGTGGTGTCTGTCGCGTTGTGTAACCGATACTTATACTGTAGTGGTATTACAATGGTTATAAATTTAATTTCTACATGAATAAGAAAAAGAATCTTGGATGCGTTCGCTCATAGAAAATTTGTAGTTATTGGGAATTTTCGAAACCAGTAATTAGGAACTATTTAAAAAGACAAGTGCGTTATAAGCATTTTGATAAATATCTTAAAACTGCTTTTAACTTGATATTCTGCTGTGAGTTTCCGGATGATAGCTATCACATAACATAATCATCCTTGAAATATACACAGGCGATATATTTTCAGGTAAATTTGACCTTAAGAATATCATCTGAAATTGACCTGGAGATATTGTGCCTGTGTAATATTATCACAGAAAGTAGAAAAGTACAGCAATACAGGTGTTCATACAAAATGTTAAACGATGTCATAAACATGTCGTTGAATGTTGATACTAACAACAAGACCGATGGACTATTTTATCATTGCGTTTCCCTGTTTATCAAAAAAGGTCATGGTCATCGCCGATGACCTTTACGTCAACCCTTATCCCTGGAGGACCACCTTCGGAATAACTTATACGATTTGTGCAGTCAAAAATGATTATTCAGTTCAGAGAAGAATGGTTTTGTAGTATATTTAGGTGGTAAATTAAGCATAGTGGCGAAATATGGTCTATAGTACAGGGACATTAAAAAATATACCAAATATTTATTACATTTTTCGCAGTGAAATATAAGGTTTTACGATGACATAAAAACGATATACTTCACTTCTGTGATATTTTGACCAATCGGAATACAGAATTGACAGTGAAAATATTATTTTGATCGCTACCTCATCAGTTTGTGCGCGAAATTAACGTCATATTTTTTGTGTAGAAATATGACGTTATGTTCTCAAAAATACGACGTAACGATTGCAGAGGCATAAATCTCTGTAAAATACAATGGCAAGGTAACCTTTTAACTAGTAGTGATGGTTTTCTGTAAATGGAAGTGCTATTTCATCTCGTGAGGTGGAAACTTCGATATTCTTCACTCTTGCTTCGCACACGAGTGAAAAATATAAAAGTTTCCATCTCACGATATGAAATGCAAATAGTATTCATCAAGAAACAAGGAATATCCTATTTAAATTTATGTTTAGTATGATTAGAAGTGCTGCACCGCCTCAACTAATGGTAATATTTGTATATTATAAACAGGAGCAGACGAATTAATATATTTCTTTAATTAAAAATTCTTATTTTCTTTTCAAAGGATTCGTCTTTAGGTCAAGATTTAACAGATTCCATTTAACCCAATTCATCGTATAATTGCTATGAGCCATTGGCTTACACGTTCCAGTCATTTCATTACTAAATGATAACAATCCATCATTAAATTGGTGCAATTGTTTTGATTTTGTTTGGCCTGATGGATTTGAAATCCTATTAATAGCTAGGATCATTTATGACTGCGCGTGTATGCAATGTGTTGCATCTTTTAATGTTTAAAGGGGGCGAGCTGCTGTGGTATATGTCCTTTTTATAGTCCAATCTCTGTGAAGCATACGGCCAAAAACACCAAATAGTGGTGTAGGAAAATGAAACGTACAGGGGAAGGGGGGGGGGGGGGGGCAAAGGTCCTCAATATTTTGTAAACCCACCGTCCCCGCCCCGCACCGACAGGAAATATTCTTTATATACTTTACTTTGATATATTACATATAATCCTTATACACATCTATAGACAGTGGCGTCGCTAACAGGAAATTATTGAATACGTAAATAAGCGTGCGAGATTTTTGATGTTTGGGGGTCCGGGGGTCTCCCCCGAGAAAAATAGTACAATTTAGAATGACTGAGATGAGGTTCAAACCTTTAATAATGAAAATTCAATACACACGAACTGGACTAAACATCAAGGGATAATACTATTTCAAAAAATGTCTCTTAAAAGATTAATTTGTTTATATGTCTTAGCAAGACAATTAATTCATTATTATTTTGAGTTACACAATAATGTGTCGATGGTGTGAATCCGGTATGTTCAGGTCAAGCAGGGTTGCATAATGGTATGACGACATTCACAATTATCGTTTCTAATTGCAGGTAACTTTAAATGGAAAACAATACCGTGTTATGAATGCTTTAAAATCATCAAAATGCATAGTAAACTCATCTAAGCCATTATAAATCGTAATAATATTCCCGGGGGAGACCCCTAGACCCCAAAAACACCGAAATCTCGCGCCTTCGACGCTCTCAAATTCATCACAATGCATCGTAAAACTCATTTCAGCCATTCTAAATACAGTGTAGTAATGTTTTTTCCCTGGAAGACCTTCGGACCACCCAAACGCCAAAATCTCGCTCCTTCGGTGCTTGCAAATTCATCAAAATGCATCGTAAAACTCATCTCAGCCATTCTAAATCGTAATATTTTTCCCAGGAGAGACCCCGGATCCGCCAAATACCGAAATCTCACGTCTTCGGCTTTCGCAAAACCATCAAAATACATAGTAAAAATCATCTCAGTCATTCTAAATCATAAAATCATACTATTTTTTTTTCTGGGGGAGACCCCGGACCCCCAAACATCCAAAATATCGCACGCTAATTTACTTACCTATTCATTAATTTCCTGTAAGCGACGCCACTGTCTATAGAGGATAGAGTGTATAAGGATTATATGTAATGATATATGTAAAAAAAGTATATTAAATATATCTCATGTGGGTGCGGGGCGGGAGGGGGGGGGGGGGGGGGGGTGGTTTTACAAAATATCGAGGACCTTTGCCCCCCCCCCCCAGTAAGTTTCATCTTCCTACGCCACTGTATACGATTATACATGTATAAATACACTGTAGTGACCGATGATACAGTGAAGATTTATACCCAATTTAACAATACATCTTGTTTTCAAGAAACATTTGATTTAAAAAGAAAATCAAGCATCGTGCATTTTTGTTGACAGATACAGTCGCATGCTCTGATGCCGACACCTGTATGGAAGTGTGTGGCAGTACAACAGGTTGCAGCAACATAGCCTACCCCTCACTCGTCATCAATCTCATGCCCCCAGGTAATACACAAATACCCTCACATTCCGTACGCTATTAACCACCTCCTGTCCACAAGTAACACACTATTGTGCTTTCCTTACTATAAACTTGGTATCTCTAATATCACCTTTGTGTCTCCCGTATGATATGAATGGTGTTCTACACATACTGAACATATCGTGTATGCATTCCTTACGATTAAGTGTTGCTTTTCATATGCGTATTTCAACATTGCTTTCTTTTTGTCCTTCAATGCTTAAGAATGGTTTTTAAATTTCGCCGGTCAAAATTTTCGCGGTTTACTGTGTGGAACTTATTCGCAGGATGATATTTTCGAGATTTCCCGTTACATTGCTATAATCGTGAAAAAATAAATGGTTGAATTATATAGAAAGTCTATACCTTTAAAGCCAAATCGCAAACATTGCATTCAAAATTGCTAGAATTTGATTTTCTCGTTTTTATAACAAATCGCGAAAATTTTGACTCGTGAAAATAACCGGCTATATGATATTATTCACATAGTAGTAAGCTAAGTGTGCGAGTAATCTTTGTTTTTTTTTTTTTTATCTAACTTCACATTTAAAAAGGAACATGTATAAAGTAGAATGTGGCTATGATCTATAGAGGTATTTTTGTACGATATACACTTTTGTTTTGATAAACATGAAGAAGAGAAGAAAGAAGAAACCAAAACAAACGTAATAAAACAATTGCACCTGAGATTCGACCTTCACCTACCTCTGATCTTGACCTTTACCTACAGGAGCACGCGGGATGATGTTGGCTGTGATGTTGGCCGGATTGATGTCCTCTCTGACCTCCATCTTTAACAGTAGTAGTACTATCTTCGCTATGGACGTTTGGACGAAGATCAGAAAATCTGCATCAGAACTCGAGATCATGATTGTTGGAAGGTTAGAGAAATAAATCATCATTCACTTATTAAAATGTTTCATTTATTAACAAGATATGAATTTTATCGAAACTAAAAACGCCAAATAACCATCTTGGTCTGATTTTAAACTAGGGATTGCACTGCTGCAATGGTATCAAATAGTAAAATTATTTTTGATTTTCACTTAAATCCGATTGTAACATATAAAGAGCTGGGCATCATATAGATGTTAAAAGCCCAGGGTACTGCAAAGCATATTTTATCTGTTTATCTTTTGATTGCTGTACTTTTGATTTCTATATCACTTTTTAAGTTCCTTTGTCTTTTTCCATATACCATTCTCCAATTTCCACCGATTACTATCACTGTCGTTGTATCCATGACTGGACTGTCATAGCAAAAATTAAGGTACTGTTTACAATAACAGATAAGGCAGATAGTTCGGTCGTTTGATCTGCTTCGAAAGAGTCGAATAACAGTACACAGTATATCTTTGAAGTTGGGCACCACTCTCGTTAAACCTTCAAATAAAGTCTATGTAGCTAGCCCTGCGATAGGTCATGGATTTTGTTTCGCTTGAACTGCCTCCAGTTTTGCTATGATTTAGTCCAGTGGTAGATATATAACAATAGGTATATCACGTTTTCTTGTTTAAAAACTTCTGTTGATTTCGTTGCTATGAAACCTATAATATAAAAGCATGAACAACGAAACTGGTTCTTAATGTTGCAAAAATACGAATATCTATATCCAAAAAATATTTTCAAATCTCGAAACCACGAAACAATGTGCCCACCAAAATGTCATGTGATGCAGTATGCACTTCTCTACTACAG